>NW_023503282.1:0-600000 GCF_000182765.1 Lodderomyces parapsilosis | reverse complement strand
TTTTGTAAAGGTTCTCTCTTCTTTTTACCGCTGTGTCAAACTTCATTACTTTGAATCCATAGTCACCGAAACGAATATACTCGGAGTGCTAATATGTGATTTAACGGTAGATTTGTCAATTGATAAATACCATGACCCTGTAAATACCTCTATCATAGCAAGATCGATGTCCAGTACTATGATTTACAAAACTTCCTCCTCAAGTTGTGTTACTCAATTAGATTCGCCATGATAAATGAAACAATTTGTCACCCATCGTGTCAACCTTTTTCTCAGCCTTATTGTGTGCACCACCAGCAAAGCGGCAAAAATTTCATTCCACGCAGAAAACACTACAAATACAAAAAAAAGCCTCTCCCTCTTTGTCCTCGAATCAATGATCACCGTATAGCCACGACCATCTTGCAATCCTTATTTATAAGAACACTACGAAGAACTGTTTTTACATTGAACATAGCTCCGACAAAGGAAACTAAGCGGAGGCAAAATAATGGGAGACCGATTCCAAGATCAATCGAAGTCAGGGTCAGGATCCAACTCGAGTTCAAATTCAACCTCGTATGCATCACTTAGAAACATTGAAAACAATGAGAATTCCAAGATCAACGTCGATATCAACCAAAATTCTTCATCACCATACAAATTGTACTTGAAAATCAATGCCAATCGAGCTGCTGACTTGGTCACGACTACAGACTCTGAGAAGGAGGCAAATGCTGGCAAACACTCATCGAGGAAATTCATCAATCCAGTTCTTGTCGCCAAGATCAATGACAAGAAGAAAGTGACTCAGAGGAAAACCAACACAAATCAACCGAGTTGGGATGATGAGTTGAACTTGTCTTTAAAACGAGGAGACTTGTCGTCGATTTTGGTGATTTCAGTGTGGGATAAGCATAAACGATACAAAAATTATTTAGGAGAGTTGAGGTTGAGCTTGGAAAAGTTGTTCCTTAAAGATGATGGGACTTTTACTGAAAAAACGGAATTGAAATGGTATGGTCTTAGCTCTAACTCAACAGTTCATGCGTTCGTCACGGGGTCAGTCTTGCTTTCATTTGAATTGTTTGTCAAAAGAAGAAAATCAAGAACCATCACTGGGAAAAAGGAAGTAGGGGCGAATGTGGGAGCGCAAATGCAAGACTTGAGATTGAATATGACTGAGCAAGAATTTAAAACATGGTTGCGAAGTTTGATTGAACCTGACTCGAAGGCTCTTCATCTGTTAACCCCCGACGAGCAAGGGTTTTATGATGAGGCAATGACTGATATATCTGATATGGAGTCCTTAGCCACAAAGAAATCTGCTGGTTCCATTTTAAGTAACGACAGACCCGCAAACAAGATCAAAAAAGACAATTTTCTCAGTGTTCGTGGTAATGATAGGTACGCGAGCTCGTTTTCCGAGCAATCATCCTATCTATCGACTGATGCGTATAGTGATGGAAACTTGTCACAGGGAGGTGGAGAGAGAAAAGACAAACCAAAGAGGAGGTTGGGTATAAGGAAAACTGGCCGTGCTCATAGCGATCTTTTCAAGAGCAAGAAATTTGAATTGAGTGGACGACAAGTGTTGGGAGTTTTGTTTATCGAAATTGTTTCGTGTGAAGATCTACCACCAGTTTCAAATTTCACTCGCACCAGTTTCGATATGGATCCGTTTGTGGTTGTAACATTCGGTAAAAAAACGTTCAGAACAAGTTGGAAACGTCACACTTTGCTGCCAATTTTCAACGAGCGTGTTGCATTTGAAGTTATGGCCCATGAGAGCAACTATACCGTCCAATTCTCAGTACTCGATAGAGATCGTTTTTCATTCCATGATGATGTGGCTCATATAAAGTTGGCTCTTCGAGATCTTATAGAACTATCTCCATTTCAATCATTAATGGATCATGGTTTGTCAAGCTCAGATTTAAGTGCCAATCCAGAGCCAGGGTACTCCACTGGTGACCTTGATGCTAGTCTGAATTCCAATGTCAAGATATTGGAAGAGGATAATATTGTCAAATCAGTCAGGAGGGGGAGATTTTCAAACAGAAGAAAAATCGTTGAATCTACAGTGGATACATCAAAGTTCAAAGTTATGTCGTTGAGTCTTGACTTGCATGATCAAAAGTATTTGGGAAAATATTCCCCAAAATTGAAAATTCGCGTTCGTTTTGAAACATATAATGATTTGCGAAAGGAATTTTGGAAAGTGTTGTTGAAACAATATGATTTGGGCGAGACAAAACAGGAGGAAACTTATGACTTTATGGAGTTGGTTTCTCTCTTGGATGCTTTAGGAACCAAAGATGCTGAAAGTTTGGTCGAGGAGTTTTACAGAAACTTGGGAAAAGATGCCACAGCTGACTCATTAGCCTATGATGAGATCATCGAACAATTGGAAATTCATGTCAGTTTAAATGACCAAAATTCTAATAGAATATTTGTGTTTGACACTTGTCCCTTGTGTTCACAAAAGAGACTTTCAAAGAAACAAGATACCGATATAATCACCCATTTTGCGATCTGTGCTTCTAAAGATTGGAGTATTGTGAATAAACTTCTTGTTTCCTCTTACGCTACTCCACGTCATGCCACCAAGAAATGGTACTCCAAAGCACTTATAAAACTTACATACGGGAAGTACAAATTGGGCGGCAACACAGCCAATATATTTGTCCAAGATCGACTAACTGGTATCATTGTGGAGGAGAAGATGAGTGTTTACGTTCGATTGGGAATACGCTTACTATATAAAGGTTTGGATAAAGCTAAATCCAAACGAGTCAGATTGTTGCTTAGTAGCCTAAGCAAGAAACAAGGGAGGAAGTTCGACTCACCACTGCTGAAGGCAGATATTGCATCGTTTATTAAATTTCATAAACTTAGTCTTGACGACTGCTTGATTGAAGACCCAGAGGGATATCCAACTTTCAATGAGTTTTTTTACAGGAAATTAAAGCCCAATGCTCGGGTTATTGAAGATAAGAAGAATAAGGGCATTGTTTCATCTCCAGCCGACTGCAGATGTACCGTTTTTGATTCAGTTGATGATGCAACCAACTTGTGGATAAAGGGGAGAAATTTTACATTGGCGAAATTATTTAACGGCAATTTCCAAAATTTGAATACAACCAATTTATACAAGTCAGACCAATGTTCATTGGGGATCTTCAGATTAGCACCACAGGATTATCATCGGTTTCATTCGCCCGTTTCGGGGACTATAGGTCCAATCAAGTATATTGAAGGTGAATACTACACTGTTAATCCAATGGCCATTAGATCAGAATTGGATGTGTTTGGAGAGAATGTGCGAAGTATCATACCTATACAGACTAAAGAGTATGGAATGGTAATCATGATCGCTGTGGGGGCGATGATGGTGGGCTCAATATGTTTAACAAAACAAGAGGGTGATTCCATTGAACGTGGAGAGGAAGTGGGGTATTTCAAATTTGGTGGATCAACTATAATATTGTTGTTTGATAGAACAAAGTTTACATTTGATAGTGATTTGGTATCGAATTCCAAGTCTTGCATTGAAACCTTGGTTAGAGTTGGCCAATCTATTGGTCATTCTCCGGATGTAAACGAATTCAAGAGAGACCATGTTGAATTTGATCAATTACCACAGACTACTAAATTGCAATTGATTCGTGTCTTGACAGGCGGTGATTTGACGGATAAACATCAATTGAGCAACTGGGAGGCAAACCGAACAACTGGATTGGAAGAAGTTGATGAAGAAGAAGATTATTATGTTTCTGATTCGAATATTAGTTTTGGTGCCGATTCCTCAATGGAGGAAGAAGGGTCGATCACGTCGGAGTAGATTAAATAGAGAGAGTGTACCGATAAGGTATAGAGATTGGTACGCTTATAGATATCATTTACTTAGATGATCCAGGGTGTGGAGAGCGTAGATTTTAGAGGAAAGGGTTGTATGTCGTGAAAAATAGCGACGCGCAATTGAATCATCAATTGTGATTTCTATCGTACAAAATACTCCCCCTCCCACTATCACTCCTCAAATGGACGAACCACTGATTTCACACACTACATCGTCAGAAACAGACACATCCGCAAGAATTGATGACCTCCATCCTATCGAACTAGCAGCCCACTCACTACTAACTGGCCCACTAGATACCCTAAGTGATAATTTCGAACTGTTGAACCAATCACAAATCATTCTTTTGACGAGACTACGTGTTATTGAAAATCGATTGAAAACGTTCAAGCAATTGGTTGAACTGAACGATATTAGTGAAAAGCAATTGTTGGCTCAATTTAACAAGATTAAAGACTTGACTGATCGGATAAATCGGTGTTTAAAGTTGTTGGACAAGATTGACTCTCGAATATCGCGATTGGATGATTGAGGAGGCAAGGTTAGAGACACGGGGGTTGTATACAAAAAATTGTTTTGGTTGTTAAACAATGGATGTCACTTCTTTTGTTTAAAAGAATCTAATAAATCTATATGGGAATCCCATTCCCTTCAAACCAAAAATCGACAAAAGCAAACTGAACAAAACAAAAATCAATAAACTAACCACCGAAACCAAAATCAATGCCACGGAATCGTTTTTGATCTCGGGTGCTCGTTTGACCAATATGATGACCAAAATACTCAATATTCCATACACAAATGACATGATTTGAGTTTCGATTCCAAATTGTGTTTGTTGCCCCGGTGCAAAATAATCAGTTCTGCCATCTTGATGTTCGAGTACATACGGAGTACCTCTAATTTGATTAAACATGTAACCTGTAGTAAACAACAATACAGCAATTAATGATACGATACACCATGATAGTTTTGAGGTTAAAGCTTTGCCGACATACTTGCGATACCTTTTCAATAAAAACATCGACACGAATCCGATCAAGGCATGAATGATCAATTTGGTATTGTCAATGGGGATGTGCAAGTTTAATTTTTGTCCAGTTACATCTTGGACCCAGTTAAGCATCAATGTCTTGTGATCTCCTTGAAAGAACTGGTACTCTTCCCTTTCACGTAAAAAGTTCTTTGGACCCAAAGCTTTAGTTGGTTTGAAATGGAAGATTTTGGGAATTGTGTTTAATTCAAACAAGGCGAATAATTTTTTGGACTCGGCAAACTCAGCTTTGAAAAAATAGATGTTCTTGGCTTGTACTCGTTTATCTTTATTATCTTTAGAAGTGCCTTCTTCGCCTTCTTCCTCTTTCTCTTCAAGTTTGATTCCCTTTGGATGATCCTTGACCCATGAATCAGCAACGATTTCCAATTCAGGCGCAATTTGATGACACAAGACGCAATTGATCTGTGGTGAATTTGAAGTCAAAAGTGCCACAATGTGGTAGTCTCTTGGTCCGTTCAAGATGGTTTCATAGTTTTCATCATTCAATGTTAACAACTTGTGTTTGGAATTTTGGACTGTCTTGAGTAACTGATCGTTTGTTAGACCACAATGTACAATCGTGCAAATGAACGCAAGCACGAGCAATGTCAAGCTTTTCATTGTGTGAAGAGGCTGTGCTTGTTGGTGGTTTTAGGCTATAAAGGAAGTGGGTTTGTTGAAAAATTGACAACTTTTGGTGTCCCTCGAAAAAAAAAGGACAACTTAACTTGTTGAATGGTTCGCAGTGATTTTCGTGATTTTCTCCTTGTCTATTTTATACACGACACGATTGAAGAAACTCATTACCATGCAAAGAACTCATTACACTGAAGACAGAGTTTTTGGTTAGTATAGACATGAGGACTTGATCCTCCTTCTCGATTTTGATCCATTTTTAGGGAAAACGACCTAGCATGTTGACCGCATCAGTTGGGCATAGTCCTATTGGTTTTTCGTAATGGTTTAAAGGTATTTTAGTCACATATATTATGCATTTGCGTTGTAACTCTACACGTTGAAAGCCACATATCTGATCTGAAGCGTGCATCTAAGTCAAATTGTGTTTGCTAGACGAGACATGATCCAGCCCCCCATTTTTTGGAGATTTCTTCGCTATCAAGCCGACCGTCTCCTTACTGAAGTGCATGGAGCTAGCTGCTGGAAAACAGCCCATCTGCTTTTGTCTACGTATTCGTGGTAAAACTTCATCATGCTATTATTGGCAACACATGTCCCAGTCATCTGGATTAAAAGAGGCACTATCTTGGGCTATTTTTCACCACATTCGTTACTTAAACTTATTTGAAGAATGCTGTTTCAATTGGTACACATCACACCAAATTTAAACGATGACATGATGCTAGTTATTCATCAGGTTGGAAAAAGTTGAGGGGTATGTTTTGCAACCAATTGGGATGGTTATAGACAAGAGTGTTGCTCAAACAAACCATTAATCATAAAGAGGCTCACTTGTTGAAAAGCTTGGCGAGCCCAGTGATGATAACTTTATTCAATTTTTCCCGTCGTGGGAGATGGCATAGTTCTATTTCAAATCGTCATTGCCTTCAGAGATGAATCTTGTAGCTGCTCATGAAAATAGGGTTGTTTCGATATAGGAATTACATCAACAATTTATGTTACTGACTGTTGAGAAACAGCAATCGACAATCAATGTCATCACTTCAGTTATAATTTTCATGGGTGTCAGTGCATTACATTAACATATTGCTTTTCAGCATTGAAAAGACTTCACTTGTTGCTAGTACGTTATGCTGATAAAATGGCCGCTACATGTGTTGACAACAAGACGTGCCCTAGTTAGTACTTGATAAGCTCTGGCGTCATATCCAAATAGGCGTCCATGTTGGCATTGATTGCAAAAAAGTGGCCAGCCAAGGTGCCGGTCAGTTGAGTTGTGTTTTGATGTGTTGAACCCTGCAGCGTGAAGAAAAATTGGAATGTATCAACCGATGGAAAGATTACGATTTACAAAACTTTTCAGCCCAAGTCAATACCGAGTACATAGACTCTTGGTAAGAAATTGATATCAACGAGAAGAATGGCAAATGGCTTTTTAGCTTTGTTGGGGTTATACATTGTTGACTTTGGGAATCATTGGGTGATGTCATTAGATCGATTGGCTTTGGGCATTACAGGAAGTTTGTTGTATAATACACCAAGGGGCAAGAGGATGTGGCTTTCTACTAAACGATAGGTAATGCCACGGAAAACCTGCCATTGAAAAGAAACTATTTGCTAAAGGATCTCACATTGTACTGTTGTCTTGTTTGTCGCAACTTGTGTGAAGGAATCTCCAGTGATGTCCAATCAGAATCAAAGTGGAAATCGCTCATTAGAGATATAGTGAGAGAAAGATTGAGCTTTAACGTCAATAAAAAAAACTATATACAGCAGCAATATCTGATATCAGCAGCCCACCACAACCACTTAATACCAAAAGCAGCTGACGTCAACAGAAAACAAAATTAAGGGTTAGTGGCCCACCACAAACCACAAACCACTTTTGCAATTCCTGTAATTACCACCATGAAACAAATAAGCAAATAAGCAAATAAGCAAATAAGCAAATAAGCAAGTCAATTAAGTCCGTTCTGGGGTAAAACCAATGGGTAAACAAAAAACATTCATCTTTCTTTCACATGCACAAACTAAGTAGATCAACCCAATGACACTCCAACGAAACACATAACCAAGAATGATTGCTTTATATATAGACAGCTTTTTTGCATTTTTGCATTTTTTATTTTAATTGAATCTTTCCTTTAATTTTTATATTCTTTTGAACGCTGTTTTTCATAACTTATAACATTACCTGCAATCACCATCTTCCATTTTCGATTATGGGATCAATCATTGACCGCAAAATGAGGGTACTTGAGGATTAGATGAGGGAAAAATTGGATCAAAACGCCACCATGATCAAGTCTGAAGAAGCAACCATATCACATCCACCGAGTTTCAGTAACATGGGTTTATTGCTTCTTGTTTGTCAAAAATATTGACAAACCAGACTCAAAAATATGGGCAATTCATTTGAATATCAACACATCTTATCCTCAATGGTCCCGCTCAAATCTTGGTTGATATCCTCCATCTTTAATGGCTCTTGGCTTGTGTGTATGAAGGTCCAAGGGGGTCTCTCTCCCATAGGGTGCACTATCCAGATGAAACTTGAATTACATTTGAACAATTCATTGGATGGGTGTTGGAGATACCATTTTGAGTTGCAGGGATAACAATCTTTAGCGTCAGTTCTCTTCCAATATCTATCCCTTTTTATCAGCAACATCAGTTGTCACTCTGTATCCTCCAGTTGTCTAACCCATCCTTAAATTTCAAGTTTAATGTTATTTTGTCTTTCACATCAACAAACACTGTCTCGGACCACGGTGCCCGCAAGATCTCTTTTCATCTCCGGGGCTTAACTCTGCCAGCAACTTCAACAAAGTCATTGCCAACAGCAGTATTATTGGTCCTTCTCTATCGTGTCGGGTTTCAACTACTCTTGGCCACGATTCAATAAACAGTGTATATACCAACACAACCAGTAAGGGCTTTGAGCCTTTACTATTGTCGCTGACAAAAATCTCTAAGAGCAGCAATATAATTTGCCCGATCCGCTCTAAAAGTGGCAATATAAGTTTCCCAGTCAACAGATGTATCAATTTCATAACCGGCAGCTGCTCCGATCTTGGTCAATTTCTTCAAACGATGTTGGATCTTTTGTTTCCAATTCACAATTCTGGAAACCTTTTTCTTCTTTTTAATGCAAGGTTGCTCCAATGCTGCATTCTCATTCTGTTCAGGCGACACGGTTCCTCTGCCAACGTCTCTGTCATTGTCATCGGCGTTTTCAACGATGCTTGATTTTGACTTGAAATGGAATGCATATGCAAACAGTTTTCCCAAAGCTTGAATTTTCTGTTTAAATCTCTGTGTCTTAGTTTCCATTCCATGGCAGCCGGCAATACCAGCTGCTTGATCAGACAATCGGCTCAATCTAATTGATTCCCAACTTGTAGCTCTAGGAACGTCTTCACCAACTTCATTGTTGTCTTCAGTGGCCACAATGGGTTCATCAATGCTAGGTTCCGAATCAATACTTGTCACCGTTGGGGTTTCTTCATAGCCGTAATCAATCGCACGCATTGGAGAATTTTCATTAACAGCATATGGACCAGCATCAGAGTTCAATGGGGCTAAATCAGCGGCCCTTCTTTCTGCCTGTGCGCCAGATGAAGAAGCATTTTCAGTCACAGAGTTATCAGCAGTTGTTTCCAATTCAGTCACACTAGACGCCTTACTCTTGAAAAATGACATTTTAGAACACTTCTTCTTTTCGCGACTCTTGCTCATGTATTCCTCTTTCAAGTGTTTCTCGAAAAGCTCTTGCATTTCTGGCTCCCAATAATAGAAGAACGTCCTTTTCAAGTCACAAAGACCATTAAAGCCCGAAGGGCGTCTATCTTCTGGTTCATGCTCTTCAAAGTATGAGCTTAAATCGGGTTCATCAACAGCAGCAGTATCAGTAGCGTACTCTTCCGAACCATTCAATCTAACCAGTGGTTGCTCAACCACAAGTTCGTTTTCAGTTTCATTTTCATTGGCCATTTGAGCACCGTTAACAGGTTCCAGTTCATGCACTTCTTCTTGGCTGCTTTCACAGTCAACATCAGCATCACTTGAAGCATCGTCATGGGGAGCAGGCTTGGGCGCCTTCACTTTTCTTCTGAACAAATTTCTAAACTTTTTGTTCACTTGCAGTGTGGAAGTCACCTGGGTATTTCCAAGTTCAGTCAAATCTTTGGAGTCCTTAATGACTGCTTTCTTCAAAAATGGGCCTCTCAATGCATTTCCAAATTTTGACCATTTTTGAGCTGTAGTACTCTTCATATGGCCATTCGACTGCACTTTATCATTGATTGCTTCAACTGCAACTGTAGTACAAACTTGTTGAGAACCTTCAAGCTGTGATCTATTGCCCTTTCCCGGACTCTTCCTGAATGTGTTGCCCAAAATTCTTTTCCACTTGGGTTTCACTGCATCCTTCAAGGGAGATCCTTCTTCAGTAGTTACAAGGGGATTGACATTGGTAACTATTCTCTCAACGGAATTTTCATTGGTGATTTCCAGATTTTCAGTAGCATCTCCAACAATCGCATCATTAGAACCGGGGACACCTTCTCCATCAGCATCATTTAAAGTATCCGTGGTATGTGCACTATTACCAGTACCTTCATCATTATCAAGCACAGATTTTTTGTTGGTGTCCAAATTTTTTCCAGGTGATGCAATGTCAGCAGCATTACCAATTTCATTAACAACCTCAGCATTCGATTCTGGAACTCTACTGTGCAATCCAGTTCCATCAACGACTGTTTTACCCAGATCCAGCAGTTTGGAGGACAAGTGGACATTTCTAATATTCAACTCTGTAGGATTGCGATCTTCTTCCTCTAGTTCACAAAGTTTGTTTCCAGGATTCTGATCTGCTCTGACCAATGCTTGCATGCGAATATGTCTGTTGCGTATACGCCAATCTTTGACACGCTTCACTTGCAACTGTTTAGATTCTGTGGTGGTTCCAGTAATTGAATTATCATCTGCAGCTGCTTTTTTGGTGGTGGTTTCCTTTCTTGAATATTCTGCTTTCTCAGTGGTGGTTGATGCAGTGTTTTCAATTTCGGAATTGTTTATGATGGATTCAACTGTGGTGAAGTTCAGTTTAGTAGGGGTACTTTCCTTGATAACGTTCATAACATGCGGCGGAAGGGGAACAGGAGTAGTTAAGTTTAAACACTGGCCGGGATTGGACCTCTCGACAATTCTTGAAGCATCAGAGTGATTCGCTTCAGCCAAGTTCTTGAATTGTGAAAAGGCAGTGACATTAGGTGTTGGTTTCAGTTTACGCTTGGCGGCGGTGTAGTTTGAAAGCATGTTAGTGAGGAGAGAGAGATAAGGGGAAAGGGGAAAAGGGGGAAAACAGGAAATTGAGGGGGTTTTTGTAGGAAATATTTTAGTGGTTTTGTACATACAATTTGGTGAAGTTTGGGAATATCAAAAAAAAAGGGCCATATTTTTTGATATGTTTTGACCAGCTAAATGACTATATTGTTGCTACTTAGTTATGTAGAGATGTTGAGGTTGAGCTCATTGGTCTACTGGGATCTATTCGCAGCAATGTATCTCATCAATGATATAATGATTCAGATCACCGATTATTAGAGAGGAATTTACACACAAAGTTGAAGCTAGGATTGATAAAGCTTTGAACTAGTTGATCAGACTTTATTTCAGACTATTTCCAGATAAGGTAAGGACTTTGATCACTGGATTACTGTTTGGTTGCTTATAGAATGTATGTGCATAACAAAAATCGTTGGAATAAACTTTACTATAAAGATTATTCTCCCCTTTTTTGTTTCGTTTTTTTTTTTTTGCAACCAAGATTGGAAGACAACCACCAAATGTGACAACCACCAAATGTGACAACCACCAAATGTGACAACCACCAAATGTGACAACCACCAAATGTGACAACCACAATCAGAACCATGTGAGTTATGTGTCACTAACCACAAGTTGAAACAATCCATGTAAAGGGTAGCGGGGACCATTGTTCAGATACACCAACGTTGATTTTTAAAAGAAAATATTTGTGATATACTAGTGAGTGATCTGTTCCATTCACAAGAAATAATCAGAGAACCAATATACCAACCTTTTCTTCAATCCATTCCATTTTAATCCACAGAGAGAATTCACGTAAAAGAAAGAATGGTGTTGAGAGTGTGTAATTGAATATTGATGGATTCACTATAATACGGGTGATACTTCCGTACATAATTTTTGTGCTTTGTCATTTGATGGAAATTTCGTTACTCAAAAACGTACAACAAATAATCGTGAAGTTTACAATCACACAGATTCTTTACAACATATCAGGTAAATCCATTGTATCATATACTAGCATCAACAATGGGCTAAAGTAATTTAATGGGGTAAAGAGTTTTGATATTGAAAGGTTTATGTATTCCAAGATCTCGACTGTAAAACACCAATGACAGTAGCTGAATTCAATTCACAGTCACGAGAATATCCCTCTTTTGACTTCTCTTTGTAACAATCATGAAGATCTTCAAGAATACTCAGTATTGTCAAATGAAAGGAGCTGCAAAGATTGATATGGTTATAGTGGAGGTGTTGACAAGGTGAATACAAAATGGGCCAGAAAGATCAACTCGAAGAAAAGGTGACGAATGGTGGGATCCATTTTTCTTCATGAACTGTAAATCTTTATTAACTATCACCTATTCAATTGCATTTGAGAATGTATCGAAATTTGGCTCAGGAAAGCTCTCACATTATGATTCTAACCATTTACGCGACCAAAATTAGGTACACTAGCTAAAGACAAGCACTTTTCGCTGTATGACAACAACCGGCCAACTTCCGATACAAAACGGCCCCTTCTAAATCATTATACTTGGAAATACTAATCAGTTTTATATACATTACAAAATTGTACACACTTTAAAGCAAGGTTAGCTTATGATCACTTCCCAATACCACATCACACCTACCCTTGCCAATTTCAAACCGTTCAATCAACAAGATATACTCTCCTGGGTCCTGTAATCTCTCTTCAACAAATAATCCATACAAACAATCATCTCTAAATTGGTCATTAATTTGCACTGGCTGTTTAGTCACGGCACTGAATAGTGAAGCTCGTAACGCTGGTCGATAATCAGTTTGACGACTATATGCGGCATGTTCATCATCAGTATGACGTATCTGGGCAATGATTGATGTGTTGTAGACACTTGTCTTGAAGTACAACTTGAGTCTATTTTGTTGATTCCATAAAAATGTTTGTTTTAATGTGTATAATGACATGGTTGATGGAATTTTTTGTATCGCTATTGATTCAGTTGTGTTTGATAATAATTTGAATGGTGCTGGAGAGCCATCAAAGTTCGAAACAACAATCTTGTACAAACCCGGATCCAAATGAAGCAGTTTTGATTGGTAATCTTGCGAGTACTTATCCTCAGTAAGACATTTGGTTTTATTGTAACTTCGAATACGTTGTCCTATTTTCAACTTGTCGGCAAAGAAAATGTCAAAATTGACAAGTCCCTTAGCAAAGAGTGCTAGTTTCAATGTAGTTGATTTTGTTACAACAATATCGAATTGTGGATTGTTTATATACGATGCTAAGGTCCAGTTCCCACCACAAGTGTCATTAGTCCATTCGCTATCGAGTGATTGAATATGAGGATATTGATAATTCAGTCTATGAAAATTACTTCCATATGACATCAACGAGTATCGTCCTTGTTTATTAGACCAAATTACCAATGTGTATGTACCCAGAGGCAATTTAATCAATTGAAGTCGGTTATTCGTTTCAAACACTGAATGCTCTTCATGATCAAATGGAGAAACGACTCTGCATGCCGATTTGTACACGTTGATTCTCATCCAGTGATGTTCTTCCACCGGTATATGTTTTTCTAGTAGTAACCACGTCGTCTCCTTTCGGCATTCCATTGTAAATTGTGTCTGATCAAATATACCGTCTTTAACCGTATAGATGAAATTCTCCTGATACATTTCCACTCCAGGTTTCGGTTGCCAATTGACATACAAGTACTTGAAATGAGTCAAGTTGTAAACTTTAACTAGTCTTTTTGATAAATCATCAGTAACCCATGGATTCTTTAAAGTTATACAATGTCCATCAAAATCATCAATGACATAATCATGTTCACCAATTAAATTAATTGATGAGCTAAACTGATTGCTAAATCTTTCAGTGCCAATACCCAAAGTCACTTTATTGCGTACCCTCATTTCCCACAAGTGAGATAGCGCGTCAATCAGTTTACTATTTGGTAATCGAATCACTTCTGGAATCCATCCACTTAGTAAATATGTATCATTGGCCATATTTGATCCTTCAAAGCAATACCCATGGCCCATTATTTTGAGATATGCTTTTTCAATCAATGCAGGCCAGTACAATTGCGAGTCAGTGAATGATTTCAAAGTTAAATTCCGGTTGGAGTTGACAATGTAGGGTAATTTATCGTCAACTTTAACAGTTCTTTTGCATCCATTAAAAGTTAGTGTAATTTGGTATTCTGATGACGTATTGTGAGGAGCTATAAGCGAGTACGTGGAGAAGTTGACATTTGTTAGTGCAATATATGATGAAACAAATGAACAATTGGTTAAAAGATCTTGGTACAAGTTCAACATGTGGGATTTGTCATCTTGCCAATGGGACGTACTAATGGACTTGAATTTGACTTCCAAACCTGATGGAACCGTCATGGTGGACGCGTCTGTGCCATCTTTAGTAGATGATGGATTTGTAGTGAAAATGTCTGAGGCAGAGGTAATTTTTTCGCCAAATTCAATCAATGGGAAGTAGAAATCAATCCCAATCTTTGATGATAACCAAATAAGCTTTTCAGAAACTGGTTGCTTTTGTTGCACTCTGTCATAATTTGTCAATGCAAACTCCGATAACGGCTTCAAGTATGGTTGATTTACATATGGTGGATCTTTTGCCAATGCATTCAATACTTTGATGGCTTCAATAGCTTCAGATTTTGCCCGTGGGTAGTCATCTATTGAATTGAATAGATTACTTTGTTGTAGATGATGTAGGAAAGTAACTAAAGACATGTGCTAAGTAGCATAAGCTAGTTACGTCATAGTTCACCGAGTGTCTTTATTTTTTCTATGTCGGTTTCATTTTGTTGTGAAAAGCTACCACACAATCTGTAAAAGCAAAAGCAAAAGCAAAAGCAAAAGCAAAAGCAAAAGCAAAAGCAAAAGCAAAAGCAAAAGCAAAAGCAAAAGCAAAAGCAAAAGCGTTTCAGTACTGCTGAAGAAGAAAGAAAAGAAAAAGGAAAACAATATTGTTGGATCAGTGATAGTCCAACCTGGGGGAAAGGATGTGTACGTTTGATATGTATCTACACCACTCTGTACCGATTGGAGTAATAAATAGGTTGGGAGTGGGTGAGTTGTGCTTTATGACTGCTTGGCAGTGATAGGCTTTTGACTTGCAAATTTGACGAGAAATTGCGCGAAGAATAAGATAAAGGAAGAAAATTACTCCTTTTGGTTTTCGGAGTTTATTTACACCCCCACAAAGTTTTTCAACATACGAATAGAAATTAAATGAATAGCAGGTGGGGGTTATACATGTTATTGGCCATACCCTCTTGACGGCAACACAATACAATAAGAGAAAACAAAAAGGCAGAGAGAGTTAAATCCAATTCCGGTTGGATGGAAGAATTTGCAAGATTTGCAAGATTTGGTGAGGGTTGTAAAAGGCTGTGGTGTCTGTCCCAAACCACAAACCCATAGACCACTTTGGGACTTCATCAATCCGATATATCGAAACATCCATTGCTTTAATCTCTGTTTCTATTGGGTGGGTGGAAAGTATTCACCCGCAAAAGAAAGAAAAAAAAACAACAATTGAGTGAACGAAAGATCTACCACTGCCACTGATTGTTTGCTCGTACCACAAAGAAAGTAATACAAGCAAACACACAGTCACTGTTTGTGCGGGTGAATGGTTTGCATTCATCTTGCAACAATATTGTTCAATGGTGGGCAGTTGTTGTCATTCTATGATCACTCACTCTTTTTAGTTATGGTGTTTGTAGACCAATTGAGTCCAACTACTACGTTACATTTCCATATTGAAACATGTGTGTGTGTGTGAATGAATGAATGAATGAATGAATGAATAGAAAATAATAAGGTGATTGTTTCATTCTTCCTTTATTTGCATTTTGTGTGATTTGGTACAAGAACGTTTAGTATGTAGGTGTCTATCTATCTCCTATTTTGTTCCTTTCTCTTATTCAGAGGAACTATACAGAGGATGTGGCATTTATATGCACAGTCTAATATCATAGTATAGGTTGATTGTGGGGGGCGGGCGGTTGAAAGAAGAAAACTAGTTGAAGGAATTAAAGAGCTTCACCAAATATATACATTAACATATACAATATGCAAAGCTATCTGGTAGCAACCAACCTCTACCTCATTATAGTGGTTATCAAAATAACCTCTATAAGTGTTACGACCTGTAAGACTATATATAGACAAGAGAATACTCTGCTCTTTTGAGTTGTAATAATGATAATAATATGTCATAATCTATAGAAACGAAGGCAGAGAGGCAGAGAGTCAGAGACAGATGGAATATAATATTTCAACGAAAAACACTGTCAAAAACGTTATTTACTTATTAATTGCCTCACCAAAATTTAAAGAAGGATGGGATTAGACAGCTCTCATCGGTTGAGTTGAAATGAACATCTCCTCTCAACAAGTTGTGATGTGGGTGTTCCGTGACAAATCGGATACAAGGATAATATGAAACCCATAGTGCACCACCGCCAAAAACACTCATCGACGATAAAAGAAGAAACACAATGGGAAGAGAGCGAGTGGTTGTGGTTGTGGTGAAGGTTGTGGTGGTGGGTGGAACAGAGTGAGTGAGGTGAATGACTTGTACGACTTTTAAATCATGCGATAAAACTCGGAGTAACAAAGTCCGCAATCTGGTTTTTTTTATAATCACACACAAAAAACACTGAGGTAGAACAAAATCCACAAACCCACAAACACACAAACCCACAAAAGAACAAAAGAACAATGTAACCCACCCAGATCCAGTCACCCACTCACACACCTACAACTTTCATCAGATCATTTCCGAATTGGAAAAAAAAGTCATCCTATACAAAAATGTACACGCTCACACAAAACTCACTTCTTTATTACTATTCCATATAGTATTAGAAACGGAGTGGGTGAATGTATTCCTTGCAGATAAGCGCTTCAACATTATGCATGAACCAAAAACACCAACATGTATCAGAATAACATTCACCCGCAAAAAAAAGCATAAAATCATGCATATCCGATGGTTGAATAATTTTTATTTTCAAAAAGCCAAATGTAACAATATAAATAGACCACGAGGGAATGCCAATTGGCTCAACACATTTCTTTCATTTCAAAAGCTTTATTAGATCAATTGCAGTTAACAAAGTAACTACTATTCCAATTAAAGCGTTCACTACTACTACAACTAAAACTAAAACTAAAATTACAACTACAACTACAACAAACAGTTTTATATCTACAATGCCAGAAATTCCAAAGACCCAAAAAGCTGTTGTGTTTGAAACAAGCGGAGGTAAATTAGAATACAAGGATATTCCAGTCCCCAAACCAAAATCAAATGAATTGTTGATTAATGTCAAGTACTCTGGTGTGTGCCATACTGATTTACACGCTTGGAAAGGTGATTGGCCATTGGACACCAAATTACCCCTTGTTGGTGGTCATGAGGGTGCTGGTGTTGTTGTTGGCATGGGTGATAATGTCAAAGGATGGGAAATTGGTGATTATGCTGGTATCAAATGGTTGAATGGCTCTTGTTTGAATTGTGAATTTTGTGAACAAGGAGCTGAACCAAATTGCCCTCAAGCTGACTTGTCTGGTTACACCCATGATGGTTCATTCGAACAATATGCTACTGCTGATGCTGTCCAAGCTGCTAGAATCCCCAAGAATGCTGATTTGGCTAAAGCTGCTCCAATTTTGTGTGCTGGTGTTACTGTATACAAGGCTTTGAAGACTGCTCAATTGAAGGCTGGTGAATGGGTTTGTATTTCTGGTGCTGGTGGTGGATTGGGTTCATTGGCTATTCAATACGCTATTGCCATGGGTTACAGAGTTATTGGTATCGATGGAGGTGCTGAAAAGGGTGAATACATTAAATCTTTAGGAGCTGAAGCTTATATTGACTTTACCAAGGAAAAAGATATTGTCGAAGCTGTTAAAAAGGCAACTAATGGTGGCCCACATGGAGTTATCAATGTGTCTGTTTCCGAAAAGGCCATCAATCAATCAGTTGAATATGTTAGACCATTGGGTAAAGTTGTTCTTGTTGGTTTACCAGCTGGATCCAAAGTTGTTGCCCCTGTTTTCGATGCTGTTGTTAAATCAGTTGAAATTAAAGGTTCTTATGTTGGTAACAGAAAGGATACTCAAGAAGCTTTGGATTTCTTTGCTAGAGGTAAAGTCAATTGTCAAATCAAGATTGTTGGTCTTAGTGAATTACCAGAAGTTTTCAAATTGATGGAAGAAGGTAAGATTTTGGGAAGATACGTACTTGACACCAGCAAGTAAAAGAGTTAGAGAGTAGATCAAATGTTTTGGTTTAATAGTTCTTCTTTTATATTGACGAAATGAGATGGAATTTGGAAATTGTGTAAAAAAGAGAAAAGAAATGTAGATTCAACTTATACACACTTTACTTGCAAGCTTTGCAAAGCTGGAGGTTATTTTCCTAATCAACGCTTATCTTTTTCAATTCTATCACGCAACACATTCAATTGTATCTGATTTGTCAAGTTTTCATCATTAATCAATTCAATAGTTTTGTTCTTTTCCTTCATTTCAATACTCAAGTGTTCAATTTGCTTTTGTAATTTACTAACCAATTTTTCCAATTTGCCAATTCGTACATCCTTATCTTTAATTATAAACTCTAGTTTCTCATTTTTCAAAGTAATTGAGTTCAAATTTGTAATCAAGTCCTCATTTTCATTTCGTAGTTGATGATTTTCCTTAATGATTACAACTGTGGCGGCATCATTATCACTAATGTTGTCCTTTAGTTTATCTTGTTGAACACTCTTTGACTTTGATTTAGTGCTGGGCGGGACTTTTTCTTTTTCGATTCCTAAGATTGTCGATGGAGATGGTGACTTGGAGCTAAATGGAGTTTCGTCCTCCTCCTCTGTGTTACTTTGGCAATGATGATGATGATGTTGCTGTTCTTTCAGAAGTAGCTTTTCCACTAATTGTTTAAACGCAAGGTAATATTCTGAATCCTTCTTCTCTACTTCATCTCTAACCTTCAATTTGCTTAGTACATCATCTACCCATGTTTCGGTGCTCATATACGGTGATGGATGTAAAGTGTGAAGTGTGGTAAGTATGCCCTTTTGTATTGTTCAGCTTTCTCTGTTTTATTTTTATCCAATTTCCGCGAGTACAAACAAACCAACTTTATCACAAGCATTCACAAAGTCAACTCCAATTTAGACACTGCTTCACCATCATCAACAATCGTTCAATAGATAGTCAAGAATCACCTACAGGAAAGTATAACCTTTTATCACAACTTCATATTTACCATAAATTTGTCTGCCATTCATGGAGTATGGATTCACAAACCAATACTCCACAAGAAGATAACAATAGTATACGAGATAAGCATCATCAAAAATCACAAGATACTCCAAAAGACATTGTACCACCAGAGGTACCGATTGCTACAGATGTGCCGAACTCAACTTCGAGGTCTGTTTTATCATGGCTCACGAGGCTGCAGAACAATATCATCAACAACAATGATATCTCCAACAACAGTAACGGCAACAACAACAACGCCACTAGTAGTGATGCAGTATTCCAAGATGACACGATACAAACCAATGGCCAGATGATCCAAAACGAACCACATGTGCTAGCTACATCCACAGACCTCCTTGTAGCCAGTTCTGGCGAATCGCCACTACCGCAAACATCATGGTATTCATACTACACTTCATTTATATTCCCAAGCAGTGGTGGAGAATCACCGGCAATGGAGCATATGCCACTACTACAGGGCAACTTATCAATTACAAAAGGCAACGATGATGAAGATGCCAATAATGGCACCGATGGTTGGTTTGGTTGGCTATTTGGTTCGAAAAAACAAACTCAGGAGGATGAAGTTAATGATGAGTCAAGTGAGGCTTACAAATCAGCCAAGGTTGTTATTGAATCGTCAAAAGAGGAGTGTCACTATACGTACAAGAGCACAAACGAATTCAAGACTTTTGAAATGAGTGTTGATGGGACACCTACTGAAAATTTACCAGTGCTTATACACACCAGAAAGCACAAACCAGTGTCTGCTCATGAAGTGTATGAGAAAACTTTACGTGTGAGAAATAATAATGAGGCAGAGGTGCCAGTACCGGGCATTTCACCTAGATTTGTTGACAATTATCGAGAAATTACGTGGAAGACGAAAACGCGATTACTTGCAGGCGACCTCGTTTGTGGATACGATACTGAACATCATCTATATCGCAAAAAGGAAGAACTGGCTTTACGAACCGGTAAACTGTTGAAGAAAATTGTTGTTATTTCTGTCCACAATTTCCTACCGGTCAAATTAGTGCGAGCACTTATTGGAGAGTATACTGGTAATGCAATAGGGTACGCCAAATTGGCAACAAAAGCAATAAAAACATGGATGAAACAGAATAACCCCGAGTACCAAGAGGACGAGGTTGACATTATTAGTATTGCCCTTGATGGACAAGGTCGAGCATCCACTTCTGTTGATGATGCACTTCGACTATTGCGCAATTACACCAAGGAGCTCAACGAGTCTGATTTCATCTACGTTGTTGGATATGGCACATCTTCACCCATTGCCATAAACCTACTCGCAGAACTTCTTTCACAAAATCATCATTTATGTAGGAAACGAATTGGAGTTTTGAGCATGTCGGGAAATCTAATGGGTCCGGTGTCCTCAAAATTCACCAAGATTGTTTATCGAGCATATACACAATTGGAAAATGACATTGTTCGAGAAGTGTTTGACTATTCGAAAAATGACCATCCTTTATCACGCAAATTAACTGAATCAATACGGTTTCTTGTTGATCAAAATGTTAAATTTACCTTGTCGAGTACAACTAGTGATTCATTTATTCCATTGTATTCATCATTGGGTATACAATTTGATCATCCGAACATTCATCGAAACTTGTACCATATAAACACTGCTCCATTTATATCAACGGTATTGGACATCAGCTGCCAAATGAAGAATCTAGGTGTATTTCGCGACCACGAAATTATTAAAATTTTGAGTGATAGGTTGGATATCAACAATACAAGCAGGTATATATTTGATGATGAACAAGTGTATTTGGAAAGTTTAAGATTTGCGTTGGAGTCAACAAAGTTGCACAAGATGAAACCGGTTTCAATCCGAAAACAACCACGGGGGTCAACAATGACATCATCGGCATCGACATCGGCATCGACAGCAACAGCTTCGACAACACCATCAATAATTAATGATCTCAATCTACTTCTGTATAATTTCCGAGGATTTATTCAGGAATTTGTCAATGTCAAACATGTTAACAATGTGACGCAGCTCAAGAAGTTGCTTGAAGAGTACAAGAGTTGGGAACCAAATTTGAAAACTAAAGATGTAAAGTATTGTTTAGAAGCTCTTGATAACTTTCAAATTGAGGAATTATTTATTTAAAGAGACAGAGATGCGAAGGAATCGCAAATAGGCTTGTATTTCATAGAATGTATTGATAGGCCAATTTCATACAGAGATGTTTTAGCCTCGCAGCACTGTAATAAACGCAATAAAAACGACAACAAATGGCTTTGAGTATCGCCTTGCTTCGCTTGAAGTGGATCAGTAAACTTTAGTCTATCCACTTGCAAGTCAGACTCGCATCGACACACACAGCTTGAGATATAAATTAACATTTCTAATAGCTTTAAAACTTCATTGTCGTTATCCTCCCACTTGTATTTCTCACCACAATCTCTACAAACTACCATAGCTACAAAGACAAATAGCAACAACGCAGAAATTAGATCAAATACAGATATGAAAACAGATAAAACCAACAGGCTAATTTAGCACCAGCAAAATTAGTCCTTTTCAGCACCTCGTAGTCATAGGTCTGATTGAAGGAGCAATGATCATCATGGGTCCTGCTTCTTCGCTTACCTCATACTCACTCTGTTCTAGACTTACAAACGACCGGTTGGCCAGACCAGCCGCTTTGCTGGAAAGAGCGTGCAATGACATCAAGCTCTGAACAGAAGCCGCTTTCCGCATGTTTTGATCCCGTACATGAACCTCCTAACTTTGACCTTGAACCTCTTCATAGAAGTGTTTGCAAACGACTTTGAGCTTGGTCGCCAATCCTTCTTATAGTCGTCGTCATTCCACAAATCACAACGAATGGTGAACGGACAACTCACTTGCTCTGTTTCATAGTCTTCACCTTGACTGCCATCATCATCGTTATCCAGATCAATTCCAAGTTGAAGGGCAACACGTCCCAGTTCCGAATCAGGGGAAAACAATGGTATAACTTCGTCTGTGATGTGATCCTCGGGAGAATATCCCGTTTCCTTGAGAATGCCCACTTTTGCTCCATTGCTTCTTTTTGAAGCTCTTTTCGCCCCCCAAGACCTTTTCCTTTTGAGACCCTGGTCCTTCCTTTTCCCTTCAATGACTCTGGTGAAATCTTGACATTTGTCACCACTAATTCGTCGCACTTCAATCCTATTGTTGAATCTGACCTTTTTATCTTTGATGGAGTCGTCACCAATATGCAATACCGCGGGTGTCTTTTTCAATGCTATGGCTGGTGGAGGTGGTGTAAAGTTGTAATGATCTTTTCCAGAACTGGACACTAGTCGATTCTCCTCTGGGCTTTCTGTTTCAACATCTTTGGTTGGAGCATCTAATCCATCTTCGTCGCAGTCATCCCATGGGGTTGCAAATGGTTTGGCTGGTGCTGTGGCTAGACTAGGTGCAAAACTGGTATTGTTGGTAACTTTTTCGGTGCTGGCGCGCTTCGGAACTTGCTTAGTGCCTGCTTTTAACGAATTAAAGCACGTGGTGGTCTTGGTCTTGTCGTTGGAACTATTGTTGAGTGATAGAAAGCTGGTTTGGTTCTTTTTGATGCTTCGAAATTGCTTGGTTGTTCTTGCAAGCATCGTTTTAGAAGACTCAATAACCATGGATGTATCAGAATCAAGTCTATAATCCTTGTAGTCACAGGATGGCGTGAAGTTACTCTCCTTGAAAGCATCAACAGGGCTATCATCTTCCCTGACCATCTTCGACTTCATAAACCTCTTGTTTGATTGTTGCGTAGACTTGTGTCGATTATCAGTGCTGGCTTTTTTGATATGAGATTCCAAATCCACATAGTTTGAAAACGTAGGCATGGAGTCCGTTGAGTAAAATGCACTAGCTTTGTCTTGCTTCGAGATACTCTTTTCGTTGATGGATAGGTGAACGTTTGGATTAATTTGGGTTGGCGGTTTCACGAAATAAATGTCAGTGACCATACATCTCAACTCGGACAATACTGACTCAATCAAAGTAAATCCGTAATCTTCATTCTCGTCGTAAACAAAGTCTTGGCTGAAACAAGTAAAGCTTTGGTTCTCTTGGGAGAAAAACATCAGTGATGCGGGCATAATTAAAGGTAGTTTGTGTTTTTGGTTGAATGAAAAAGGGTAGTAAAGTAATGGTTTATGACTTGTGATTTTTTTCGAGCCCTAGTATAGGGTTTTCCCAAGAAGAAGAATATCAAAATTGTTGCAACTTTATGTGTGAAAATTGGCACGTGAGTTTTGACACGTGAATTTTGGCACATCCATGTCAATATGGCAAGCGACAAGTGCTGCTAGGTACCCATGATAATAAACACTCAGTTGATTTGAGTCGATTTGCGTTTCAACAGCAAACTCGACTGCTCCATAGCTTCCACTAGAGCTTTGTGCTGCTTCCGCCACCGAATATTGAATAAAAGCAGTGACCAACAAGTTGTCAAACATATGAGGAATCTCTCACACTATTTGCGGTTCCATCGACTTGTATCATCCAACACATAATAAGTCTCAGCAGCTTGTGCATTTACTTGTGATTAATTTATGCTTGATGAGTAGGAAACTTGCCTCATCTGAACACCAAGCTGGAAATATAATAGTGAATGTCAAGCGAGGTAGCTTATGTTTCAAGTAGTTAGGTACGCATTTTTCAGTATCTATATAATCTCTCTTTCCTCATTCAATAATCTATATTTATAAGACCAGCGTTTTGATCAATCTCCGTTTGTCATTATATTAGCACTTTCTTTGTAACTAGATACTAATCATGCTCTCAAACACCAAATTCCATATCGGCTGGAGATCACAACTTATTGGGACTTTTCTGTTGATACATGCTCATGTGATACATCTCTTGGCATTTGTAACCAGCAAAACAGGTCTGCAACGGGTGCTTATACTTGCTAAAACAAATGGTGCTAACATACAACAAGTATGCTCGCGACCAGTAATCCAGCATTTATGCTGTGAAGCTTCTATTTGTTTAGTTTTACACGTGACATTTATTGATTAGGGGAGTGTAAAATGTACAAAAAGAAAAAATGAAAGAAAAAGTTGTCTCAGTTAATTTTAAAAAAAACGGAAGTTGATTCACCTGTGGTTCATCTATGCACACACACAAGTACTCAATCAATCAATGGGTGCAACATTCTTTTCCCCTTACAAAAAAATTGGAAATGGTTGCAAAATATTTGCTTCTATGAGCATTCAGAATACGAACGAAATGTAGATTAAGAGTACAAGGGCTCAGTAATTTTTTGATGCCACGCTTCGAATAAAACGTCGTTGTTACTTCGTAAGACTACCACCTCTTGAAGCAACGGTCACTATCACCGCTTTTTTACAGTAAAACCCTCTTGAACTCTTGGAATATGATTGTACATGGATTGTAGGGGTGCTTTTTTTCTCTTGCTGAAATGGATTGGTGCAAATTGTGCTTAACTATGGGCAAAGTGCGTGCGCTTACCAATTTTATCATCAAAAAAAGACAAAAACAGAATCTCTCGAGCATTGAGCAAAAGACAGTTTTAGTTCCATATTATTCTATAAACATTCATTGCATTTTGGCTAGCATCCAAAATACAACAGATTACTTATCATTGTATCGGTTGTTGAACATACTAGATAACAGACAAAGTTATCTTTGCCACAACTCAATCGTTAATCTTGCTTGTTAAGGCTCGCTTTTTTTTTTACGATTGCAAGATTTCGCTGCGAAGGGTATCAAACACTATGGCTAAACATTCAAGAAGAATAGACTCAACTGATGACGAAACTACACCTGACTTCAAGTTAACAGTGACGCCTCCTAGACGAAGTACAAAGACGATTTCATATAATGAAGATGACGACGATGATGGTGAGGCCACAATTGAAGCTCCAGTGGATGAACAGGCTCATCTTGACAATGACATTGTAAAGCAAGAGGAACCTGATAGTGATGATCCATTTGCTGTTCCCACATCACCTGAAAAAGATGACGATAGTGAGGATTATGTCGAAGAGTCAGACGCAGAAATTAGAGGTCCAGGAAGGAAAAAAAGAAAGCTTAGCAAAAAGCAGAAATCAAGAGGGAGATCAAGTAAACCACGCATAGATAGCGAAGACGAGGACTTTCGAGATGATGGTGATGATGATGAAGACGAGGACGATTTCACTCTTTCTGATGATGATTTCATTGAAAGAAAAAAACGAGAGAATTTCATAGTGGAAGATGAAAACGATTGGGATGACGAGGAAGATGAATATGGGGTTAAACCAAAAAAGAAAAGAGGTCGTAAAAAAAAGGGTAGATCTGTTTCGGTAGAGCCGAGAAGGGCAACCAGATCGGGCAAGGTTTTGCAAGAAGATGTGGAGTACAATGGAGATGATACTCGCGATGATATACAAGACGACGTGGATGATATACAGAGGGAGATTGCTGAACTATACGATTCATCACCGGTACGTGACTCCGAACCCTCACAACATAAATTGAGACAAAGAGCAAAAGTCGATTACACCATACCACCACCTATTACCAACGACTTGATGCTTGAGAGACCTTCGACCCCGGTAACTGTAAGAAACAGACGAGGAAGACCCGCCAACAAGAGTGAATTTCGAAAAATATTGTACCCCACAGCTGGCCCCTTTGGTGGTAGTGATGTCATATCTTTATTTGGAACAAATATTCCACCTGGGGGTATTCCCTTGCCAGGCATGACAGATCCAAATAATCTTACTGCAATTGGTCAAAATGTCAGTGACTCAGATAGTTCTGAAGATGAAATTGCCCCTATCAATGGGGAAGCTACCATCAGTCACAAGGTAAAAAAGCCCTCTAGGTCAGATGGAAAGCTACTTACAGGTGGTTCAGATGACAAGAGAAAGGGAAAGAATAGTTTGAGTGATACCGATCCTCTTGGGGTTGACATGAACATCGACTTTTCCGTCGTTGGAGGTTTAGACAATTACATAAATCAATTGAAAGAGATGGTCGCTTTACCGCTATTGTATCCGGAGTTGTATCAGAACTTCGGTATAACACCACCTAGAGGTGTGTTATTTCATGGCCCCCCAGGAACCGGTAAGACTTTAATGGCGAGAGCTTTGGCAGCAAATTGCTCAACACCAGAGCGTAAAATTACATTCTTTATGAGAAAAGGTGCTGATTGTTTGAGCAAGTGGGTTGGGGAAGCAGAGAGACAATTGAGGTTATTGTTTGAAGAGGCGAAAAACCAGCAACCTTCGATAATTTTCTTTGATGAAATTGATGGTTTGGCTCCGGTGAGATCATCTAAACAAGAACAAATTCACGCAAGTATTGTCTCGACGTTATTGGCATTAATGGATGGTATGGATAATCGTGGACAGGTTATTGTTATTGGTGCAACAAATAGACCTGATGCAATCGACCCTGCCTTACGTAGACCTGGGAGATTTGATCGTGAGTTTTATTTCCCATTACCTGATATCAACGCTAGAAAGGAGATTTTGACCATCCACACAAGGAAATGGACCCCACAATTGGATGAATCGTTTTTAAGCAACCTTGCCGAGCTCACAAAAGGATATGGAGGTGCAGATTTGAGGGCATTGTGTACCGAGGCAGCGTTGAATAGTATCCAACGAAAATATCCTCAAATTTACGAAACAAATCACAAGTTGGCAGTGAATCCAGAAAAGGTTAGGGTTATCGCAAAGGACTTTATGATGGCTCTTGACAAAATTGTACCTTCGAGTGCAAGATCCACTTCTTCTGGTTCTGCTCCGTTACCCGATAATTTGAAACCGTTACTACTGGACAGTTTTGAGCAAATAAAATCAAAACTAAAAGATTTGATACCAGTATCTATTAGTGTAGCGGGACGCAAAAAGCTCACTACCTTGGAAGAAGCCAAATATCTTGATCCAACTGTTCACGATAAAGATGGTGGGTTTGGTAAACAGCAATTGTTGAAGAATTTGGAAAATGCAAGAATTTGTAGACCACATTTGTTGGTTAGTGGTGAAGAGGGCAATGGGCAACAGTACCTTAGTGCAGCTGTTCTCAACTATCTCGAAGGATTCCAGGTGCAGTCGCTAGATCTTGGAACAATGTTTGGTGACTCTGCAAGAACGACGGAGCTGGCCATTATTCAAGCCTTCATTGAAGCTAGAAGGCACCAGCCTGCCATCATTTTAATACCAAATATTGATGTATGGTATCTGATTTTACCAGACTCTTCAAAAGCGACATTATTAAGTCTACTACGTGGATTGAGAAGCAACGAAAAGATATTGTTACTAGGCTTTTCAGAGACTCCATTGCACTATTTGGATGATAGAATTAAAAACTTGTTTGGAATGGAAAATTCATCAAATAACGTCATTTTGCAGAATCCAAATAAGCTGGCAAGGAAAGAATTTTTCCTGACGGCATGGAAGACAATATTGATGAAACCGTATGAGTTTATCAATGACTTGCAAAATAGACCGAAAAGGAAATTGAAGCAGTTGAAAGTTGTTGAAACTGTGGCAAATTTGTCTGATAATGAATTACTCAAGAAGAAGCAAAAGGAGCAGGAATACAACGACACCAAATTGAAAAACACACTCAAGATAAAGTTGGCCAGTTTGATGGATTTGTTCAAAGTAAGGTACAAAAGATTCAAAAAACCGATTGTTGATGAAAACTTGCTATACCATTTATTTGATCCCACAATTTTGGAGAATCCACTTAACAATTACCAAGTTTTGTACACCAGATCAGATGAACCGGGTCACGAAAATATGATAAAGGAAATTGCTACTGGTAAGGATTATCACAATATGGATCTTGACACAGTTGAGGAGAGGTTATGGAATGGTTTTTATAGTGAACCAAGACAATTCCTCAAGGATCTCAAATTGATATTGAAGGATTGCATTACTTCGGGAGATCGGGAAAGAATTTTGAAAGCAAATGAAATGATTACCAATGCCCAGTTTGGTATCGACGATTTTACAACTCCGGAATTTTTGAAAGCTTGTAAAGAGATGAGGGAGAGAGATAAGGCCAAGCAAGAGAGATTGTTGAAAGAATACGAGGGATTGAAGGCAACGCTTCAAAATGGTACCACAGAGCAGCAACCTCAGGATGCGGCTCCATTGGAAAACAATGCGAGTGTTATCAGTGTCGCCGAGCAAAAGCTCTCATCCAATCCTCTTCCCGATGAAGATATTTCACACGGGGATATAAATGAACCTAATGATGCCATGGATGTGGACATAGCTCAGAAGGGTGATGAAGGGTCGTTTGTTGGAGTGGGGGAGCCACCAAAAGTGGAAGAAATTAAAGAAGAGAAGATGGGCATGGAGAAATCCAATAATGATGCAATGCATATGAAGAAAGGTGAAGGGGAGGAACAGACGGAAAACCCACAAGAGGACATAGTCGAGGAGTCATCTGAATCGGAAGCTGAGGAGTCAATCGAAATCGATCACGCGAAGGAGATAATACTCGACAAGGAATTGTACGACAAGTTAAGAAAACAAGTAGTCA
This sequence comes from Lodderomyces parapsilosis, assembly GCF_000182765.1. NCBI lineage: Eukaryota > Fungi > Ascomycota > Pichiomycetes > Serinales > Debaryomycetaceae > Lodderomyces > Lodderomyces parapsilosis. The sequence goes on along the minus strand of NW_023503282.1, from coordinate 571,311 downwards.
AGCTCACGGACCAATTCACAGTTGACAAGTTGGAAATGGTTATGGCCAGATTGATGGATATCGTTTGGACCGATAGAAATGAATGGGATAAAACGTCGACTCTACACAATATTGAAAAAGTGTTGACTTCGTTTCAACCGGCATCTTGAAATTAGATATATAAATCCTGTATAATTTAAAGTAGAAATTATACCATCTATAGATCAACCGTGCTCGTATAAATCTCCACCTTAATCAATCCTCTGCACTTCCATCTCTTGGTCTATATATGACATCCAGGGCTTCCAAATGTTCAATCACTATGGGAGGTAGCTTACCATTGATTTTGACAGCATATAGACCTGGAACAAAACTATCTATTCTTAGCCATCTCGCCACCCATGATTCCTTGTCATCTTCTCCCATGGCTACCAATCCTTCGAATGATGGCGATGTGCAATCGGTTATTGGATTGAAATCTTGGTCATTATTTTGAAAATGCAACAACCCTTCACAGTTGGGACACCCGTCTTGTTTGAAAGTCTTTACGGGTTGTATTATACCACATAGCATGCAAGCTCTTTCTGTTCTAGTTGACATGTTTTGGAAGATTTAGTGGTCCTGGGGTGGTGGATGGATTGTGCAGGTGCAATGTTCACTAATTTTATTGATTTTTTTTTCCACATTTTCATTCTTTTTTCACTTTCGTGGTTTACACACAAAGCATCACCTTATAATTAATTACACCAAATCTCAATGCTACTACGAGGCTGTCAGGTAGGATCACGTTTGAAACCAGCTCATAAGAAGCTTCTTATTCCAGCCCGACACTATTCTATCGATCATAATGCAATTATCAATACTTTCACATACACCTTTGAGGGTTTACATGAAGCCAGTGGTTTACCATGGTGGGCACTAATTCCAATCACCACGTTTGCCTTGAGATCTGTTTGGACGCTACCACTAGCTATAATACAGCGTAAGAGAATTCAGAAACAGAGCACATTGAAACCAATAGTGAGTGCACTCAATCCCATTTTGAAGATGAATCTAGCGAAACGAGTTCAAAAAGCAAAAGGATTGCAACAATTACCAGACACTGATGAGTCAGTTAAAGCTGCTCAAGCTCCATTAGCCAATATGTCCTATGAGCAGATTTTGCTTCTCACTACAAAGGAAACACGTAAGCGTCAGAAGGAGCTTTTCAAAAAACATAATGTTCAAATATGGAAAAACTTTATCTTACCTACATTTCAAATCCCACTCTGGATTATGATGTCATTAACGATGAGAGACTTGAGTGGATGGTCATCATGGGATAACTTACACAACAAAGCATTGGACCCTTCATTGTATGTAGAAGGCTGTTTGTGGTTTCAAGATTTAGCAGTTGCCGATCCAATGCACGTTTTCCCCTTGATATTGGGAGTCATTTCACTTTGCAATGTTGAGTGGACTTTTAGAACTCTAGAGTTGTCACGGTTGACACAGAGATTGAAGTATCGACCCAATTTGACTGATGCAGTGGCAAACTTTTCCAGAATGTCTATTGTGTTTATGATGGCTATTTCAATACACGCACCAGCTGCGTTGGTGTTGTACTGGATATCGTCGCAGTTTTTTTCATTGATTCAAAATATAGTATTGGATATTAAGTACCCCATCTCATTCACTCCGAAGAAACGCTTTGGTGGGGATATATTGGAATAATGGAGACACCACCTAGGATCCAGTATTTGTGTCGGCCAGCTCAACTGTAAATAGCTGCAGTGTTTTAACTCTGTTTATAAACTGGCCGCAAATAAAGATAGAATCTGATTCTGCGGTATAGTCTAGACAATAGTTCGAAAAAGTGAAGTGAAGAATCACAGCCAGGAATGAATTGTATGATTTTGGTGGTGGTTCTCAAAGTGTCAGCAGTGAGTTCAAAATAGTTACACTTGGAGAGATATACTTCCTCGTTAAATATGTAAATATTAAGCTGTTGTGTAAATGTGCATTTGATAGGATCAAGCATAATTCTGATAATTATTAAAAACAGTCACAGCTAGACTAAGCATGAGCTTCTCATGCATTATTTTTAGAGATGTCGATAGTTTGTTCTTGGATCGATTTTATAGACTTTGTTTTGAATATAACTAAGATTGTAAGAATATATCAGACTAGACACACTCCACGCATTAAAAACAAAGCTTATCACATTAATACCATGAGTATAAAATACATCACCAAAGCCAATAAGGAGCTATTTGTGCCCATCATACGAGAACTATCAGATCAAACAAGCAAGAAGTTTGACCATAACAGCAAAACGTATGAGGAATTGAATGATTGGAAAGATCATGAGTTGCTTGACGCTGTAGCCAACCGATATTCCAACTCCAACAGGGCCACTACATACATCACCAAAGACGAACTTGTCAACCTAATGGACTGGAAACTAAACATTGGCACATTCCGACCCTCGTTGCCAAAACTTATTCGATCTAATGACGAAGAGCAAGTAGAAGATGCAACCAAAGTGGGATTCAAGATATTGCTCGACTATTTCAATAGCCTCCCTACTGATTTCTGGTCAATCGCCACTGATGAAGAACTCGACAAGTACAAAAAGGTCATACGGCAAGCAATGAAGGAATTGTGTAAATTAAAGGGTGTTGGCCCTGCAACTAGTAGTCTTATCATGACATGTCTTTACAATATCCAACCCAAATACACCCCACCATTCTTTAGTGATGAAAGCTTCATGTACTATGTACTTGATCCAACCAAGCCGGGTCAAAAGATCAAATATAGCGTCAAGGAGTATGTAGAAGAGCTATTACTGGTTTATTTCAAACTATTAAAGAGTGATCCAGAGGTTACATTCGTCGAATTGGAAAGAGGTGGATGGACAATCAAGTATTTCAGTTTATACCATGATGATAAATTGATTGATATCAAGTCACCCTATACAAATGATGAAGAATGGGAAACGTTTAAAGTAGACGTCGAGGTGGATTCATTAGAGCCACCAAAAAAGAAGAGAAAAAAATCCACCTAGCATTATAATAAAATTTGTCATACCAACGTGTATTTTCTTTCGTATCAGATCAGCTATTCTGGCCCATGTAGTCTGCCTCCAAGTTTACCAACTTGAATTTGTCATCGCGATCTAGCCGAATCAATGAAGTTACATTTTGTTCCACCTGATTGAATATCCTTTCAAGACTCGAAGTATTCGTGAACCCGGCACTCTTCAAAATAACAGCGTTTACCGATGCTAAGGTCTTTTGGAAATGCAAGGCATGGTTTCCAATTATCTTTTTCACTTTAGGTAATTTATCAAGATCTTGCTTCAGACGAACTATTAGTAAAGGTGATAGTTGACTGACTTTATCCTGCAAGTGTTCCGATTTGTACTCTTCCAATAGTGAATTCCTTTTTGTGATTATCTTTCGCAACATTTCTTGCTCACTTTCTTTGAACTCAAATTCAAAATTGTCATGTAGTTTTAACCGCCTGTCCAAATACACTTTCAAACTGATCATATAATCTAGCCATTTAATTTTGAAAACGGTATCAGTCCCTAAAGTGGAATCAAAAAACTCGTGATGATAATGTTGATCAAGAAATTTTAAAACCTCATCAAATTGGTGGGACTGCATGAGTGTTTTTATGTGTTGTCTGTTCTTTGCGTGACTTGCAATCAAAATCAGATCTTTTTCATCATTTTCATTGCCATTGATGGTATTAGAAGTTGATGTAGTCAAATCGGAATTGAGTGCATTAAAGGTTTTAATATATCCTTGATGAACAAGATAACCCTTGATCAATTTGTTTAGCAATTGCGAATCATCGTTGACATGCAACAATGCTGTCTCTGTATCACTCAAATCGTTTGATTCATTCAGCTTCGAATGGCTCAGTCGGATCTTTTCAAGCAACGACATGCAAATTGCCTTTTGATTTTCTCGCCTGAAATGGTTCACATAGCTCTTTATATTGAACTTAAACTCCTTGAATCCAAAATTTGTGGTGATTTTGGCAGTACTGACGGAATCAACTGACAATACCCTCTCCAATTCATTCAACTTGAATCCAAGCATCGGATATATTTCGATAGTTGGATCATGCGAATTTGGGACTTCAAACAAATCATTTGATCCTCCATGAGTCGATGTGATTTCTTTTTCACCAATTACTTTGGCCAAAACTCCATTTAGCGTGATAAATATAGTCTTGTTTACGAAATTAACTCCACACCCAACTACATCCGTCTTGTACACTCTGTGCCTGGGTGTATCCTCAACCATCCTGGTTCTGAAAGGTATGCCGACATCAATTTTACCGGAATCAAGCTCTTGTTGTTGTGCTCTTCCAATGGTACTGAGCCGTCTATTCATGTTTGAGATTTGGGCCCTCCCCAATGCTTCTGCACCTTTAATAGAGTTGTAAAAATTAGAGTCTGCAAAATTAACAGCATAACTTCCCTTAAACTCACCTGGCCGCGTATTGAGAAACAAGTTTAAATCGGTACTTGAGAATCCTTCCAGTGACTCGTTATGATGGACATCGTGTTTAATTTTCTCCATGTCAATCGTGCACAGCTGATTTGTTGAATTTGATGGTGATTTCATAGCATCATATGTGACAAAACGTTTGGTAAACCCAGCTAGTACTTCCAATGTAGAATTGGAGCTCACCGATGGATCATTCATGGCAATCAACGTCTTGAAACTTGTAGCTTCTGTAGCCACTTGTTCAATCTCTAACTCGTAGTAGAGAATCCCAAATGATGAAATGATTGGTTGATCAGTGATAAAGTTATAGAAACGCGCGTTGCTTAAGTCCTTATCGTTGGGTTGTGTGAGTGTCTTGCCTGAATGTAAAGTAATAGTTGAATAGCCATCATCGGCATTTATCTTCAAATCACACCTCTCTTTTAAAAATGTCCAATACTTGGAGTGAATTAATGGAGCCCACGACATCGGAAGTGGATATCCAAAGTACGTATTTTTATCTAATCGAATTGAGCTAAGACAATGTCCAGAACCTGGCTTGGTATGGTTATTGGCCAAGCTCAAAAGCTCCTTCAATGTCATTCGATAATATGCCTGATATTCATCTAAATTGCTGACGTCACAAAGACCTCTGAAATTAACTTCACCAACTCTAGTTGAATTGAATATTGAAAATGGACTTTTGGAAGCATTTTCCTTTGATGTGTCACTATTTCCCTCGTCGCTGACGTTGCTGTTACCAGATTCAGCCTCAAGCAATCTAGATTTGAATATGTTAAACATTTCATGCACGTATTTATCCTCATACGCAATTGACTCCATGGGGTTATTACCCAACACGCCAATTATAGCAAGTTTATACAATACCTTCTCTTTAATGATTGAATGAAGTATAGGGTCATTAGAGAATGCGAAATCACCTTTTTCATCATCGAGATCGGTCTCGAGAGGGATATTGGAAAAGTATGGGGAATCTTTAGTTATCACGTTGCAGGCGCTCAAGCGTTCATTTATGCGAGCTAGCTTTTTTCGCAATTGACCGCCTTCATGAGTACTGAGTAAGTAAGGTGGTATGATGTATATGCTTGATGGTGGTGCCATTCCGTTTTGGTGTTGGTGAAGTTAATCTGTGTTGACAAAAGGGGAAGACAAAAAAGTGCGGCACTCAAATTTTTAGCTTTACCAAACATTGGAAATACCATACTATAGAAGACCCACATCTCTTCGGGCATGAGTGAAAAGCACATCAAACGAGTACAACAACTCGTACCGAATATAGACCTCAAGGTCATCTCCCAAGGAGCGGAAGCCCTAGTGTTTCAAACTAAAACTCATCCATACTCATCACATCCGTACCTTAAAAATTCAAGCCAGTTTATAATCAAATACAGACCTCCCAAACCATACAGACACCCTAAAATCGATGCACAAATTACTAGAACGCGAACAGCTGGGGAAGCTAAATTTATGTACAAGTTGAGCAAATTGGGGATTGCATGTCCGGCTTTGATATCGTGTGATTTAAGTAATGGAATTATATGGATGGAGAATTTAGGTATTGATTTACCCAATGGCAATGTTAGTTCAGTGAAAAATTGGCTATGGTATCTCGAGAGAGAAGCAAGTGAATCTGATTGTACTGGCAACAGAGTCAAACAAGTTTGTTTCAAAGTTGGTCAGTTGATTGGTAGGTTGCATCTTGCAGATATGATACATGGTGATTTGACTACTTCTAATTTGATATTGACGGGGTCTGAAGAGTCATGGGAGCCTGCCTTGATTGATTTTGGACTATCTTCATTTTCAGGATTGGCCGAGGACAAGGCTGTTGATTTATACGTTTTAGAAAGATCCGTTACAAGTACTCATTCGGTATTTGCGCAATCGTACAACAAGTGGTTATTAGAAGGATACGAATCTGCACATGATTTGAAACAGTACAAGAAGTTTGGCAAGGCCAAGTATGCTGAAACGTTTAAAAGGTTGGAAGAGGTGAGACTTCGAGGAAGAAAAAGAAGCATGCTAGGGTAAATTTTGTATAAGGGGAGGGGGAGAGATATATGTGGCCATAGAGAAATAGTAGAGTATAGATTCGACCATGTTTCGGTTGATGTAGAAGGAGAAGGTATGTAATAGATACTTACTAAACTGTGTTTCCTGTATTCTTTAGCTTTTTCTAAAGAGAGCGATGAAAAATCACCAAAAGCAACCCATCAAACATCACCAAAGACTATGTTTCAACAATTCAACAGAACAACAAGACAATTTCCACCACTCCTCAGGAGTATCCAATTGAGACACTTCACTCAATATGCAAAAAACCCACAAATACATATCCATGAAAACCCACCGCACCATTATAATTTTTCATTGTCAAAAAACCCAAATGCTCTAATTATCGGCAACTCACAAAGTACCGACCCTAAACCAGATAACTTTACCATTAATAAGGAGTTTGTCGATCTATTGCACAAGACTTTCGAAAATAAGATTTACGATGATTTCACATTCATAATGGAGGCTGGAACAAATGCCAATTCTTTTATGCCCATTTATGATTTCAGAGATATTCCCAAATATTCAAGACAACCATATATTGGTAATGTATTTGGGTATTTACAGGTTGATGGCAATGCCAAGATTATACCAGGAAGCTGGCAACGAAACGATATGTATGAGTTGTGTAATGGTAAGGATGGGTTATGTCATTTTAGTGAATACATGTATGAAACATTGCAGCAAGAATGTGAAAACGCTAAGAGTTAGCGTCTAGGCGAGGGGAAATAGTAGTGTCAATGAAGCTTATACGATACATCTGTTATTACAATACTAGACGCCTATTGTTTCTATCCTAAAACATCTTTTATAAACTTCACAACGTCAATCAACTCTTCCTCACTAGCACTATGAGCTACTCCAGGATATGTATTGAATTGTATTTTTTTGTATCCCAATCTATGATAAAGTTCACTAGTTCTCTTTCCAAAATCATAAGCAATAATGGGGTCAGCAGTTCCGTGACCTTGAAAAATTGGAGTATCAAAGTTTACATCTTTAACCAATCGTTTCTCCAACTCTTCACTAACGGCGCAGAATCCAGAAAGGGCAACAACACCACCAATTTTGAAGTTCAATAATGATACAGTTGCTAATGAGATTGCTGCACCTTGACTAAATCCACCAATGATGATTTTATTGGCGGGAATGTTGTATTTGTCGATTTGTTCTTGTATTAAGCTCTTTAATACATCACAACTCTTGAAGAATCCATTGATATCTTGTCTAGCATTGGGATTACCAAACTCATAAATATCAAACCAACCAGGCATCCTCATACCCCCATTGACTGTGATTGGTATTTGAGGTGCATTTGGGAATACATAATTAATTGATTGCGCATCGGGTATTAAATCAGTTTGGTTGATGAGTTGTGGCAACCATGACCAACCTTCACCAGTATCACCAAGGCCGTGAAGAAAGATAATTGCTGCCTTAGCGGGTGTTTTTGTTGCGTTGAATCTAATTGCTGTAATGGCACTCATATTTGTTGGTGGTGGGGAGGAGGTTCCGGAATTGTTGTTGTTGTTGTTGCGCGTGAAAATGGAGTTAAAAATGGAGTTGAAAATGCCTTGATAAAATGACAAGAAAAGGACCAATATGCAAGAAATGAAGATAACGCAAGACCTCATGTTCCCCAAAAGTCCTAGAGGGAACCTACTTGTATATGTGTTTCTTTACTATGCACATACGATGTAGTTCACCTCTTAGACCTATGGTGTAATGCATTCCCTCCCCCAACGTTCTCCAAAAGTGGGCTCATTTTTAGTCGCGCTACCGTTACCGTCACCGAATTAAGCCCGGGGAGGGACCTCGTCAACTGGTCGATATGATTCAAGATCAGTGGGTGATTAGTTTCGAGAACATCTTTAGATTGATGGTGGGAGATGAATTATATACTTGATAATAAAGATGATCGAGGTCCAGTTGTGGTTTCTTTCACATACCGTACTTTGTGTCATTGATAAAGTTTTCGTAAACCTCTCGAAAGCCGTTTCTAGTTGATCTAAAGTTAAAACTGTGGAGGCAATTATCACATGTCAATGGGGTGTCCCAATATTTTATTTCTGCATCATCACAAATTTGGAGATTATTCAACTTTAGGGAGATACGTTTGTTGAAGTAATGCACATGCGAATACAACCAATGAAGCTTTGTGGATCATTATTTTTCTCGTCAAGAGTAGCTTCTTTTTAAAGAACTACAACTAAATGTTTTGGTCATTGAAAAGAAAGGATAAGATCAATGAATTGTCTTGAATCTCTAAGTTACAGAGGTACACAACGACTGAGATATTGTGGTGAATGCCAAGAGAATGAAAGAACTGATACAACAGCACCCTTCTTCTTTCTCCTCAGCTTTGATAGAGGAAGTGTTTAATTTGACAAGTAAGCTAAAGCCGATCATAGACAAAAGGAGGGGGGAATGGGAGCGATTGTTGATTATAGTAGCCTCTTGATCTATCCGTCTATCGTATACTATTCTTCTTCTTCTTCTTCTCGTATTCATAAACCGTAAATGTAACAAAAGAGTGGACGATCATTCAAAAATATTGAAAATCTCGTATTTGTGCTCTTGTTACCTAAATGCTTATGTAAGATAATATGTACGGCTGATTAAAAGAAGTAAGCTCTAGATCCTTTGTTTGAAAAACTCAATAAAGAACCCAAGAAAAATATACATTGCAAAGTCACTACAATTCAATTTTGTACTATGCACAAGTGCGCATACATACCAAAGCATAGCCCAACTTTTACTAAAAATGTATCAACTATATTTAATACTTTGACTCGATTCAAACCAAGAGTTGCAGATGTACATACTTGGTCACATCTTAAAAAGTTGACTCTCGTATAAATCATAAGCCTCAATAAAAAGCAGATACTACCGCTGTGCGCAGAATGTTCTTTCACAGTTACGGTTTTTACCCCAAACAATCCTAGTAATAGCACTAAGAAATCAACAATACCAAATGATCAGCAATTTTGATAAACACATTGTCGTTTTTGCAAACTGTGATTGGTGAATTCTCCAAGAATCAAATAAGCTTTGTATTTTATTACCAGCGAATCCCATTATTTAACTCACATTGCATAACCCACGGTGTAGGGGATGCACAAATTACACTAAATTTAGTCTAAAAAAGACGGTTGTTGTGACCTGACTACGCAGTCATTTCCTTCCTCCCCCCCCTTGATTTATTTATGCTTTAAAAACTCATGAATTCTCCCATTTACATTTGGGTTCCAACTGAAAGGCAAGCACCAACCTTTCCTATTCCTCAGAATGAACATCACAAAGACAACTACTAGTATCATCTTACGTCTGGTTGAATTCTTATTCGCCGTCATCGTATTGGGCCTCACTGCCGGTGTTTTAGCAGGCTACAACACCAACATCTCCAGAGTCACATTCAACTTGGTGGTGGCAATTTTCAACATCATATGGTTAGCATACATTGCCTTCATTGCACCCAGAGTGTTGCTCAATCAAACGCCAACAGCAGTAGTATTTGGTGTCCAAGTCATATTTTGGATCTTTTATCTTGCCGGTTGGGCAGCTATTGCTGATGTGTTCCCCGATGATTGTAATTGGTGGTATTATATGAGAGATTCGGAAGATACCTGTCGCGCTTATCAAGCAATTTTGCCATTCTCATTATTGAATTGGATCTGGTTTAGTATTGAATTGGGATTGTTTATTGGTTACAGTTTTGTTCCTGAAATTAAAAATTACGGTGCAAACCACTTGATGCAAAATACAACTTATTATTGGGGCACTTTATTCAATGCTGAAACTACTACATCAAAGAGTTTTGCTGGTGTCAATTTCACTGATTCTGGTATTGCTACCAGTGGTGGTGGTGTTAATAAAGACGGGGGTGTTGTTGCTCCTCATCTTGACGAAGAAGCTGCTATAGGAAATGGAGTAAACGATGAAAATGCATACACTACTCATGGTGAGGAGGAGTCCAAAGTTGCAACTGAAGGTTCTGACCACTCTTTGCCCCACCAACAACAACAGCAGCAACCAGAAGCTGGGTACGGGTCAAGAACTAATGGTACCGTTCCAACAGCATACTAAAGCATGTGTCAATTTGTGTGCTTTTTATACCCTTGAGAAAATTCATTGTAGTTAATACACGACTAGTATACCCCTTTCATTCTGAATAGAGCTCAAATACTAGAGAGTTCAGAGATTAGAGATGCAACCTCTACACTTCCTTTTTGCGTATGAGAGTATAAATAAATTCCATATGCAAATAATGGAGAATGGATGGGAATAAAAAAACAACAACATCATAATAATCAATATCCGCAGATCTCTAGCACTTCTGTCACACCTGCGTTTCAAATTTGGCATTCCAGATACTTGGTTGGCCAAACAAAGATACCCTTGTTTTCTCATCACTCGCAACAGGTAAACTTCCGTATTTCGGAAACCAACTTCAATTGACTTGTAGCGTTCAAACTTGATATATTGACTCAATTTCAATGTAAAGTCTCTATTCTTCCGCACACATTTTCTAACTTCACAAACTTTGACAACCAATCTTCATTTCAATGGATGTTATTTTAGCTGTGGAGTAAAGAACACGAATTCCTTGCGGTTTTCGCGAGACCGTATCTTGCAAACAAACCCTTGGCCTGCTCAAGAATCATCGTTTTAGTTCTCGGTTATACAATGCCTTTCATTACTTTGCCATCCAGCAAACCCACCTGAATTTTCTGCTTTCTGTATAACAATCAATCATTAATTTGTATACATCAATTTCCCATCTACTACACTTTGATTATTCCCCACTTTTTTTTTTTGATTATTTGTGTGTGTGTGTTTATATGTTTACTTGTATGTGTATGCGTGTGTATGTTCCACACAAATTTTACAACCAAAACATTACCCACTTAAATAACTTTTTACCACCAAATTCACTGATCTTTACCACCACATTTTTTTCTTCATCTAGAAAGAACCATCAGAAGGTTGAGAACTTATTCACATCAGCCTCAATAAGCTTTCTCTTCCGTGATCTATCATTCGGTCAATACTTAATAGATAAAGTTCTTTAGATTCAATTGCAACCACTAATTACCAGTTGGACGAACATGGCAGAACCAAGAAGAAATACAGGTACATTTTTACGTACGGTTGAATTCATTACAACTGTTGCAATCATGGGTCTTAGTGGCAGTGTTTTGGCAAAAGTTGGCCACAACATTCCGAGAGTTTCATTCACAACCACCGTGGCTGCCATTGACATCCTTTACTTGGGTTACGTGGGTCTTTTTGTTCCTGTTGCATTGAACAACACCACACCTTCATTCATCATTTTGGGTGCTCAAGGAGCAGTTTGGATACTTTATCTTGGGTCATGGGCTGCTATTGCTGCTAATTTTCCCACCGACTGTAGCACTAATTCCTGGGAAAATAGTTCAAGAGCTACATGTCGTGCTTATCAAGCATTGCTTCCATTTTCATTGTTTAATTGGCTTTTGTACGGTATTGAGGGTGCTTTATTCCTTGGTTATAGCTATATTAATGAGGTTACAAACTATGGGTTGGGACATACTTTCAGACCCAGCCCATTTTATTGGGGATCAATATTTGCCATTGATCTTGGTCTTATTCGTCAATGTTGTGGTATGATAATTTCCAGTCGTTCAATAAGAAGAAAAGAAAAACACCGTGGTGATCTCGAGGATGGAGCTGCACATAGAGACGGTGAGATTGTTGCTGCTGATGCTACTGGTGAGGATAGTAACAATTTGGCCGAAGAGGAGGCAAAAGCAGTTGCTGAGGAGCAGGCTGGACCAAGAGGAAATACTACCAATAACACTGTTCGTGGCTCGGCCCCAGTTCATGATCGTACTTCCATTCAGAGCAATAGAACTGCAACTGGGGAGCCAATTGGCAGAGTTTAGATGAAGAAGTCGCTTCAGTTTTGTTTTGCTTTGATTGCTGCTTAGAGCATTGCTAGTTTTTTTTTTAATATATCTTGTTGTGTTGCAATAAATAGAGTTTTTAATTGAAGCATTATTTTGTTTGCAGTTTGAACTGTTTTGAAAACCCCTTAAACAAGATTTCAGCTCTGATCCAATGTTTTGTGTAATTAAAAACATCGAGTTAATTTTTTTTTTGTTCAAAATCATCACGAGAAAACGAAGATGCGATATCACAATCAGTACCATCAACAACACACATTTACCACAATGCAAATACTAAAAGAACGAGACTCCTTTTTATCCAACTTTGAAGTATATGACCACCTAAAACATATCAAGCACAAATACAACTGGACATTCTCACCTGAAGAAGAGCTCGCACTTCAACAAGAACAACAACAACATCAACAACTGGACCAACACAGCAAAAAGCACCATCAGAAACAAAAGAACCGATTCACGGCATGCGGTCCGGAATTGGAGGTAGTAACGCGGGATGTGCTTCAGTTTATGGAGAACAGTGCCGAAATAACCCAGGTTGATGTTGATGGTTTCAAGCAGCTAATGTTGTTTTTGAACCAATTTGAATTGATGAAGGTTGAGAAATTGCAAATTGTCAATTGTTTGCCTCGATCTTTGGTTGTGTTATATTTGTTGGTTGAAGATTGTGAAGAGAGATTTAGCGTGGAAGTATGTGAAGAGATTGTGGGGAAGATAAATGAGTTGTTTCCGAAAGATGACGATGAGGGAGAAGAGGACGAAGAAGAAGAAGAAGAAGAAGAAGAAGCAGATGCGGCTGGGGAGGAGGGTGATGAAATAAAGCAGGAAGAAGAACTAAATGATGAAGTTATGGAGTAATTTTACTTTTCAGTAATCTAGTGGAGGGCTATAGAAAATTATTCATTACACCCGGTTTCGAAAGACTCAAATCACCTGATTCATCAATCTCATCCTCGGCAATGGAAAGGCTGCGTCCTTGATCATTAGCAACAACGCCATCGGCCATGGCAGGTTCATTTGATGGTGAAACTAAAGCTGCCGGTAAGGGAATTTGTCCAATCAATGGAATCGAAGGTCTTTTCCCGTTAAATATGGCTTCGCCAAAATCACCAACGAAATGAGTAACTTCTCCCAATAACCCAGCAACTCCCAATGCAAATATACTTTCCGAATTATCCTTAGCATTAATCCACGCAGCATTTGCAGTATTTTCTTCTTCAGCAGTTGTAGTTTCATCAATTTCATGATTTTGCCTAGTCATTAAATCTCTATTAACCAAATTGGTCAAGTCTTGTTCATCGTCTAATGAATCATGGCTGGCAAACTCGCCTGTTGATGCATGTTCCATTACTGATGTTACTGTTTTATTGTAAACTTTTTCAGGACCGAAGTGATTCTCGACAAGATGCTTGATAACTGGCCATCCATAAGCATTGGCAAACCTTCTTCGTACAATGATGTTATTATGCGCATCAGGCTTGAGCTTAACCACTACTTTTCGCCAACTCATATTTTTGTGGTATTCTCGTGCAATCTGCTCTTCGAGTTCCTCGTAATTGTAGTCTATTCTATTGAGTAATCTCTTTGTCATTGACGAGTTTCCATTAGACGACGAGCCATTGCTTCCTGAGACAAATTGATCACCATTTCTCAACATTTTTGGCAAATCTTTTTCATAATACACCTTGTCGTGGATGATGACATTGTCTCGGCTCGTGGGGTCCGTGATGTATTTCATCGATGGAAGAGGAGGAAGGAACAATGCAGCGGCACTATCCAAAAATGTCAGATTTGGGATTCCAGAAGCTTCGCGTTTTTCATCTCCACCTTCATTTTTTCCTTCTCCCTCTTCATTTGTAGTTTGGAAATTTCTATACTGTTCACCTTTACCTTTTTGCTTCTGTGGCATGAAATATGACATTAGTGTTTGCATTGGCAGAAATGGATTGTTATCTTTCACTGATTTTGGCGCCTTGCCGGAGACCTCATCTTTAGCATTCCGCTGTGCATTTTCAATAGCACCTTTGGCATCATTTGAAGAAACATCATTGGAATTGATCAATGGTACCAACCCTTTATAATCAAGGTACAATAAGGAAGACGTTCTCAAAGGTACAATCCCATCGTTTAATGCATTTGCATACACTGTTCTCCGTTTGAACTGCTTCAACGTCCTGTGTGCCAATCCTGAAGGCAATAGCAACAATAATGGTTTGGAATTGTTCTCTAAATACTTCAAACCTAATTCTTGACCTGTTTTTCCCACAACACCAGCTGACAAGGCAACTTTGACATAAAGAGGGTTTTCGTTGGCTACTCCTAATAATGGTGACGCTATAGCAACGAAATTGATCGGTTTAATCGTTTCAAAAAACCATGGGAAATTCAGTCGAAGGTAAGCAATAACAAATACTTGAACACACCCACCTAAGGAATGGCCTATGAACGATATTTTTGTCACTTGTCCATTATTTAGCATCTCATTCTCAGTAACTAGTTCAACGATGTACTCTGCAACCCTGCTCCCTAAATACTTGATCCCTCGTTCAGTTTTCCCTCCATTGTCGAAAAATGCTTTGACAACAGTTTCTTCCCCACAGCCAGTTTGAGTCTTTTTTGCCATTCGGTCAATTTGCTCTTTCAAATACAACATATCAGCACTTGAATTTGAATGAAGACCATGAGTCAATATTACCAAATGCTTTGGCTTCCCAGGCAGGAGTACCGGTAAATTCCACAAATCTCTTGTGTCCCATTCTGTGACATTCAACAAAGGATGGAATGTGCCCACATGATCGGCATGAAGGATATGCTTTTCTGCATGTGATGCCTCGTGAAGAACTTTTTTCGAAGTTCCCACCATAATCTCGAAATCAATTGTAATCTTTGTGTTGAATATTATTTGGGACACAACATCGACTATCCAGGAATAATCCTTCTTTAAAGTATGACATGACAATTGAACATAGAATGATTGGCCGGGTAAAAGCTGTGGCTCAAAAACAGGTTGATCTGCAGTAACAAAGTATTTGACATTAGGGTCGTAGTCCAGTTGACGACAATCAACATATAATATGTATGGACCAGCTAGACTATGTTAGTAAATCCCTTCTCTTTATATAGTTACTGAAAAATCATTTTGAAAAACATACCTAAGTATATTGCCCTCTTTGATACTGGTTCAAGGTTTTTAACTTTTACCCATAATGTTGGCGGTATTACTACCTCATCGCCCTCTGCATGCGGAGTGAAGTGTATTTTGAATCGTTGGGTGTCACCTAGCCTTAATGATCTGGTTTGTCGATATAATATCTTGTGTTCCATATTATCAAGTTGGTCTTGGGTCATGGCTATAGGTGTATTTCGTAGTTCGGAGGTGTTTGGTATTGCGGCTAGTGGTGTATCTGAGGCCATTATTGGGGGAAGAGGGGGGGTTAGGAAAGGCTAGTTTATTTTATATATGATAGAGGGAAAACTTGATCGATTGTTCTATGGTTGTGAGCCTCTTTCTCTATATTTCGTGTATGTTATTGCTATTGTTTGTTTGTGTTTCTTGTGTTAAAAAGTGAATGTGATAATTTCTCATTCTTCTTTTTTTGCCTTCCTTTTTGGGGTGCATAACCGAAGTTGTGAACATTATTGTCAAATGACGGTTCGATTGAAGCAAATAAATGAAGCTGAAGCGATGAACCGCTTTCATAAGTATAGACTATATCCCGCGCAAGTAGGAAGACAGCAGTACACTTTCTCATCACAATATGGGGCCTATAATTATATCTCGGAATAATTTCTGGGTCGTTTAGATAACAATAGCCCGTTAGAATCCTGCATATAGGTAACAGGCAAGTCCGACGCAATAGAACACCTTCAAATACAAAGTCATAGAGCACCTTGATAAATAGAGCATTCAGGTGATGCAAATTTTGTTTTCAAACTATTCATGTGTTGAGGCATTCCGCTCAATAAATACGTTCAGGTGTAACTGGCTATGACGAGGAACACAGTATATAACTTGCTGTACGTCCAAAAAAAGGGTTTCACAGATTCTGTG
This sequence comes from Lodderomyces parapsilosis, assembly GCF_000182765.1. NCBI lineage: Eukaryota > Fungi > Ascomycota > Pichiomycetes > Serinales > Debaryomycetaceae > Lodderomyces > Lodderomyces parapsilosis. The sequence goes on along the minus strand of NW_023503282.1, from coordinate 554,776 downwards.
GTGTAACAATGCTTATTTCACCTATCATTCAGGGTCCCTAAATTGAATCCGTAGAAATGGTAGGTAGTAGAGGTGAACAGTTTTGGATAACTCAAATCAACAGATTCAAATTCCAAATAAAAAAAAAAACAAAAAAAACAAAAAAAACGTAATCACCAACAGGAAAACCTAAGATCCACAACTTTCGTCTGCTTTCGAAATTAAAAAAGCATCCGGAGCATGGAACACAATGGCACGCACCCCTTCCAATTGAGGTACTCGTACTTAACTAGTTAACTTGGAGTATTTGTATTTCAACATTGTTTAGACTTTAACGATAGATACGCGAAATCAAAAATTGTAAATAACATAAATACATCAACAACAGACGCGTAGAGTATTAATCAAGTGATTCTTTTCCTAGACTCCACACACTTTTCTTTACAGTACACCATAATCCTCCAACCTAGAATGCCTCTGAAAACCTTTCTGATCTTTAGTCCAGAGTTCAAGTATATAAGTTGCGATCCAGATGAACGTTTGGCTGATGAGGATGGAGAAGTTTCTGTTGTTCATGTGGGGCAGTTTCCATTGAAAAGTGATCCTAAATCAATATTGGCTTGGTGTCCCAAAATGAATTTATTGCTCATGACCAGAGATAAAAACACACTACATTGTTTCCGTATTCGTGGTGAAGAGATTTATTTTGTTAATAACGGTGCTGAAATAAAAGGTATAACTTGTCATGAAAAGAATTTTTGTTTGTCAGGGGCAGACAAAACCATCAAGATTTACGATTCTAGTGATGGTAAGCTAATTAAAACATTGGACCAAAAATTTGCTGATATCGAGTTTATTCATTGGTCAAGTACCAATTATCAATTGAAGAACAAGGTACTCAAGAGTTTGCCAATCATTTATAATGATATTTCGTACAATTTGGATTACTTGGTTATTAATGATGAAAAATCCATCACTTTTACAATCAACAAAGTTTTAAACATCAACATTGTCACAAAATACCAAATTCGGCTGCAGGTTCAGTCTGCGTTATTTGAGCAAAAGTATCTTGATGACAGTCAGCGATTGATCAGTATTGAAATCCCCACTAAATCCCGAGAAGCATATGCAGATCTGATGATTCTTTTATGTCAAGTCATTGAGTATCTTGAGAGGTCGAAATCAACTTTAAGTGAGATCGAAAAGGAGCTCAAGACCTTTTATGTTGCCATAAATAGGTACTTGTCAAACTTGAAAACGGAAATCAAAGGTGACTTGTTGCAAGACTTGGGTGATATGTTACTCACAGGAACTATTCCTGATAATACCAAAGACTTTTGGGTCAATCAATTTGGAGAGCGTGGATTGAAAAAGATGAACAAGTTGTTGGAAATTGTTTTCGAAGAATGTCATAAAAAGATTTTCCAATATTTGATTGCACCAATGGAAAGAGTGATTGCATTGTTGGATGAATTGAATGGGATCACCAAGTGGAAAAATCCAATCGAACTTGACGAGAAGGACATCAATAAACTTACAAAAGAATGTCAAGCTGAATTGAAAGCTTATACACAGTTCATATGGGATTTGAAAGAGGAGAAAGAGCACTATGAAGAGTTTTTCAACTGGTGGAAAACAATCGTTGATAAATTTGCAGATAAGGAAGAAACTAACAGCTATTCAACGTCAAAATTATTGGAGTTTATTCACGCAAACTTGTTGCAATCCAAAGTATTGCAATATATTTCAACGGATTTTGATACAATCAAACAACTCGGTGAGCGTAACTTGTTGAGCGAGTCTCAGCAAAATCTCTCAGATTCATTTCAAGTCATTTTGGATCAGGTCGATGATTACCATCAATCAAATGTCGAAATTTCTGTTTATGCTGAAATATACCATCCAACACCTTCTTTTGATATGCGTGGTTCAACATGGGGACTCCAAATTGTTGAAGCACACACCGATTATTATGACAAAACTTTGGAAGTGTGGAAAGCGAACGGTCAAGTAATTGACAAAGTGGAAGGTGCCAGAGGGTTTGAGTTTAGCGACAAAGACATGGTTGCACTAACAAAGGATAGTCTTTATGTTTTAGATCATGCTACAACTACACCAGTGCCCTTACCGGATCTTCCCTTTGAGCCAGCACACTTGGCTGTTAATTCTAAATATGTATGGATAACGGACAAGAACAAAGTACACTATGCGGTGTTGAAATTGGTATTATAGTTCTATAGTTTGTTTAGTTTATAGCTTGCGTTTTCAAGGTAATATTGTTGTCGTAGATACTTTTGAATTATGTCTTGTAATTGCTCTTCACTCAAGATCTTCTCTTTGATGATTAATTTCTTAACTTGGAAACTAGTTGTCTGTTTACTACGTTTTCTTTGAAGATGGAGGAAGAATCTAGAGTTGATTGAACCTCTAGCATTCATCAACTTCTCTAGTTGTGACTTTTGAATTGGTTGAAATGTCTCCAATACACGCTTAACCTGGCTCACTTTTTTCCTCAATAAAGAATCTAACCCAACTGGGTGTTCCGGTATACCTAGTTTGGAAGGATAGTAAAACACTTCAAATGGATGCTTTGTAACATCAAAGATTCTTTGTGACATAATAAACGCATAAACTTTCCTTACTTCTTTGATGATATCAACAACTGGATTTATCTGCTCAGCATATCTTTTGATCAACGGTAGTGGCTCTCGTAAACTCTCAGTGTTGATGTTGAGTGCTTGGGTCACAGAAAAAGGCTGGGGTAGCTTATTGTAGTATGTCTTTTTCGGGTCCTCATTATCTGTCAAGGAGTCAATTAAATGCACTGTGGGCCAATGGCCCTTCACTTTCATGTATGGAATATTTTCAAACTCTTTATACCATTGGGGTTTGTCCACTTTATATATAGCGTCAAGCACTTCACTTATCTTTTTGTATTGTTCTTGATCCAAGATTTGGTGTAATAAGTGTTCAAATCTTTTAGCTTTGCCAAGTAGATACTGCTGTTTCAACACTCTTGACCCGTCTAGAATCATACCACGCGGTAGAGGTAGCCTTCGAAGCTGTCTTTGTAGTAACTTGTACGACGACAGCATCACATCCCCATAGTAAAAAGCTTGTTTTTAAAATTTGGTAGCTTTTTCCTTTTTTCAGAATCCTCTTGGACACATCAAAACATCACTTGCCCTCTCATCGATTATCATCATCTACAGTTATGGCCTTAGCAGAGAAGGTACTTAGAAAAATTCATAAATTGAATTTGATTCCAAAGGCAATCAAACTACTACCTCGTCTTTCGATAGTCTTGGCTGCTTTAAGTGTACTATGGTTAGTCACTTTACCTCAAGATGGAAACTATCGCAACTGCTATATTTCAGAAAACGCGTTGATGCCGGGACAGGTTACATCCTATTTTAGAGAAAGTGAATGGAACATTGTTCGTGGGTACAGGAATGAGATTAAGCAACTTGAACAGCAACCAATTGAGCAACGCAATGAAGTTATCACGCAATGGTTACAAGATTTAGGTTTGCCAGTCTCGCGACACCGCAATGGCTTCACTAACGACACTTTGTACTCAATCATGCATGCATCGCGAGGTGAAAATACAGAGGCTATGGCGTTGGTTGTGCCGTGGGTTAACTCAGACGACGAATTCAATGAAGGTGCAATGGCGCTTGGGATGGCATTGATGCGTTATTTCCAACGTATTTCCGTTTGGTCAAAGAATATAATACTTGTGATTCCACCCGATGGCAAGCAGAGTTTGAGATCCTGGGTTAATGCCTATCATACAAGTTTGGACGATACTGCAGGATCCATTGAGGCAGCTATAATTATGGAATACGGTAAACAGGGTGATGGTTTCCAGTATTATGACATGTTCTATGAAGGTTTAAATGGCCAATTGCCGAACTTGGATCTCCTAAACACAGCAAATCAAATTGGTCAACACGAAGGTATCAGTTGTAGTATTCAAGGTATTAGTGATCGCGCAATAAACTTTACCAACCGATTGAAAACATTATTTGCTGGTATTTTGCGATTGGTGGTTGCTGGATCTAGAGATGTCCATGGCCACGAAGCCTTTTCTGGATGGCAAATTCAAGCATTCACAATCAAAGCCAGGGGAGCTCAAGGACACGATGTGACGCAATTTGGACGAATTGTTGATTCTACATTTAGATCAGTCAATAACTTGTTGGAGAAGTTCCATCAATCATTTTTCTTCTACTTGATGTTGAGTCCTAAACATTTTGTTTCTATTGGAACTTATTTGCCTAGTGCCGTTTTGTTGGCAGTGGCTTATGCTCTTGGAGCATTGAATACAATATTGAATACTGGCATTGAGTTGGACCAGATACCCCATAGTTTGACCAGATTATTGGTAGTAGCCGTTGTTGCTGAAGTTATATGTGTGGTGTTGTCCGTTATCATACCACAAGCATCAGTAGATATGTTGGAATATGTCCCAATGGCGCTCCTGATATTGCCAGTTTTTGTGGCAAAGAGCCGCTCACAATCATCAAATACAACAAGCTTTGCCTTGATTGGATTGGCTTTATTAATCATTGCGTTTTTGATAACCGCTTTGTTGATTGTTCATTTTGCATTGGCCCTCACAATTGGTTTATTGGCAATCCCATTAACGTTTGTCCCCACTGTGATTCAAACTAATAAGAAATTGGCCATCTTGTGCTTGTTTGTATCGAATCCATTTTTGGTGTTTGTTTTGGCAAATGGGTACTTTGGGGAGGATTTCTTTGCCAATTTGATTGCTTCATGGAACCAATTGCAATGTTGGACTTGGTTGGTTATCATTTTGGGATGGTTCCCTGCCTGGTTAATGATTGCATATGCTACAACCGGGATCAGCTCAATTGGCGCCAAAGAGGAAAAGCGCGAGATGGAAGAAAAGTTGTAATGTATATATATACAAGTTTATTTACTTTGACTATAGTAAGTTCTCTATTGGACCTATGCTTCTGTTGTATTTCTAGTCCTGTTTAAAATCGATAACTAACCCTGGACTATTTGCCGATGAAATGAAGCAGTAGCCCAACCTAGTCTTTTTCGAAGCATTTGGATCAATTTGTGAAAAAATGACATCACTTACTGCCTTCAAGTTCGACATGATTTGAAAATCACTAAATGTAGCATTTCCAACAGTAAACGTTATATGTGAATCTTTTTGTTTAATCTGATACGATCTCAAGATATTTGCAATAGCTTGAGGGTCATCGGTGACAGTGCCCTTCTTCTTTGTAGGCTGTAATCCAGCAGGACCCAATATCCTTGCAACTGCTCTCAACTGACTCTCCATTTCACTAGTTGCAAAAACATGAGTGAAATCATTAGGCAACAACTCTTGGTTAACAAATTTATCAATCAACTCCTTACCTCCTAAAAACTGTGGATCAACCAATGACAGCAACTCTTCAATTATCGAGTGATGAGTCGTAAATACAAGTGGTTTGGTTTTCTTGTTTATGGGGAATGGTATATCAACAGTTCCATTTAGGGGAGCAGCACCTTGTTCTTGACGCACATACAAATTACAAGTAATTGTCGTCTTTTCGGCTGGTTTGCCCACTTCAAATGACCTGATAGTATTGAGAGCTTCAGCAATTGGCATATGTAAGGGATGATCAATGGGGTTTTCCAATGATTTGAATTTTAACTCTTGTCTCAATTTACGCTTCTTTTGCTTATCCTTTTCTCGTTGAAGTTGAGTCTTGGTCTCCTTAGAATGTACTAAGGAACGTATGAATGTGCACGTGGGTGAAGCAGTACATTTGGGAAGTATGCGCCTTAGAGGCTGAAGCGGTATTAGTTTGAACATTGGAGGATTCAACAAATCTACTTTTGGATGATGTTTTGGCTGAAAAATTTTGTAATGAACAAAGACAAAATGAAAAAGGAAAAAATAAAAAAAAAAGAATATCACCAAGTGGTTATATGCAGGAGGAGAACATACTTAATGAATCACTATGTTTAGCTATACACTTTTCAATCACTTACCCTTAATCAACTTTATCGTGTTGAAAATGACAATTGAGGATATTGGCCCTAATAATGGTAAGAACACTGCCAATTTATGTTCACTAGGAAAGTATGCTTGTTGAACCATCTCCTTTTCAAAGAATGCTTTGTTTGAAGCCAGTTCTGCTTGAGCAGCAGCTTCAACTGACTTTGTACCTATTGCTTCGTCAATTTTCTCGAGACTATAAAGCACTTGCTGGCGAGTTTCCTCTGGAACAGTGATATCTTTTAAAGATTGTGACAACTTCACCAAGGATTTTAAATTATCAATTGAACTTTGAACATTCTTGTACACCAATAACCGTTGTATTGAGTCTAGCTTTATTGCTAATGATTGATCTCCTTTGGGGAATCCAAGTAGTTGTAACAACTGATTGGCGAAAATATTCATGATTGGAATCAACTCATCCACGGTTATGGTGGAATTTGCCATTGATGGTAATCCTCGATTATAAATCTTGAAGCCACCCCATTGTGATACCAAAAACGAATTGGAGCCTGAATGGGAAATGGAAAGCGGTTGTTTAGGAAGAAAAGTGACAAAATTGATTGTTGGATTGATGTCCAAATTCACAAGATTCCAACCACCAAAATCAATAAATGTCGTCAAATCATCCTCGGTAATGATTCCATCTTCGTAAAGACCTTTGAGGTTGGAATAGTATTGGATTTGAGTGGTTACTGAAAATGATGTGATGTTTTGTAAATAAGCAAGCACAGGTTCAAATTCAGCAAGCGCCTGTTCTATCTGCCAGTTAATTTTTTTACCGTCCTCGACAAGTAATGAAAATACCAAATTGTAATTGTCACTGTAAGCGAAGGAAATGTCAGTAGTTGGTTGACGAAGTTTCAATGAGACTAATGTATCTAATTCATCTTTGAATACATGCTCAAACAACACTTGTTGCACCAGTCTGTCAACCTCATCTTGAGGTCGTAGGCTGATGTTAATGATCCTGTCATCAGTCTCGACTTTAAAGTCATTTGCATTGCGGTGCACATTAACAATATACCTTGCATCGTCTTTATTCACCAAATCGACTACCCAACTCAGTTCCAAGTCTGGGTATAGCAGTTTAAACCTGGATCTTAGCTTTTTCTCGTCAATTGGTGCATTGACATGCACAGGTATCTTGAACTTCATGGTTGACAAATCATACTTGTTAATTTGCTCGATTGGTAAATCAGCACGATAAATGGAGGTAGTGTAGGTGAACAAAGGGTAGCCAATACCAGCCATCAACACAATGACAACCAATGTTATCGCTTTACGTAGCGACTTAACGCGGGGAGACTCCTTGGACTGCCTCATTTTATGGTCTAGTCTGGTTGTTTACTTGGATGAATATTTTTTTGCGTGTCGCAATTTTTTCTTTTTCATTTCGCAATCACCACCAAAACTAAAACCACTTCTTCTTTGCCATCTTTCTTTACAAATGTTCAAAAAACCACCACAGGTGAAACCAGCGGCGAATATCAAATCATCCGATCGAAGGAAACTTTTATCAACAGTATGCAAGACCTACAATCTCCCTATTGATGAGATCGCCAAAGAAGGACTAGATAATCTCGTGCCACCAATCAGCAAAAAGGCAACTTTTACATCACCAGTTGACAAAAAATTAACAGGAACAATATATTTCGATTCCAATGAGATTCCAACTTGGTTTCAAACTAGAGACTCTCAATTGTACCCATCACTATTCACATGTTGGAAATGCCCTTATGTTTTACCGTTGGTGAAGACGCATGAACCTGTTATTGGAGTTTTAGGAAAGGGAGCCGATTTGATGTTACCCGGTACTATTCCTCCATTTGATAAACGAGCAGTGAAGAATGCAGTCGTTGGTATTGTCTCAAAAGAGAAGCCAAATGTGATTATGGCTGTTGGAGTGTGTCGATTGAATTTGACACAGTTTGATTATGTCGTTGGAAGATCAGGAATGGCAGTGGAGATTATCCATCATTTTGATGATGAGTTGATAAAGTTGAATAAGGAGATTGATGTAGTGATACCTGAGGAAGTGGATGCCGAATTTCCAAAAGCCGCTAAGGAAGAAGTGGTGGAAACGGGTGAAGACGAGACAACTGAGATAAACGAGGAGCCAGTCAGTAAACCCCCTGAGGCTGATTCCATTGCTGGAACAGACACAACGGGGAATGAAAACAACACCGAGATTGATGATGTTGCCGAAGAGTTGGCCCAATTGACAGCAGAGGAAGTGGATAATTTCTTTGTCAGATCATTACTTCAAACCATCAAGTTGGAAACTGTTGAATTGCCAATAAATGCATCAACATTTATGTCGTCATACATATACAAGAACTTGCCCATACTTGATTCATCCTACGCCAACATCAAAAAAACATCATGGAAAAAAACCTCCAAATACCTCAAAGCCATGGCTAAATCATCTTATTTGGAAGTCAAGGGCAAAGATGAAGATCTATCCATCATCAAACTAATGTCACGCACCAACCCCACAATCGAAAACTTTGTTCCTCACAAGATCAACAAAGTGAAGAAACCAACGTCCTCCAATTCAGATGGGGGATCCTCTTCCTCCTCAATGATGAAGATTACCACTTTATACAAACCAACTAGTAAATCACGCATGTTTTTTAATAAACTCGATGCTAGATTTGACCATTTATATACTTTACCCGAGCTACGCACCATGTTCAATGATTACATCAAATTGGCCAATTTGGTCAACCCAACGAATCCGAAACAAATTATTGTTGATGAAATTATTTCCAATCCAACAAACAAACCAAATGGCTCACAAGTTGCTCGTGACCAAATCTTTACCACTTTCTTGACCAATTTCACTCCACATTACTCAATCACATCTCAACAACATAGCCATTTGGGTAAAGGCACACCACCCAAGATTCACATTGTTACTGAAATGAAGATTGGTCGTAAAGTTATAACACGGGTTGGTAATTATGACAAGTTTTTTATCAAACAAGGGGCATTTGCTGAGGAGTTGAGAAAATTGTGTTCGGGATCAACGACTATTGTTGATGATGAACAAGTACAAGTACAAGGACCTCATGGAAATACGATTATTAATTTGTTGAAGGAAAAAGGTGTTCCGTTGGGGTGTATTGAATTTGAGGATAAAGTAAAGAAGAAAAAAAAGAGAAGCTAGTGGGTGATGGTATATTAATTTATACAGTAAAAAATATGTTTTGAAGGTGATGTTTCTGTACTCGCAGTCTTTTCTGACTTTGTCATTAAACGATGTATTATATTACAATAGGCGTGCACTCTTTATGTTGTTCTTCCCGTGATGAAGCTTCATATGAAAAAATGTTGTGATTATCAAGGTATTAGAAGGCCCAAGTGAAGATATTTTTAGTGTTAATTAAGTTTGTCGGTTCTGTTGTAGAGAAAATCGTATATCGATACTTTTGTGACAAAAAAAAAAAAAAGAAAAGTCTCTTGCATCAAGTTTTGTGTAATAATTTACTGCCTTCATTAAGAAACTCAAATTTTTTGGCATTGGATTTCTAAAAAAGCTTATACGCAACCGCAAAAGGTGGTGGATTATAGGGGATAGAGATCATCAACTCTATTGAGATCTATTTATTTCAAAAAACTCAACATTCGCATATACATGTATATACTTTATTCACAGTTGAAAGCAAATGAAAATCCATTAAATTTAGTGCGCAACACGCTATTGTTACGCTAAACGTAAACATCACCACTTACAGAACTGATTTCATTTCAAAAACCCTTTATTCAAAATATCAACAATTTGTAAATCACAACGTTTGATGTAATCATAGTTGTTCAACTTCAGTTGAAAATTGCTTGTGGGTGACTCAGTGGTGGCAGTCGAATAGAAAGATGGATGTGGATGTGGAGGAGCGACGGGAGCTGCTCCTGGTGATTGTTGTTGTTGTTGTTGTTGTTGTTGTTGTTGTTGTTGTGGCAAGGTTGCAAATTGAGGAGCGAGTTGGAAAATGGGTGTTGCGCTATTCGTCGATGCAGTGGTTGTTGGAATTGCATAGTTTGGGTAGTTAGTGTATGGATGCGATGCAGGTCCAGATGCGTGTCCAGATCCATGTGCAGATAGAGTTGTTGTTGTTGGTGCCAGTGGCAGTTGATGACTATAGCTGTTTAGTGCCTCTTGAAGATGGGTATAAGTAGGAACAGTTTGATTTGAAGAGTTGAATTGATTTTGTTGTTGTTGCTGTTGTTGTTCCAGTGACGTTGAGTCATTAATTCCAATTGGTCCAATATTAATGTTATTAGGTGTCGATCTATTCGATCGTTCTACTTCATCATCATTATCTTCTTCTTCTTCTTCTTCTTCCTCTCTCGATGAATAATCAGCATCTTTGAATAACGATGATGGAGTAGCTGGTGTATTTGGTATTGTTGTAGCGGCAGTAGTGGTAGTTGTACTTGGGAACCCACCACGAAGACTCTTTGGTATTGCTTGTAGTGTATGAGTAGGATAGATATCATTAGAGAGTGGCAATTTGTTCAATTTAGGATCATGCGATGGTATACACACAATGTATCCATCTTCATAATCTTCGTGTAGCAACTGTTGTTGTTGTTGTTGTTGTTGTTGTTGTTGTAGCAGTTGTAGTTGTCCTGAATTTGAAATTGAAGCTGATACTGGATATGAGAATGAGTTTGGTGTAATGTTGTCTGAATTTTGCAACAACTTGCGTTTCTTCAACACCCTGTTGACGTCGGCATCACCATCATCATCATCGCTTCCACCACTATTTTCTGGAGCAATACCAGTAGTAGGGGTATTCAACTTCAGCTGGTTGTTATTGTATTTTACCCCACGATTAGGTCTATAGTAAGAAATCAAATGAAATCGTTGACCATCTTTGGTATTCAAACTAAAAGATTGCTTAATCAATCCATTAATTTCTGGCGTCTTTGTACTCTTGTTGATTTCGCGATACTGCAAGAAATTACCAAATATGACTTTTGACGCTGACCATAATTTACCGTCTGTCCACCGTTTCATACCACTCTTGGTTTCATTCCAAATGAATATACTATTAGGTTTGATCAACTTCAGTCGTTCAAATGTGGTTAATCGACGATCTATTGTAGGGAGGATATTGAGCCTGCATGCTTCTACTAGTAACATTGCATCGTATAAAGTGTATACTCTACCGAAATACGTAACTTGGTTGATTGTAGGTGGAAGAATTGTAGCATTGGAGTTTGATGATGTTGTTGGTGGAGGAGGTTGAAATTTAGTAGGTTGTGTCATGGAGGAAGAGATTCAGTAGTGTATGTAATTGGGAATGGTTTAAAGTGTAATAAGGAGGGAGGTTGTTGATATTTAGTAGTAGTGGTGGTGAGTTTTTGATATGTTTATACCAATATGAGTGAAAAATTCCTTTTTTTTATGATGAAGATAATATTATTTATAGGGTGTCTGTGTGGGTGGGTGTGTTAGTGTGTGTGATTTGGGAATCAGTTAATAAGGAAATAGAAACGAAACCTGTTAATGATGGGATGTGGGTAATAACAATAACAATAATAATAATAATGTTAAGTATGAAATGTGTTTATAATATCGAAGTGTTGTTGTTGTTGTTGTTGTCTGTTATTTTGTTGAAGGAAAAAGAAAGTAAAAGGGTTTTATATGAAAACTCATATTGGGAATAATTAAACGCTAACAATTGTCTTATATTATGTTATATTATATTATATTATATTTGGCGTCAACTTTAGTTAAGTTTGAAATAAATTAAAGTTAAAGTATTGTGTAACTTTTCTATATGCTTAAACCCAACAACAACAACCAAAAGAAAAAAAAAAATAAAGAGTAAACAACAATGAAATAATAGCATTAACCCCTATGAGAGCAGGTAGTACAAAAGCATATGTGTATGACTGAAATTTCAAAAAATAGACAAAAAGACAAGAACATAGCAGTAACGTAATTACTGAATTACTGATGAATGATAAGTTTTTGATTATGAAGTTGTTAATAATACAACAGTATAGTAGACAAAGAAAGTGTTGCGTGAACAAACTAAAAGAAAAGACTTCTTTTGACTTAAAATGAGATCGAAATTGTATACATGGACTTTACTAAAATACGAACTTTGATTAGTCAACAATCCTAAACTGAAGCAGGAAAGTGGAGAAGAGCGTAGCAGTAGCAACAGTTGCAGCAGAATCGGTTACACGCCCTCTTTCAACCGGTTTTGATACGTTTCTAATCAGTTACTCTACTATGCCACACTACCTATTTGAAGAAGCCAATTATGTATCCAAGATATAGTTACATACTGAATATATACACGTATATAAAAAGGTAGTGTATATGTGCTCAGAACAAAAATTGCCTAATTTAAAGCACTTTCTTTTTTTTTTTTTGGTTCTTCTTCTGTTGCAATTTCTTTTTCTCTTTCACTTACTTCTGAAAAGTCGTGTACAATTGTCGTAAGATTATTTGTGTCTGTTTTGATTTATATTGAGAAGAAGAACAAGGAGTCATAGATAGATCAATTTCCTTCCCCCCTCCCTTGTTGCTCATCACGTTGTAACCACAGACAATCTCTTTTGAAACATCTAATGGTGAGGAAGAACCTTTTAGCATTGCCTTTCCTGCCCACATACTTTTCACTTCAATTTTAAAAGGGGGGGTATTTCAGTATTAGTTATGTGTTCATTCTCTATTTCTAGTTTTGTGTCTATTGCTATAAGAGGACTCTTTTGTTTGCACCTCTGTTCTCCATTTTTTTACTCTCACCACTAAAAACCACTCTTTCTTAATAAATGATGACCGGTAGTTATCTTTTCTATTCATTTCTATTTGATTACTAGTGTTTGGAATCACACTCAATATACACTACGGAGTTAAACGACTTCTTCTTCTTCTTCTTCTTCTTTGTGACAAATTAGACAGCAAAAAAAAAAAAAAAAAAAAAAAAAAAGACAATAAAACCTTGTTGCATAAACACACAGATGTTCTTTTAATATTAGATGAGCTAGCAAAATGATCTAAGTCCAGGTGTCTAGGATAACAACCGAAACTAACTATCAAGCCCTTCTCATATGAGTTTTCTACATTCAAATTCTCATCTTTCTAATACTCTTCTTGCCTCATTTTTTTCTGTTTTTGATTCTTTCTTTTCAGTTTTTGTAACTCAAAAGAATGAAAAATAGCTAGACATTTTTAAATAAGCATAAGTCATGGTATGGTTGCTATACATTCACATGCCTTCATCCTTACACTCAGTCGACCACCTTCCAATCTTGTCTTAGCAACCTTCATCCCTTTTGGAAAGTGGAAATAGCTTCTTCAGTTGCCTAACACAATTACACATCATTTAACGAAACAAATAATACAATTCTAGAAGGAGAAAAGACGTGTGTTGCACAATTTAAAGTTTTGTTACGAAGATACACAAAAAGGAAGGCTTTTCATGGTAGTGTCGAGTTGGCAAAAATTGTTCAAACCTCTGCCAACTATGTATACAAATGCGATTCAGAAACATAAAAGAAAAAGGTCATTTGATGGGCGCTCTCTCCTTCAGTAGTAACTTGAGATCAGCGATTCCTCTATTGAAGTTTCAGTTAAAAGGAGACTAATTAAGAAGTGCTCCTAAATCTCGCAATCGCTGATAAACAGTTTCAGTTCCCTCCCTCTCTGAGAATTATCTTGTGGCCCCCAATTACAGAAAACTTGCCTGTAGATCTAGCCAGCTGCAAGTCACCGAAAACTTCGTCGTTAGGCTCACCTTCAAACTATTGCTTTTCGAGATGATAGTCATCATCATCATCAAATCCGAATTGAATTTCGTAAGATTAGAAACTATTCTATGATTTTGATACCAAAAAATAAAATATCCACATCAGTCAATATCCAACGAAAGAGATCTGAATTGAGGCTATGAAGTAGACTAGCTCTTACGAACCATCACTATCAAGGTATCGTAATCATAAACATCTCTATTCGACAACGGTTTAATGTTTGTCAAAGATTTGAGTAGCATTCTTACGTAAGTACACATCACTCCAGCTGCAAAATTCACCCAGAGGAGGTTACTGCAACAGTGAGTTCAAGCGTAACCTCTCCACTCCGTCTCAATGGCGTTTCTTATTTCACAAACAAGCTCGTGTTTGGCATCCGTTGTGGTTGTCAGATATAGAGCACGACACAACAATAATTGTTGCGACACGACAAACAATTTAAATTCACAACTGAAACTTTGACAACAGAATCTTTTCGTCAACACCAGACACACACTTAGTGATAACGCACGTAATAGACTATTTATGCAGGGCACACCCTATGGCATCTACTATAAACCAACTCATCTAGATCTCATGACTTTATTCTAGTGTGTGGTGTATCACAATCTTTCTTGCACTCACACACCCCTGACGCGATCTTAAAAAAAAAAAAAAAAAAACCAGTCAATTTTTTCTTTGTTCTTCTTACACGAAAGCAGATCAAAAAAGAACAAAACACCTCACCACCAAAACAAAACTTCAACTTTGATTAATTTTTTTTTTACAACCAACATTCCCACATAGATCTCTTACCACCAAACTATGAACTACTCCATAGACAACAACGTATCCTCATCAGCATTGAGAAAGAGGAAGATCCTCAAAAAATCAATCAACTTTTCCATTATGATTGTTGGTGAGAGTGGCTTAGGTAGATCAACATTGATAAACACATTATGTGGTGGTAACTCAATTGTCCCTACATCATCCACGATAAATGAAGACCCATATACCAAAAAATTGACTTTGAGGCATGAAAATGTCGAATTAGAAGACAATGATGGCCACAAGATTAGTCTTAATATTATTGATACCCCCAATTTTGCCAATCAAATCAATTGCGGTGAAGATTTTCGCGTCATTGTTGATTTTATCCGTCACCAATTTGATGAAGTATTATTGGAGGAATCGAGAGTTAAACGTAATCCAAGGTTCAAAGATGGAAGAATTCATATATTGATTTATCTTGTTAACCCCACTGGCCATGGATTATCGGAAATTGATGTTAAATTTTTGAAACATGTCAACAACTTGGTTAACATAATACCAGTTATTGCTAAAGCTGATTCTTTAACTAGAGAGGAATTACAATTGAACAAGAGGTTGATTTTGGAGGATTTAAACAATTATGACATCAATTATTATCGATTCAATGAATATGAATATGAAAAGGATTATATTGATGATGAAATTATTGAGTATAACAAATATTTGAATTCATTGTTACCATTTGCCATTATTGGAGCTAATGAGTACAAAAGAAATTTGAATTTTTCAAATCCCAAAACTGGAGAACCCAATCAGGGCGGTGAAGACGAAGATGACGATTCCGAAGAGATTATAAAATTGCGCGTTTTGCACAAGGACTTGAAACCTATAAATGTTGACAACCCCGACACCAATGATTTCACAATTTTGAAAAATGTCTTGTTGATCACCCATTTGAATGAGTTTAAAGACATCACTCATGATCAAATTTACGAAAATTATAGAACTGAAGCATTATCAGGTAAACAATTCCATTACATGAATAACAACAACTCTGAGGATGGAAGTTACAACACATACAATAGCAGTAGCCACAATTTAGCTGATAGTCAATATGGTAATGGAAGCAATGGTCATGGAACAAATGGAAGTGGAATACACAATCATAATCATAATACTTCTCATGGATCGCATTATGACAAATCATTTAATGGTAATGGTAATGGCAATGGTAATGGCAATGGCACCGATGTGGGTGCCTCTACTGGTAATGGAGGTGGATCTGATTACTTGTTGAAAGAAGAACAGATTAAATTGGAGGAAGAACGATTGAAAAAATTTGAAGAACGTGTTCATCAGGATTTAATTACAAAGAGACAAGAATTATTGGATCGAGAAAATGAGTTGAAGGAAATTGAGAAAAGATTACTTGCCGAAGGATTGAAGTTGAATGAACATGGAGAAGTTGTTAAAGTAGAGGATTAGGAAGGGAAAAAAGAGCTAGGAGTTGTGATTAAATAGTACCATGTATTGTTATCCAAATGGGTTTTGGTTTTCACTTTTTACCGTCTCATACAATCGCGTAAAGTTGTCGTTTGATCGATGAAAAGAGTGTAGTGTGATCCACAAAACATGGCATTTGGGCCTTTTTTTTTTTTTTTTTTTTTATTTTTTTTCACTTTAATTATCACATCTTTAATAAGCAAATTCAACCACAATCAGATAATCGTTACAAAGTCGTCCATGAACTAAGTTGCGTGCATCCTTCGCAATAAAACCCAAGATCTCTTGATTTAACAAAGAACAGTTCATAGTTAGATCCCCACTACTTTGAGTTTTGGTGCTCATGCTCAAAGGTTTGGAGGTTCGTTTTTATAAAGCAGCAATCAATACACAATGTAACCTACGCAGATATTAATTGTGCAATCGTTCAGTCTAGTCAAAGCCCTCTTCAATTGTTCGGCTCACCAAGACTCACAATACACACACAAAAAACATGATACTCTCTCAAACATGGTGATTTGCCCCACCAAATCATCCGACTTCACCGCAACACCGCCGAGTATTCAGCTTCACCATCCCGAGTAGTCTTAAAAAAACATCTCGGACTTGTAGCAAACGCCGATCCTTAGAAACCACATAACCGACCCACCCCCACAAATCAGTCCCCCCCCCCGGAGTTTGCGAGTTTGCGAGGTTGCGAGAGTTTTCTTTGTAAATTTGTTTTTTTTTTTTGATTGGCAACCCCACATAAACGTTTGGTGATATATTCAGCTTCAGCTCATTGGATGACTTTGGTGTTACACATCATTCGGTTTTGTTTGTAAAGTTTTACCCTTGGTGCATAAATGCCTTCCCCAATTGCCGTTTTTGGTAGGGTAAGAACAATAAGAACAACCCAAAACCTGAGAAACAAGAAAAAGACAAACAGAAAAAAAAAGAAAAAAAGTCCTCCAATTTTATTCACAAACACAAACAGAAGAACCTCCCATATAAAAACAAGGCAAAAATTTTGTTGAATCTCTAGAAATTGTGTATGTTGGTTGGGTTAAAGCTAAAAGGTTACACAATGGGAAAACACTGGAAAGTGGATGAAACTCCGAAGGGAGTAATGTAACAAACCGACAAAGAAATTTTCTGCTCTGATGCTATATAAAAGGGAAAGCTGTTTACCCCAGACTTTGTTTTCAGTTTAGTTGATCATACACAACTATACCTACAAACATGTCATCAACCTCATCACAACATTCAGGAAAAGTAGGTGTTGCTTCCAAAGACAGCGACCAACACCACCACGACCACGACAAAGTTTCAAGAGTTCATATTCATGGCAATGGAGGCGAATTTGTCACCATCAATGGACACAAATATTACCGTCATGAGTTGATGTCAGCATTCGGTGGTACTTTAAACCCAGGTGTGAGCCCAAATCCCACAATCAATATGAATCCTGCTCCTGTTGGATTGTGTGGTTTCGCTTTGACGACGTTTGTTTTGAGTTTGTACAATGCGCAAGCCATGGGTATCATGCTTCCAAATGTCGTTGTGTCATTGGCTTGCATGTACGGAGGAACGGTTCAATTCTTGGCTGGTCTTTTGGAGTTTGCCACTGGTAACACTTTTGGTTTCACTGCTTTGACTTCATATGGTGCCTTTTGGATAAGTTATGCCGCTATATTTATTGAAGCTTTTGGAATCGAAGAAGCTTATGCCAACACTGATCAAATGGAAAATGCCGTGGGTTTTTTTTTAATTGGATGGGCGATTTTTACATTGATTTTGGTGTTGAATACAGTCAAGTCAACAGTTGCATTTTTCCTTTTGTTTTTCTTTTTATTCGTTACGTATTTATTATTAGCAGGTGGTGCATTTTCCGGCCGTGTTGGAGTGACTCGTGCTGGAGGTGTCTTTGGAGTGATTACTGCTATTATCGCTTGGTATAATGCTTTCGCTGGTACTGCCAATAAGACAAACTCATATATTGTTGCTCATCCTATTCAATTACCAGTGTTCAAGAGAGATTAATTGGGAAAAGTGAGTACGCTCTTTGCTTTGTGGGATAGTGGATGGAAATCACAGTTGACAGTATTTAATTAATTGTAATTAATTTTCAGAACAGTTGTAGATACATCCACGTCTCTTTTGGGTTCGGCGCACTGGATGCAACTGCGGTAAGTATAACTCAATCTCTGGCGCAATTGGCGTAGAAAAACCCAATCACGCATTGAATTGATTGAGTTAGAGTTGGCAAAAGTCTATATTGCAACACAGTCATATGAAATACAATACAATTAAACAAAGAACCACATAATAAGATGCTACGAGTGACTCGCCTCAACTACAAGTTCCCCGCTAACCCAGATTCACAAAATTAGAAAAACTCAACCTCAAAAAAACACATTAGAACAATTCATCACATCGTTACCCAATTACTTTGACACGGAACGAATACAGACAAGCTCAGACTTCCATCAAACATTTGTTACCAAAAATCGGAAGCACCCTACTCTCCTTTTAAAGCGAAGCATGCTTTTGAAGCTCGGACTTGTGGCCGTTCTTAATCTATAACCATTGATGTAAATGGGAATGGAGTTGAGAGCAGTATTTCAAACTCTGCTTCCACATTAACTTCAAAGTGCCAGATAGTAATTGATGTAACTCTTTGTATTTTAGATGATTTTGAGCAATCATCCAACACACAAATGGTGATTAAAAAAACCAAACGACTTGAAACAGATCAAAACTTTGGATATTCGATTGTTTCCCGTGATGAGGTTTCGCATCAATTTACCCTACGCAGTGAAACAACAAATTCAACCAGCACATCCAAGGAACCGAAAATATCATCGCAGACATTCTTTCACGATTCATGGATGATGTGTTTTCAAAATTTGACGACATGATTTTTCGTTAAGAAATTTTAGTTTCCAATAAAGGAGAAAGAAAAAAAGACGTATACTTTGCCTCACTGTAACTGTATACTTCCTCTATACAGTTTGGTACTTTGCAACAATGGCATCAAATACTTCATTCTTTGACTCTTCGTCCTTGATTAACTCATGCTCGGCATTCACTCTCTTCAACTCTACCAACAACTCATTGGTTCCTTGTCCGTAATTAACCAATCTATCCAATGTAATTTGATTAGCAATCAAATCAGCACTCTTTTCGTTAGTCAATGTTGATATTTGATCCAAAATTTCTTGTGCTTCAGGGTAATGTTTCAACTGTAAAGTCAATACCAATAACACTGTCAAATTGTGGACTTTACCCTTGACGTCTTCATCACTATAACTATTACTTAAAACTTCATCGTAAAGTGAATAACTATTATTGACGTTATCGGTTCCATTTTGAATACTAATGTACCAGCTCTCGATGATTTGATAGATGATATTGTCACGAGAGAAATCAGGAAACAGATTCAATACTTTAAAAATAGCAGTAGCTTGTTTAAAGTTACCTTTGATAAAGTACAACTGAATCAAGGTTAAAAACACTTCAATTTCGTTGTATTTTTGCAAATTGTTCAACTTGTCAATGTAATCAGTAAGAAACTTGATACTTTGATCAATATCTTTGGCAAATTTGACCAAGTAAAGTGATGTCAATATAGCTTGCAATTCAAATTTAGCTTGTTTTAAATCCTCAAAATAAGTTGAATCGTCAGTTCCAAAATCATGCAAATCGTTCCATGCTTGTAGCAATTGGAAAAACCCTTCATTATCAGGAAACCTAGTTTTACCTTGTTCTATCAATTGCGACGCATCTTGGTCCAAAGCTACTGTTGATCTAATCTGAAATTCCAATACCTTTAATTGATTCTCTTCGGAAAATTCCTCAAGCGAATAAGATTTAACTTTGTGGTATTGGTTGGTGTAAAATTGATACCTAATGGTATATAGTTCACCAGAGTCGGAAAAGGCGTCCATTGTAGATTACGTAGTGATGTTGGTATTCGACTGGAGTTGTCGCTTTGTTGTCAAGTATTGGAATTTTGAGAGTTCTTTTTTTTTTTTTCCAACAATGCGCTACCGCCCAATATTCTCATTTACTCAACGCGTGAACTTGTATAAAACCAGTCTAGAAAGCTACGTGTCTTCAAGAGGCACTTGAAGGGATATGCCTTTGGCTATAAACAGATTATTTTTTACTTTAGATATTCTACTTACCACCTCTGATTCTGTCCCATGCTGATATTTGTGTAGACGATTCTTGTGGGTCATGCACTGAAACGTCTCCATTATAACTACCACCAAAAGGCTGCGCTTGTGGCAGTTTCGGTTCTTCGTCTTCAGTCACGTCAAACCCATTGGCCAATCTAATCTTGTCCCAATGGGACAAATTGTGATGGTCATTAAGACCAACACTATTGACAAAATTTGCACCACCATCTCTCTGATGATATTCCTTCTCTTTGTAAACTTGTGGATCAAAGCTCACCTTATCTGGACTTGGTTCAATTATTCTTCTTGCTTTGGGGTCAACCGTCACTGTTCTTGGATCTTGTAATTTGTATTTCGGATCCTTTGATGATTTCAAGTAGTAATAATAAAAAGCGCCAACGTTGTGCCATTCCATGTGTTTCCAAGCATCCAACTGCGGCCCATTAAGCTCACCACTAGTGATTTTGTCATTGAAACTTTTCCGCTGTACAATTGTACTAACAACCATCATGTTGGCAAGACCAAGGAAAAATGACAAGAACGGTTTCTGGATAAATGAAAGTTTCGAAGGCGTTTGTTTCTTGATTAATTTGTAGTATATAGTAGGCGTGATAAGTCCAATCATACCAGCTGAGTAGCCAATAAGATTGTTGGATACAAGAACCGATTGTAATTCTTGCTTTAGCTTCAACCTGTCTTCTGGGGTCAACTTGCTATCGGCTTCATAAAAGTCAATGCTCGCCTGAAATTGCTCTGGAGATAGCCGCGACTTCAAGTAGTTGTATTCCGTAGGATTGGCATCTGTGTTGCGGTCAGTCATGGTGTTTGGTTGTGCACTATTGCTTGTGGAGTTGGGTGGAGTCGGGTGAAGTCGGCTTTTTTTTTTCTCTTCTGAAAAGCAGAATCGATTAGTATAGAACATTTAAGCAAAACATCTTTTAATTACAATCTATATCATCAACTACACATCACTTGCTGATATCCAAACCATGGTGCATCTTTAACTTATCCCAGGTACTCAAGGGGTACTTGTGGACTTGAGAATCAGTGTGACCCAATCCAATGGTATCAGTAAAGTGACCCGTTTGTTTAGCATCAATCAATGCTTCATCAGAACAAGTTCTTGGGTCTCTAATGATAAACATTGGATTGAAGGTTGTTCTGAGGTAATACAATGTGTATGCACCAGCATTTTGGTAGCTCATGTTCTTCCAAACATTGGCGACATTAGTGTTTGGGAAATTTGCTGGGTTCTTTTTAGTTTTGTTGAAAAAGTACTTTCCTGAATAATAGTTACCAGCAATCAATGTACCAAATCCAAAACATAAAGACAAGAATGGATATTGAATCAAAAAGAATGGGGTCGGGGTGATGAGTGGCTTTTTAATGAGTCTAATGTAAACAGTTGGACTAAAGAACCCCAACATACCAGTGGTATAACCAACAAGGTTCGATTTGATTGAGATTTTTTGCAATTGAACAGCAATTGTTTCTCTATCCTTATGATCTAATCTCTGATCAGCTTCATAAAAGTTGATACATTTTTGAAATTGTTCTGGAGTGGGAATGTTTTGCAAAGGGTTCGAAGTTGACATTTTGAGGCTAATTGATGACAGGTTTGAAAAAGAAGAATTTAGGCGAATGATTAATTGGGTTATTCAATTGATGCACAGATGAAGCAAAACGAGTCTATATATGTAGTCTATTTTTTATAATAAATCTTTGCATTACACTCAGCGCAAACTGAAATGACCCTTTTCGAATCTTCTAAGAAGGAATTGCCAAAACTGCACGATTACGTAAGGTACGCAAAAAAATTGAATTGCTAAAATTATGCACCAACACTTAAATAAAAATGACAAAGAGAATTGATTATTCCAGTCCTTTCCCATAAAGTTCAATCTTTTACAAAATCTCTTCATCACTCACTAATATCCCATTCACTTCTATCTACCTATAATTTGTTGTCTGATCTTTTTTCTTCTCTAAGCTTAACCAACAGTTGAATAACAGAATCAACAGAAACCATTGGATTCTTACCTTGCTCTTCAGTGATATCTCTGTTTCTAATGTTTACGCTGTAGTTCTCCTCTTCTTCGGCACCAACAATGAAGATGAAATTGTATTGCATCAATTGTCCAGATCTAACCTTCTTTGGTAATGTGTTACCACTAACGTCAACATCACAGTAGAAAAAGTATTCATCGTTAAACAACTTCTTTAATTTTTCAGCGTAATCATAGTATTTTGGACTGACTGGAACAATAAGAATTTGTCTTGGTGACAACCAGAATGGCCATTTACCTTTGTAATGCTCGGTCAAAATAGCAGTCATTCTTTCGACTGAGCCCAAAATGGCTCTATGAATCATGACTGGACGTTCAGTAGCACTATTGCTTTCAGATCTGTACTCCAACTCAAATCTGGAAGGCAATTGGAAATCAAGTTGAATTGTTGCACATTGAAACCATCTCTTCAAGGCATCACTTATCATAATATCGATCTTTGGACCATAAAAAGCACCATCACCAGGATTCAACTCCCATTTACCTTCACCCAAAAAGTCATTCAAAGCACCTTCCAACTTCTTCTCAGCAGAATTCCAAGTTTCAATATCACCAACAAACTTTTCAGGCCTGGTTGACAATTCCATCTTGAATTCGAAACCGAAAATACCATACATCTTTTTCAACAAGTCAAAAACTCCTGCAATTTCGGTACCAATTTGATCAGGTGTGCAGAAAATATGAGCGTCATCTTGTTGGAAACGACGAACTCTTGTTAATCCAGATAACGCACCGGAAAATTCATTTCTGTGGAGAACACCAAAATCAGCAACACGCCATGGCAATTCACGGTATGAACGTTCTCTTGATTTGAAAAGTATACAATGGCCGGGACAGTTTCCAATAACAACTGGTTTTGATGCACAAACAACGTTCCCACTAGTATCACGGTGTACTCTATGGGCGACAATCAATCCAGTTGGAACAGTGACACACCAAACTCTTCCCTGGTAGTCGCCAACAGCTCTAATTTCGGTGGTTGAGTTCAAGGTAGTATTGACAAAGGCATGCGCTGAAGAAGCAGATTCTTCAGCAGCAACAAGAAATCCATATTTTGAATCTTTTTGCAACAATTCACGAGCTGGAACCTTCTTGAATGGGGCTTCACGAGATTCTGCATTTTGTTGAACATACATGTCGTGGTCTTCAGTAACTAACAAGGATACTCCACTCTTGTCTCCACTTGAAGCAATATCGTAGTTTGCAAATTCCACCATCTTGTGGTTGGCTGAATCTTTGACAATAAAATTTGAGGCTTTGGAGTATTGGATTTGTTTAGATTCTGGGTCATATGTTGCAAAATTTACATCCTTCCAATTGGATTCAATTTCATTGAGAAACAAGAAACCCTTGTCAGTTTGGATTCTCATATCTTCACTCAAACAGTTCATTGGTTTCAACCCAAAAGTTTCTTTCTCAACTTCAAATGAAAACATATTTTCTTTATAGTTTTGCCAATGACCAGACGTTTCCCATAATTTGGTAGCATACATGTTTGGAGTGATAACTTCTTCATATCCTCTCTTTCTGTATTCAATTCTTAATGTGTCCACCAAGGTGTTGTAAATTCTGGTACCATGAGGTAACCACATTGCCGAACCTGGCGATACATCATTAAAAAAAAACAACTCTTGGTCACGACCAATCTTTCTATGGTCTCTTTCAGCAGCCTCTTTCAAAAATTGTAAATGTTCAGTCATCAACTTCTTGTCAGGGAATGAAATACCATAGACTCTTTGCAATGAGTCATTCTTAGCATCACCGAGGAAATATGAACTGGAATTCTTCAACACCTTCATTGCCTTAATTCTTCCTGAATGGGGGATATGAGGACCAACACATAAATCAATCAATGGGCCGCATCTGTATACAGTTGTTGATGTGCCATCTGGAATCTTGTCCTTGATAAATTGAACTTTATACTTGTTGTAATGAAACATTTTCAACAAATCCTCCTTGGTCATTTCCAATCTGTCAAATTTTTGCTTCTCTTTAATAGCTTTGGTGGCAATTGTTTCCAAACTACCGAAATCAGCCTGGTTAACGAATGTGGTTCCATCATTGATTGACATGTCGTAAAAGAACCCATCATCAGTTGGGGGACCATGAGACAAGTGACATCCATAATGACACTCACAGGCTTCACCCAAAATGTGTGCCGACGAGTGCCAGAAAACTGCTTTACCTTCAGGATGCTCAAAATCTAAAAATTCCAAAGTGGCATCACCTTCTAAAGGACGTGGCATATCCCAAAGTTTCCCATTGACTTTTGAAATGACTTGTCTTTCGGCAAAAGATTTACCAATAGAGTTGGCAATATCCATTGGTGAAGTCTCATAGGAAGTTCCTTCCTTGACGCTTCCATCCTTCAAAGTAATCTGGATAGGCTTCTTTTCCTTGGCTGCAATTTCTGCATCGTATTTAGCCTTTAATTCGTCAAACAATTTAATTCTCTCTTCGAGAAATGCTGGTTGGGGCTCCAAGTACAATGGTGAGCTCGATTGTTGAGATCGCTTTTTGTCCTTCTTATTGTTTTGTCCTTTGTTATCCTTAACAGATAACTTTTCGACTTTATCAGCTACTTCAGACATCTTCGTCGTGGGTGTGGATAGTTTGATTGAGTCAACCCTGAAAATTGCAAGATTTTTTTTTTTTTTTTTCGTTTCCACGTCTGAAAATTTTGAAATGGACTTACGTAAGCACAGAATACAAAGTGAATGTCTAATGAGCGAACTGAATGATACAAAGAAATACATAATACAAACGTATGAACTGACTATTTGAAGCAACAAAGCCTTTAAACAACGTGTTTTGTCCACGTCAACTATAGGGCTCTTTAATCTTGCTCTGTTGCCTTTTTCATTCTGGCAATCTTCACCAACGGACTCAAACTTTCCACGTCATCACTCTCCAATATAAATTTGTCATGCAATAAATCGTCCGCAGTAGCACGCTTATTGAAATCAACTTGCAAACACCACGACAAAAATCTACGAATATCGTAACTCAATGCCTCTGGTTCCTTCAATGATGGGGTTCCATTCGTTGCAATGAGGTACAATGCACGAAGTGGAGTTTCATTCAAATATGGTGGCTCTCCTTCAATCATTTCAATCACCATTATACCTAATGACCATATATCCACTTTTGGTCCATACTCCTTTCTCGAAACCACTTCAGGCGCCATCCAGTATGGAGTTCCCACCATTGTTGTCCTTTTCAAGTTGAGTTCATTTATTTGCGCACAAAAGCCAAAATCAGTCATTTTGATGTTACCATTGATGTCAAGCAATATGTTATCCGATTTAATATCACGGTGAATGACACCCTTTGAATGTAAAAACTTTAAACCTTTCAATGTTTCACGACATACTGCACCAATTTGGCCCTCCGTCATGACACTGTGGGTAACAATTTCAGTCAATGAACCACCCTCCATATATTCCATAATGACCCATAAATCTCCCTTGACTAGGTATGAATCAATATAGTTGACAATGTTTGGATGTTTGCTACCTTTCATAACCAAGATCTCATTGATAATCAACTCCTTCTTTGGTTGTTGCTCGAGGTTCATTTGTTTAATTGCGACTGTTTGGTTCCCCTTGGCTACATCGTGGGCAATGTAAACACCGCCAGAGGCACCTTGTCCAATCTTGATCAAGTCAACATACAACTCCTTTGGGTCACCTTGAGTACATATGCTTTGAAGCTTGGTAATAATTTGTAGGTTTTTACGCTTCTTTTCTTCACGCTTCTTCTGTGCTATAAGAGCAGCTTGTTTGGCATCACGCACAGTTCCTCCAGACGACTTTTTCAATGCTGGAGCAGCACTATTAGGATCAATGTTCAGTTGTGAAGTGGACTTATCCAACTGCTCCTGGTTTTGTTGCTCCAACTTTTTAGCTTGTTGTCTTTTTTGAATCTCTTCAATTTCCCTTGCCTTTTGCTCTCTCAACCTTTTTTGTGCCTCTTGAAATTTGCTTTGTTGTCCCTCCTTCTGTGATGATGACGTTGTTGGTGCTGTTGCATTGGCAAGTGCCTGTTGTGGGTCACTACGAGGAGGGATCGATTGATGCACAGGTACAGGCGGTGGGGGTGGAGCTCGATGAGAAGTAAACTCATTCTTTCGTTGCTTTGGCACATTCAAATCATCAAACTGTGGTGTGGGCGCAATTGGTGCCGTAGTAGAACCAGTAGTTGCAGGCTTGATTCGATTGGACAAAGAAGCAGAATGCGATTTTGACTTGGGAATGTTTGATGGTGGTGGAGGTGGGGCAGGTATATTGCTGAATTTGTCAATGCCACCATTAGTTTGAGCTCTTAATGACTTGACAGATTTTTGTGATAGCGTCTTTTTTTCCAAATAACCCGGTGAATTTGTTTGATTCGGTGGTGATGTACGTGGCTGTCTTGGAGTATGGTCCAATCCTTGTTTCTGCGAAGTGGGTGTTCTGTTCACATTCTGCGCTGATCCAGGAGTTGACGGTGGCTTTGGAGCAGGTCTGCTAGGAATAAATTGCGTCTCTTGATGAATGTTTGGTGTGGCTTGTTGCAGTGTTTGCGATTGAGCTTTGTTTGGAGAAACCCGTCCTTGCTTTGGGGTATCCAGATAATTCTCTTTATCTAGTGACGTCGTGGACACCCTTTGTGGACTCCTGGACTCAGTACTAGGGGTTGCCGGTGGTGTGTTTTCAAAGTTTTCAGATCCGCTGGAATCACTTTTGTTTTTATTGACTCCAAACTTTTGAAAAGCGTGATCATCCGGGTTCTCATTTGAGTCTTGATAAAATGCCACTATATCCATCATAGCTTGAGGGTGTTGTTCTTGCTCCTTCTTGGTGATACCACTAGCAGCAAGTAACCTTTCCCATTCAACTGGTAAACCAGTGTATGATCCATCATCATCAACACCGACGTGGGCTACATGTTTTGCATTGAAGGGAGTACTTATCTTCATATTGAGTTCTGGCGAAGGAGGCGCAGGTGCAACCGACGTTTTGCTCTTGCCAAACATTGATGAAAACACTTCCCTCATTTTATTCTTTTTCTTTTCAGTCTTTGGGGATTGCTTGTTGAGGCCCATTGATAGATTGGTTGTTGGGAAAGTACCATTTGAAGAATTTACCAAAGTTGATGTAGTTGATGCATTCAGATACGAAGGGAACTTTGTTGCGCTTGGCGGCACTGGTGTGATTGCAGCAGTTTGATTGTGCACTGTGGACTGATTACCCCTGGCAGCTTTGACGCCTGTATCCTCTTTTGGTGTTCTTACAACAGTTGATGTGGATGACACATTCCTACTTTGATCTGCCGGTTTCTCTGGTTCCATAGAAGACACATTCCTATTTTGATCTACTGGTTTCTCTGGTTCCATGGATGGGGTTTGATTGAACTGGTGCTGGTAACGTAGTGGGTTCATTGGGGGGATATCGTCGATGTTTTCGTTTTCAATCGTGGGTATTCTATCTAGCTCATTCTTTAAATTTGGCGAGTACACTAGATTACTTGACGAGTCATCTTCATCGCTTTGGTTCAAATACTGGTTAATATCGATCGATGGCGGTTGTGCAAAACGTGTGGGTTTGCCTGGGTCCAAGGTTGGTTTATAAGTTTGCAGTTGTGTGTCCACTTCAGGAGTGCTTGTTTCAGTTTGCTGTGCATTGTCACTATGTAATGGATCCTCTTCTCTTTGCAACTTGTAATAAGAAGCGGTCAGAAAAGCAGAATCATCGGGTGAGATCTCTTTCTCGTCTTCAACTTGTTCTGTCGTAACGTCACCTATTTGCACCGCATTGTTATGCTCACTCTCACCTTCCTCTGTTATTGCATCTGCAGATTCGTTCAAGGCAAGATTGGAATTTGTGTCTCTTTGGCTAATACCTTCAAATATTCCCTGTCCGATTGAGTCTTTGCTTTCACTTTTATTTATTGTTTCGCGTAATTGTTTATACTCTTCTTCCTTGTCATTTTCCCCTTTTAATCCGCTAACATCAAACGTACCGGGCACTCGAAGAGGCATACCTTGCATTTGACTCACACCGGTACTGTCGTACTCGTGTTCTTCCTCCGTCAGTTGATGTCCCTCGTGTACTGAGCTTCTCAATTCAGATTCATCAGCAATTCCGTTTTCGTTATGTAATGGTTCTTGTGATGGACCATTCTCACTTGATATTTCGTCAGTTTCAAATTGGGCCATTCGATCCTGCATGGGCGAGCCCAAACTCAACTGAGACCCATTATTAGATGACTGCAAGACATGTCTTGGTTGTTGTAAGATTGTTTCCTCCTCTGAAGGAGAATATTGAATATCATGTGACAGGTCATTCTTTGTGACGTTTGCATGGTGTTCACCGGTGTGGGCGCTTTCGGCACCCTGTGTCTCATTTGAATCAGATAGCAGTTGATGGTTAGAGCTCATTCTCGTACACTGCTTATAAACGGTGGGTGATGGTTGATACTTTTAATTGTCTTTAATTTGGTAACGAACGTTGTGTGTTTATTTTTTGTTTTATCTATGTGGCGTGTAGATTGGTAATAATTCTTGCTTCTTGAAATTGCGCTGTTACAGTATACTCCGATAGTAGACGTGTCTGTAGTTCCTTCTTCTTTCAATGATCGACAGTAATTGTGCAATAAAATGTATATGGTATCAGTTGTTTTGAGTATACTATCTTTTCACTGTTGGTCTCTCTCTCTCTCTCTCTTTGAATTTTTTGATTATTATTTTTTTTTTTTTATTTAATTCTTATTTAAGTTCAAACATTCTATTTTACTAATTACTAATTTCTACAAAACTCCACCCCGGAACAATATTACGACGATCATTGCTAAAGAATGTAGCCCTTGGAACGTAAATATGCACATCTCAGACAACATATCGCGTGTGTTTTCCCCCTCCTAATTACAATACATTTCCAACAGTCGTACTGTATTTTCACCAAAAAGGGTTTTCAAATCGTGCCACACCCACACACCAATACAATACAAACGATACATAATAAATGTGTTTTTTGTGTAAATGCACGACCAAATGCAATAGTTGCACAAAAGGATCTAAATTGTAAAACAATAGCAAAACAAGCATAGAGGCCGTATATAGCACACACACACACACACACACAGTACATTTGTGTATGGTGGTGAGCTTGTATGCATCAAGCTTTGTGCAACATCAATAGATGAGAAAACATACCTTGATGAGTGAGTTACAAATACTTTTTCATTGTTCCATGTCTGAATTTAAGCATTTAGAGGGCCGTGAAAAACAATCGAGGCTTTCTCCTTTTTTTTTTAAACTTTTGGTAACTTTAGATTTAACTGTTGATTCTAGACACAATCTGTATGGTTTGTATACCATTTTGTTTTTAGGTTAGAGAGCAACCAATGTGCTACTTCTCTACCCCCGCTGTGTTCCATGTGAACATAGTTTGAGGCGTTCGGCCTTGCTTGTACTACCCCAATTCCTCACTCTCACAAGTAGACGAGAAGATTACAATCTTTTTAGTCGCTTGGCATATTTTCGCACGTTTTGTCGCGACACGTCTCTTCTAGATTCTTTGTCACATTCCACAACGCCCTTTTTTTGCACACAAGTTGCTGTGACCCATGTATCAATAACAATCGTCAAACACCAATTCTATATAGATAAACCTGTCCACAATTGGACTAGCTGAGCCTCCTCACTATTTTTTCCGCAAACCTTGGACCTCGAAATTACCAATCCCTTCTTCAAAAATATAGCCATTACGAACTAAATGATCCTTGACGTATCGCCTGATTATGCTTACTCCATTCGCCGAGTGTATTCCGCGACCAGTTACGATTAGCAAGTTATTAACAAATACCCCTGAGGAACCATACAGGTTAAGCTTGCCATGTTCAATACGTTGTTCTATTTCCTCTTGCCACCATGCATCAAGAACCCTTTTCGTTAGTGCAAGAGCCTCCAACGCAGTTTTTCCATGTAAATCTAGCTTGGAGTCCGAAACAAACTTGCTAATGTCTTTTGTCGAAGTTGGTGTTGGGGTTTGCAGTGACAGTGGCCCCCTTTTCGCAGAGTAACCTTTGAAAGTTTCCGCAAGACCTGAGTAGATGGGGATCGAATTGGTGGTGTAAGAATTTTTTTTGGCCGAATTGTTTATCGGGGCTACGTTTATAGCGTATTCTATCGTCGGTAACTTATCAATCGATCTATGCGATAACACCTCAATTGCGAATTGCAACACTTTATCACAATCACCTTCGTAAAACTCAAGTGCATTGATGAGAACAGATTTATCCAACATTTGAAGCTGCTTATTAACAATGTAAATGTGTTGAAGCTCCAAACTTTCTGCTCCATGTGGATTATATTTGTATGTGGAGGATGCTAAACGGTATTCTGTGTTTGTTCTTGAAACTTTCTTGGGCCCACCCCTTTGCACACGGCCACCGACATTTCTGATTGTCACTTGTTGTCGTACTTTTGGTCTGCAATTAACGACAATGCTCTTTAATGTCTCACTATAATCTTGACGACACTTGCATATATGAAACTTGATTTTCTCGTCGTCAAGTATTCGTTGTGCTGACTTGTCTCCGGTGGTAAAGGTGTCACCATCATTGACATCTAAAATGCTTTTGACTCGACTAATCAAGTCATCATCAACCTTCCATGCATTGCTTTCAGTTCTGCCAGTCTGCATTGATTTTAATGAATCAGGGTCTAGCAAATCAATAGATGCACCATCCACATCTCCATTATGTTTAATAAGAGCCTGCTCAATCAATGATGGGTGAAAGTGAGGGAAAATCTCTTGCAATTGACATGTCTCCACCACGTATTTTGACAGCTGAAGCTTGGACGCAGGCTCAACAGGCTTTTGGTACCAGGTCAACCCTTGATCCGTTGGCTCTGCTGCTTTTGAAGCTTGTACCTCTTTCCCTTCAAGCTCTGTATGTATGCCTTCCCCTTCCATTAACTCTCTTTGTTCACTTTCAACAAACAACTCTTCCATTAGTTGCTCAACATTATCACTAAGCTTCAATCTGATCTTCAAGTCGGTTTTGACAAGGTTGGGAAATATCTCTGACAACTGCTCTACTAGATTAATGAAGTTGGGATCTGAATCGCTTTTATCGAGAAAAAACTGTGTATACTCCTGCTCTGCATCGAGGATTCCATTATCTGTAGAGTTGATGCTTCTTGATGATATTGCATCTGCTGAATTTGCCGTTGGCTGACTCATGGCAGTTGACGATTGTGACCAAATGCTTGCATTCCCAGGAGTATTGGAATCAGGACAGAGACTAGTATCGGCATTTTCTTTGTCTATTTCATCTTTTTTAGTCGATTCCATGCTTGTCAAACTTGTTTTTGCAAGATTTTCACTCAATTGATCCATTGTAGATGATACTACTCGTTCTTAGTGGATACGCGTGGTTCATTCAATAGTGTAAGGGTATGATGATGGCCTGCAATAGGGTAAACTAAAGTGTACGTGTGATGACCAGGGATCGTGATTTACAATGTCAAATCTGCCAAAAAAAAAAAATAGTGTAAAATAAAGTGAGCACAAAAGCTAAATGCATGGAATCAGAATGCAAGGCACACAGTACAGTTAAGAGCTATTTAGCATTGCTACAAACACCGGCATGTTCTATAAACTATCCAAAACCTGCCCACTCGATTGAAAAACACATGGGTTCATCCTCATCATCAAACAACTGTTCCAAAAGAGTGTCATTGGCAAAATCTGCATCATCACCATCGTCGGCTTTCTTTTCTCCCTTCATCTCCATTAAGATTAAATTCTTCTTTACACTAGTAGCCAATCTCCCACCAACAATGATATCATACATATCAACTACATCAAACTTTACAATTGAATAAGAATGATAACGTAGTGGGTCTCCTGGGTATATCACCAAATCTCCACCAAATTTCAATCCTGGATTGATATAGAATCCACGGTTTTGTAAATACTTGTAGTATTTGTAATGATTAACGAGCTGAGATAGGCTTTTGGTATTGCTGTGTTTAAAATATGCAGACAAGTACGATTGGATTGAAACTTTGAATGTTTGAGCTAGCTTGGCATCATGTTCAGACTCACAATTCTCCACAACCAAAATGTTATTTTCTGTCAAATTATCATTTTCCACCTTTCCCTGTGATTGCTCCTGTCGCCTCTTCAATTTGGCATTCCGATATGCCAATTGATTAATCAAAATTGCATAATGATACTGAACCAACCATAAAACTTCATAAATGTTTAGCTTCAACGGCACCGATAAGAATATATTTTGTTGAGGGTATTGCTGTAATGTGCCAATTAGAATACCCAAAATGTGATACTTGTTGCGTAGCTGTTTTATATCATCAAGGTTGAATACGAGGACTTCAGGATTTGATGTGGGGTCTATAAGTGGTAAGTGGATAGGAGGCGTCTCTATCGCTGGGTTTGTTGTATCAGAAGATGGAAGCGTGGGTTCTGTCTCATTGAGCAGTGGCAGTTGTGTTTTTATATCATCTTGCATGTTAATCACACCGGGTCTGCTGTTAGTATACTCCTTTTCCGTGATGAGATATTTCGGCCAAATTCTGCTCCTTGCACGTGCAGAAGGAATAATGAATTCATCACAATGTACACGACAAATTAAATTCTCTCGCTTTGTTGTTCTTTCACAAACCGCACAAGCAAAAAGAGTTGCATCAAAAGTTAAATTTGTGTCCTTGAATGGTGTGAGTATCTGTATCTTTTGTCAGGCTGGGTCCTATTATCGCTATAGCGCATCCTCATTTAAATATATCGACTGCGGCTCACCATTGGAGACAATCGAGGTGATCAAATTTTGATTTGTTTCAAGTGGCGACACCCATTCGGTCATTTGTTGGGTATCAATGTTTAAAATATTTGGCAAAAACGAAGTGGAGATATACCAGAGAAATAAAATATAGCTTGTAAGCGCTTTTGCCATGAATCCCGCAATGATTACAAACAACAAGTCGTTAAATCGTACATCTTTTAAACTACACGCCTTTAAACTATGTGCTACCACCATCGGAATCATCCATTGGTGGGGGCTTCTTCCTAACTGTTTTTGAACGACTAGGTGAACTCGGTTGAGATAACGCCACCGTTGGCTCAGCAGACAACAACATGTTCAAATTGTCCTGCTTTTCACTACCTCCAACACCACCACCACCACCATCACCACTACTAGCATGTGGGGATGCCGATGCCTCTTGATATTCATTTGAAAACACATCATTGTTGCCCGCTTGTTCCATACTTGGTGAATTGGGCATATTTTGTAAAGTCTGCGCAAATGCACCCGATGATGCCAATTGTGCAGCTGTCACACCACTGTTTGATTTGTAGTGCCTTTTCGGGGTGAGTGAGCCTCCTTCTCCAGCACCGTCATTACCGCCAGCACCGCCATTACCATTACGTTTACCAGGCTTCACTGGTGGATCATGTATATACTCAGCACGAGCAAAGTTGAATGATGGTGATCGAATTCTAGGTGATGATAACGATGCTTGAGTGAGAATTGACAGTGCGGTGACGGGCTCGGTTGAAGCAATAGGCAATGTTGCATCACTTGCACTTGCACTTGCACTTGCGCTTGCACCAGAACCCTGTCCCTGTCCCTGTCCAATCCCATTTCCAGAGGTCCGATCTTTACCAAATGATGACACACTTGATGATTTGCGCGCTCGCCTATTGGTAATCATTTCTGGTGGATGATACGTTTCACTAGCCCCAGTAACAGGAGATGTCATAGGCAGCAGTGAAGCTTTCAAACCTGATGTGGTGTCAGCCTTTTGTTGAGGTGAGTTGTTTCTGTAATCATCTTTAAAGTACCATTTACCTATACGTTTCAACAACCCGTTACCATTGGCATCGGTTGCATTTGTGGCACCTCTACTTGAGCCTCTTGTGGATGTTGTGGCCCCTGTTTCAGGAAACTCATCCAACAGAGGTGAATTGGACTTGTTCTTCATTTTTTTCGTAAAATCGTTTATAGTGGAGCCCATTCTCCGTAACGATTTTTTCGAAGTGGTCTTGAAGTCAGAAGATTCTGACAATTGAATCGATGCTTCGTCAACAGTGTTTGTCTCGGATGAGTGACCATCATGAGAAACTGTATCATCTGCACTTGACAGTTCTTTGTCTTCCTCACCATCATGTTTCCAAATACCACCACGATACAATTCATGCAGAGTATTGAAAAATTCAATATCATCCCAATAGGGCATAACCAAACTTTCCTTGACTGCCTCTTTAAACTTTTTTTCAATTGTGCTTGTAATAAATGAATAGTTTAACGATTTTGAGCTCAATATCGGCTCAATTTGGAAATTCAACGTTGGCTCAACTTCATAACAATACCAAAAACGATTACTTGGTGGTGGTTTCAATTTAATCAACATTGGACCTTCGAGATTAACCAAAGAGATCTTCAATACTAGATCAACTTCTCTTGTGGTGAATTTAGTTCCAAATGTAAGATCCAATTTAGTGGCAATTGTTACCGATAATCCACCATTGTATGACACATGAGAACTGATTACCAATGTACCATCTGGATTTATCTCTTTTAAATTAGGATAAGTGAAAAATGGAGCTGAACTTCCTGGTTGTATATCAGTGATTTGAAATTCATTGAAAAACCCTGGTTTTTTAATTTTGTTTAATTTCTTGCTAAGTTTAGTGAAGATGTAATTTTCGAAAAATTTAGTATCCTTTATGGCCAAGAACCATCTTCCAATTAACGCATTCAACCATTTCGTTTGTAAATGTCCCTCGGAGCTATACAATGCTTGAATTAAATTGATCATTTCCTTGGTTGAAAAATGCAATGTTTGTGCATGCTTTTGTGGACTCAAACTTGCCGGTATTGATGATGTTGTGTTGACAGAGTCCAATTTGGTGCCTCTAATCAATGCAAAATACCAATCTTCTTTATCGCTATTGGTGTCACAGTAAATGAAAAAACTGCCTCGAGGTGCTTTGTTTGATTCTTGATTCAAATCAGATAATTTATTGACATTGATCAATGCAATAGCGGTGTATTTTGTAAACAACAGTGGCTCGGGTAAATTTCGTGGCCAGATACTAACAAAATAGTTTCCCAACACAATGACATGTTTGACATCCTTGATTGTTTGATCCTTATATAGGAATAAATTGCCATGTTTTAGCACGCCAAAGTACCGGTGCTTCTTTAACGACTGTCTAACTTGTGCTGGCGGTTGTTGAGTGGACGTAGCTGGTGGTGGCGACAGAAGCAGCTGTTGAGTGGTTGAAGTGGTGTGTTGTGAACTAATTGATGCTGCATCAGATATGGAAATGTCATCTCTTGCGTCAGCAGCATCTGCGTCTGTCTCCTCTGTAATCTGATCTTGTTTGTGCTTCTGTTGTTGCTGTTGTTGCTGCTCCCTATTCACTAGTTTATATAATGACGAAATAGCCGATCTATTCTCCACTGCTTCAGTAATTGAAGTGGTATTGCGATTGATCTCATCAGTACTTTCAATATACTCATTGGTGACAAATAACCAACCATTTTTGAAACTCTCCAATCCCGATTGGTGTTTTTCTTCTATTTCTCCTGCCTTGATTGGTGATTCTTGTTCCTTCTCAGATTCGGATACATCACGTAGTACGTATTGGAAAATGAAGACAATCAACAAGAAGGGGCTGATGAAACCTAGAATGAATATGAATAAGGATGATGTTAGCCCCATCAATGAATAAAGTAATTGTGCTGTGATGTGTGTAGCAAGGGCACAATTTTGTTGGTTGCTATTGAATCAAAAGTTTTGTATGATTGACGTGTTTTTTGTTGCCGAGGAGGATTGTCGCGTCATTTATTAATGTCGTGAGAGAACAAATTGCGACGTTAACTAGCCGAAGACGGGTCCATATCTTATCACCGATTTACCCAATGGAACAAAAAGCATGAAAGAGGCAGCTTTATGGATGAAGTTAAGGGGGGAAAAGGGGGAGAGGACGCATACAGTAAGATAGCCACCTCTGTGCGCCTTGCTTTTTTCTAAACTCATCTCATTGATATGAAGTGCATTATTGAAGCATGATTTAAATTTTGATTTAGGTGAAGAAGAATAGGCTAAACTGGTGCTTTCTTTACAGAGAAAGCCCTCGCTGGCTACATTGAGGAAAGGCGTCGCTCTTCAACAGATCCAATCACAAAGTGAATGAACCGGATTGTGTCGGGACGATTCAAATACGAAACGGGAAAGTTTTGCAATAACAAACAAACATCGTACACAATGTGTACGATGGAAATTGATACATCAAAAATCAAACCGCTTGTGTTTGAATAATTTATTTTGCAACGGTTTCAAGACTGTTTTTTTTTTATTTTTGTGCTTTCAACGGCCTGCTTTGAGCTCCAATAATAATAATAAAACACAGTGAATGAAAATTTTTTTTTTTACAAAAACTACGAAAAACGCCGCTTGTACTAAACATTTTGTCTCAGTTTTTGCTTGTTTAATCTTATTGTTTGTTTCCCAATTAGGTGTAAAATGCACCGGGTCGGGGCCGCCCTTTGGAAATCAACAAAAAAGCTGATCGACTCAAAGAATTGCCTCTATGCTTTCCAACCGATAACCTGGCGAGAGGTTCACAACAGGAACCATCAATGCTCGACGTATCTAGTCTTAATGTTATTCTACGGAATAAAAACGGTGGAATCGTGATTATTATTCCCAACAAGACGTTGGGGAAAACTCACTTTTAATTGTCACACGAACGTTATATAAATTACCACAAAGCTACAAACTGATAAACGCTGAATTTTCTGAGTGACAACAAATATTTTGTAAAAAGTCTACAACTCCCGGTAATTCTTTGACCCTTACACAAAGGATTTACAGTGGCCAATTCGATCCTTTCAACAACAAATGCCCTTTTCTTTTTTTTTTTTTGTATATCCTGTCTACACCAAAATGCTGGTTTCAGATACAAAAAAACAAAATTAACTTGGATTAGCGTCAAAAAGTGCAAAAAGGCACATAACAATGGCTTTTCCAATACAGTAAAAAGTAAAAACAAACTTTGCAAATTTTGGCTGTGCATATTAGTCGGAACCGAAATACAGGAAAAGTAAAGCCATGAATACTTTGTGTTCCTTCATTTTGACATGGAAATAGAACCCCGTCTCTCTCGCCTATTGGTAATTGCCCCGTTCGCACCATACTATAGAAGCGCCGCTATTGCTTAAGGGGCTACTAATGACTGAAGGGTGTAATTTATTCGCATTGTGAGAACAGCATCCTAGTAGTATGTAAAATAGGAGAAACAGTGTCTCATTTAGAAAGGTACTCTGCCTATAGTTTTGGTCTACTAAACACAAAGCACTTGTATAAGAAAAAAAAAAAACAAACAATAAAGTAAAGACCATCAACAAAAAACGTTACGTACTACAGGTTAAAGTGAAGGTCATAAATAATAGCTTAGCTCTTTAGAGCCAATAAAATGTTGGTAGAATGTAATACAATTATATAACACGGTAAACAGTGAAAAAAAAAAAAAAAAAAAAAAAAAATGGAGTATTCTGTTTATATGTGTGACTATTTGTGTAATGAAAAAAATTTTCACATACAAAGGACTAAAAGTGAAAAATTTTTTTTTTTTTTCTTACAGTAGACGCCACTAAATTACCAATCCGAAAGGGAACAAGGGCAAATACACAAAAAAAGAGGACCAAGAAACAGTATGTGGTGGTGTATATTCACATTTCTATAATTAGTAAGACAAACCTCCTCAATGGCAAAACACAACTATGCAAAGAGATTGTGTAGTGTTTTACTATATCGTTACAAAAAGTATCCTAAAAAAAAAAAACCAGTAACCTATTAAATATATATGAATATATATATATATATATATAAAAACAAAATAAATACTATACACTAGTATATAAATAGTGGTGTGAATTAAAAATCCAGAAACGAATGAATACACCTTTAGACCAATAAGAATAACAACAACAGTAGTACAAGGTGGATTATTGAATGGCACTCTTTCCCTTTCTCTTCTTCTTCTTCTTGTCATGGTTCTGTGTAACTTCGGAACTGCTAGCCAATTTCTCTTTTTCTTTTTTCCTTTCTTTTGTTTTAAAATCCATTTTGTGAAAGAAAAAAAGTTTTTTTTTTTTTTGGTTATTGTCCTCCTTTTTTTTTCATCTCCGACTGAAACTTCCCCATTTGTATTACACCATACACCCCGTCCCCCAGACTTGGTTACACTGATTTAGCCAATAGCTATACATCTAAAGGTAAAAATCATTAATCATGAAATTACCCGTAGATACCATCTCACTAGTAGCTGTATACAAACTATGTTGTTTCAATGCACTAGACACATCTTGTCCACCATCAACAACACCACCACCACCACCACCACCATTGAAACTGAATCCATTGTGGTTGTTGCGTAACCTCCAGTAGTTGAAATTAATCTTTGGTTTGAATTGCCAATTAAATGTAGACGATGTAGTTGTGGTTGGGGTAGTAGTTGAGTTGCTGGTGTTGGTGTTGGTATTGGTATTGGTATTGGTATTGGACTTGTTTTCCGAGGTGTACAAGGAAGATGTAGTAGTAGATGGTGATGAAATAGGAGAAGCAATTTGTGAATGAGGGTCATCATCTGCTTCCTCCTGTTCCGTTGTGAGTGACATTAAACTAGTTAATGAAGTAGTTGAAGTGTTTAGAGAATCTGAACCTCCTGTGGTTTGAGTAGGTACACTCTTTGGTGATTGTCCGCCTAATTCTTCTCCTTCTCCTTCTCCTTCGTCTTCATCTCCATATATGACATAGTCTTCCACTGAATATTCCCTCTTGGTGGAGCCAAAATTGACACTTCTAAAAAATGGTACAGATGGGGATGCAAGCAGATTGTTTTGTTGTGTATGTTGTTGTGGTTGTGATGCTTGTTGTGATTGAGGTTGAGGTTGAGGTTGTTGCTGTAGGTCTTCCGCTCTCTTGTTATTTAACAATGCAAATGAATCTTTATATTGATTCTGTAGTCTGTTTCTATAGTATCTCCTTATATTATCATTCAATATTTCAGTAAAATTGACTGAGGCAATGCCAAGTGGCTCATTTGTACCATCATATTCCCCATCCTCCTCTTCATCTGATTCCTCTTCTGAACTGAGTTCATATGCATAATGTGGATGTTGTTGGTGGGGATCACTTTGTTGTTGTTGTTGTTGTTGTTGTTGTTGTTGGTGATGTTGTTGGTGATGTTGTTGGTGATGTTGATGTTGATGTTGTTGTAGTTGTTGTTGTTGTGATGTAGGGGTGTCTTCTGATTCTATATCCAGCAAGAAATCATCATTTGTATTAGTCAAGGAAAGCAACTTTTCAACAGGGTCAATCTTGTCTTTACTATGCAATGCTTCTTCTTCTTCAATATATGATCTCTTCCTCCTCTTTGTATTAGGTTGTTGTTCTTGGGGCTCATTGTCACTAGTTCTCTTGTTGTGCATGGGGATGGTGGTAGTAGTTGTAACTTGAAAAGGAGGTACTAAAAAGGACGAATCGTTAGTGGATGATGCTTTAGCAGTTAAGGATCTGATGCGATTAGACTTACGAATAGGTTGTTGATTGTGTGGAATAGCAGTCATTGGCAAAGTGTTGTAGTTTGTAGTTTGTAGTTTTGGTATGGGGTGAAAAATTTGAAAAATTTAATTTATGTAATCGTCTAATTTAGAAATAAATATATGTTTGAGTGAGAATGAGTTATTGTATATAATCTCTGTCTCTCTCTCTCTCTGTTTGTAATAAAGCTCTAAGTAACTAAAATGTTATGAAATGAAGTAAGTGAAATAACCAGTATTCAACTCTTTGATGCTGTATAGCAGGAATAAAAAAAGAAAAAAGAACAAAATTGGTGAGAAAAAGTGGTATATATATATATATATATATACATGCAAATGGGTATTAGTATATGGAATTAGTGTAATGTAGCACAGAAGGAAAGAAGAAATAGAAAATTCTAAGACAACAAAAATTTTAATCAACAATAAACAATAAACAATAAACAAGTAGTAGTAAACTAACTTGTAACAAAACAATAGTGTTGGTGTTGGTATTGTGTAACAGCAAATTTATGTTTACACTACACTACGCTACACTACACTACGCTACACATAACAACAACTAGCATTTATTACGTTGTGCATATACGTACAGTTTGTGTAATATTGAAAAAATAAAAAAATAAAATAACACACACAACACACAACACACAACACACAACACACACATTATATGAACAAAAAATAATAATAATAATAATAATAATATTTTATAATTGTACACATATACACTACCTTTACTTACACTAAACAATAGAACAACCAACCATATACCAAATATCACACACCCACAAACGCCCATACTAACACACACACACTAACACAACTACTAAGTGACTCAACTACAAAAACATTAGCATAACTCATTAAGCAACAACTAGAACACGCTAATAAACACACACACTATATCTCATCTTACTACAATATCCACATACATACATACATACATACATACATACATACATACATCCATACATATATATATATATATATGTATATATATAGCAAGCATAGTAGATACAAAACTAAAAGTATGTATGTATATATTTTGAGATAATATTTCTTTTATTTCACTATTGTTGTTGTTGTAATTGTTGTAGTTGTTGTAGTTGTTGTTGTTGCTGCAACTTTAAGAGACTCTAGGCCAATGTAAATAAAACCACCTGATTCATTTCTTTACAATAACAATAACTGGTGTATTAGCAAACCAAAACTAACTTCTTTCCTTCTACTAGATGGGGGGGGGGTGGAATCTTATAGTATTGTGTAAAAGAGGAAGGGGGTGCTGATTGATTGGGAGTATAGTAAAAGTGAACAGTTTTTCCACTAGTTTCTACGCAAATTGGGTTAAAAATGTGTATCAAAATAATAACATTATGTATTTTATATCTACCCACCTTTTTTTTTTCTTTTTTTCTTTTTTCTTTTTTCTGTTCCTTGGTTTGCCAATAGAGCTTTTAACTAATTTAGGAGATTTGAAAGATCTTTAGAGCAAAAAGCAAGTCTCATTCTGATGGTTGGTTTTTGCGGAGAAGTGAAAGCATAAAGAGATAGAGAGGTCGTATAGTAAGAGGGGCGTTGAATTACTTCTCTCCCCTCCTTTTTGTTTTTTTTTTTTTTTTCTTAAGAATTGTGTGTGTGTACAATGTACAAACTGCTATATTTACACTTTGTTCTTTACGCTTCTCCTTCTTCTTCTTCTTCTTCTTCTTCTTTATCTTTGTCTTTCTTCTACCAAAACGTTCTCTCTCTCTCTCTACCATCCTTCATTTTATGTCCCAAGAACTTATT
The DNA here is from genome assembly GCF_000182765.1 of Lodderomyces parapsilosis. NCBI lineage: Eukaryota > Fungi > Ascomycota > Pichiomycetes > Serinales > Debaryomycetaceae > Lodderomyces > Lodderomyces parapsilosis. The sequence continues at coordinate 513,101 of NW_023503282.1, read as the reverse complement.
CAAGAACCTTCTACAAATCCAAAGACGTAGGTAACTTAACCATTAATGATGATCATCAAATATAGCAAAAATGTGTGACAAAGTAATAATAATAGGGAAAAGAAACGTTCACTGTACCAGATAAGCAGCTACCAAATTTCAGGTTAAGGACATACCCCACCTTATTTGTGATTAAGGATTAGTTTCCATTCCCTCCGACTGTAGCTCCTCCTTACTTGCTCTATTCTCTTGTCTGTCTGTATACATCTTACTCAATTATCGTCAAAGCTATTCAAAATTCAACGGTGGGATCCTAAAGAAACCTCGGTTTTCGGAATCAAGGTCTACTAAATGATAGAGAGAATGACATAAATCCGGTTTTAGATGTTGCATGCGAACAAAAGGAAGAAGCAATTGCATTTTATGCCGGGAGTACTTAGCAAACACACCCTTCCTTCTGCCCTCCTCCTCCCATTCCCAATCCCATTCCCTTACAAAATTTTCACCCGGTTTCTTATACCCTCAGACAGCTATCGGCACTAAAAAAAAAAACAAAAACAAAAACAAGCAAACAAAAGTACTACCATTGCTCGGAAAGATGCTTGATAAGCAAGTTGAATCGCATAAAATAAACAATGGTACACACCTATTCACTCAATTACTAAGTCAACTTTTACCATACTTGGGGAAAAGAACTTCTTGTTCTATTGTCTCTCTTCTCCTTGTTTGCATTATTTCTTTGTTGCAAAACTCCGACAATAGAAGTAAATAAAGAAGAAGAAACAAAGACGAAAATGACTTTTCACTTTAAGATAGAAGAAAACATGTGGGTGTCTAGGATGTTGAAGCACAAAAATGCCAACATTCAATTTTAACCCAATGTACACACACACACACACACATATATACACAGAGATAGAGAGAGAGAACATGAGAAACGTTCCTTGTCCATCATCATCAAATTATAGAGTAAAACCACTAATTACCTAACTTCGTATTATTCTTTTTTCTTTTTCTGATTAAAACTTGCGGGTTAGAAAATGCATACAATTGCTGTTTGAAAATTAATATACGCTCAACGTTTCATACGTCATATGGACTTGAATGTGACATTAAAGGGGGGGTGCAAGTGTAACATACTTTCTTTCACTTGCTGAACATAAAGGCTAATATCCCCGCTTTCTACCTCCCCCTCATTTACATGATTACCTCCTCTACCTACTCAATTCTCTGCTCAAAGCACAAGAAACTTTTCTCAATTTGATGTTACATTCTCAGATGTTGAGCTTCAAAATTGTTAGTTGCGAAAAGAAAATGAATAATTTGTCAAAGCATAATGGATATTGGAACAAGACCCAAATTTTCAACTACACATACCCCCCCCCAATCCTTTGTCTGCTCCTCTGATTGATGCTTTGCCCAATGCATGATAGTTTGCCTTATCAAAACACATTCTACAATTATCGACTCAAAAACAGGGCGACAAAATGCACCAATGGGGATGAATCAAAAAAAAAAAAACTCTTGATTCTTTGTACTTTTGTTTCAATTACACATTGCTACATTGTTTAAACACCCATGTGGAAGGTAAAAAAACAAGAATTATGGAAGAAAAGGTATTTCTTCCATGTGTTCCTATTGTTTTTGCAAGCCAATGCAAAAAAACAAAAAACAATCGATAAACTCATATTGTCTTCATTTGGTTTGCTCAAAATCGCAAGTGGGTGATATGCATAGTCGCTTATCTCTTGTTGGATGATGTGGATTTTGAACAGATGAATTCTCTCTCCTCTCCTTTATTCGACATTTCCTTCGGAACACACTCGCGAGTGTATTTTGGACTCTATGTTGCCTTTCGCCTCAAACCTACCCCTATTATCCAGATACTACGAGGGAGGGAAAGTAGGGAGACACAAGAGAGTCAATTTTGAGTTTATTTGATTCTCAATTTAAGTAATGTTGCATTTCTAATAGCCATGTTCCAATGCATTCTTTCCACTCCTCAATCTTAAAAACTCTATCTGACGTAGTATGTTACTACTTTGACCACGAAAGGGAAAATGGTCTTTGGCCCAGAAAACTACCTTGTTATCATCAATACATCAAAAAAAAAAAAAAAGAGGATTGCTTTTCATTACACGGAAATGTACACATCATCTATTGTTTTGTACATAATTCCGATACACAAAAAAATGCACACACGTGCGTGCATACCAACTGCACGTCTTGCCCTTTACTTCCCTTCGTTCTCCATAGCTTGCTTAATAACTCCAATAATAGCACTACTTTGAATCCTATCATTACCACCTTTCGATATCCCATACTCAACCTCACTTAACCCTTTCAAATACTCAATTCTCGTCTTTGGTTTTACTTTGTAATCATTCAAAATGTCAATAAACCCCGTAATCAAGTCAATTAGAGCTAACCCCTTGTCGATTTTGTACTTGTTCAAAGTCATGTACGCAGTAGTCCAATCTTGTTTCAATATCGAATCCAAAACAGTTTCAATATCTTGTGGGTGAGGAGCACCAACACAATTGTAAATCATTTCAACATCAATCGTCTCACTATTATCATCATCATCCCCACATGCGGCTTTACATGCTTGTAAAACATTTAAACTTCGTCTCATATCACCTTGGGATAGTTGCAACAATGCATTCAATGCATCAGGTGTGATATTAACTTTTTCCTTGATAATGACATTATCAATCCTACTACGTATAGCAGCTTCATCAATGGGGTGGAATCTAAACCTCGTACACCTCGAAATCAAAGCTGGATTCAACTTGTGTGAATAATTGGCCAAAATACAAAATCGACAGTTTTTGGTATACTTTTCAATAATTCTTCGTAATGAATTTTGAGCAACACTAGTCATGGCGTCAGCTTCGTCCAAAATAATCAATTTAAACTGCGGCGATGAGGAACTAGTAAAGATTTGCCTAGTTGATGCAAAACTCTTGATTTGATTACGCACAACATCAATACCTCGATCATCAGATGCATTCAATTCCAAAACCATGTTTTTGTAATTGGGCCCATAGATTTCACGAGCTAGGGCAACAATGGTCGATGTTTTACCGGTACCTGGTGGTCCATAGAATAACAAGTGGGGTAATTTGCCCGTTTCAACAAATCTTCGTATGGTGCTGACGATATCTTGTTGGCCGTACACTTCAGTCAAGTTCTCTGGACGGTATTTCTCAACCCTTCGAGAGAGTTAGTACATAATTGAGAACGATATTGTCTCACCGTATACATACCATGGTAGGTTGTCTCTATATTTGTCACTCATCGGGTGCTTGTGGGTGCTTTTCGTGACGCGTTCTACTTGTTAATTTTTTTTCACTCACTAATTTTTTGCACTTTTTTTTTTTTCTTTTTTTTTTTTTTAGTTTTTCTATTCCTTGTATGCGCTTCTTCTATATAACCTGCATAAGAACAACCATTCCTAATAAAACCCAATTCGCAGCCAACTTCAACCCAAAACTCCTCCTAATAAACATCTTGCCTACGTAATTACACGACGGCCATTGCGTACCCGTGTCTTCATCCCAATAATAGCTCAAGGCAATACTTTCGTTTCGAGTAGGACATTGGAAATTAAAATCCAGCGGACAATCACGAGCAATGGCATGACATACATTAACACACGGCAAAACTTCGTAATAATCTTCCACTGGTTGTATCACATCCTTGATAAAATCATTCCGTTGGCTGGTATCGTTGCGTAGTTGATACCCAGTGGCATTCTTGCCAACACATCGAGGTATGGTTACTGCACATAACCAATCTCTATAACTATCAGCACAATCATCACATGATCGAACATTGGAATAAATTGCCTCTGGTACCGTATCACATGCAATTTGTTGTAACGCTTTTGAAAAATTCTGGTACAAACTCTTGACATGATCATCATAAATCCGCTTAGTCAAATTCTTTTCTTCATCACTTTCTTGAGTTTGATTACCCAATGCCGGTACACTATACGCCACTCGATTGCAAAAATCCAAATCATAAATCAATTTACACGCCAGACCGGTCATGGTTTCAAATTGAATTTGTTGATAAATGGCACCACCAAATTCAGTTCCACTGAAATCAGCAACAACATAGGCAATGTAATGTGTCAGGTCATTTAAATTGGGTACGTAAAATTGTTGTTGAATGCCACCGTTTCGAGTCGTAAACGTGGTATCGGTATTCCATGGTCCCATCATTGCTGGACCTGATCGAATAGCGCACCAACTTTTGCTCAATCCTTTGAAAATGTCTTTATCCTCATAGGGGTACACGTAAAGCGAATATTTTGAATTCGATGCATTTAATGAACCCCAATCGCCTCCATATTCAGTAAGATTCTCAGTTATTAGCAATGCCAGATTATCATCAGCGTCAACAATGTGCCCAAATGGTCGATTATCCCATTGAAACACCAAATCATTTTGCGATACACCAATTTGATAAGTCCAAGTTGCCGTGACGTTGGTGTTTTGTGGTGCTCGCACAGCAATATACAATACCCTTTGATCGTCATCGAGTCCGGGTGTAGGTGTCGCAGAAGAAGATACCGAACTTGTGGTTGTTGGGTATATCGGCAAATCAGCCAATGCTTGGAAATACCCATCTTCAAACAACTCCATTTCCCCCACTTCATTATTCTGAAACATGGTTGAGTTGAATGAATAGTACACTGCCAAGCTTGTATCATTAACATCAACATTATCTGGTTGGGTACATATGTTGCCTGTTAAAAAAATTAAAAATTCATAGTATTCTCCTAACCCAGTAGTTGTGTTGACATTGAATGAATAATACTTGACTTCTGATTGTGCAATAGTATCAATAATAGGGGTAAACTCTTGCAACCCTTCTGATGATGTCTTTCGTTTATCGCTTTGTGAATAATGCTTCACTTGAATTGGTTCTTGACTGGAGTTGAAATGTAGTAGCTTCTGATGCCCTAGCTTATCTTCACCAAACTCCTTTCTAAAGGGACTAAATATTTCACTAGCAAATGAAAAACATAGTAGAAGTGGGATTATGATGAGCTTCTGCATCGATGGTGAGTGGGGGGGGGGAGGGGGAGAGTGTGTGGGAAGCTGAGTGTAGTCGCTATTTGAAATGTGTCAATCCGTCTTTCACTGATTTTGTGCAAACTAAAATTAGAACTGGTATTTTTTTTTTTCTCACGACATTGTTCTATAACATTATCATCAGTTTAAAGTATATCATCTATAACCCTATGTCTTTTTTAAACTTACTCCAGAACCCTTTCTTCTTCTTCTTCTTCTTTTCGTCTAGCCCTCCACTACTGGTTCCACTTGCACCTCCACCACCACTGTTGCCCGACATTCCAGGTTGACTTCTTCTTGGCTCCAACTTCAATTTATCCAAACTGGTTCGACTTCCATTCTTGGCTCTACCATCAGCGTCATCCGACAAATATTTACGCAACGGAGAAAGACCCGACCCTGATGACGGCAGTCCGCCTTTATCACTAGGTTTCTCCAAACCGCCCCATTTCAAAGTCTGGGGAGGAGGAGTTGAATGATCACCACCATTACCATTTGCACTAGGCGTTGGCAGTGGTGATTTCTCAGGTGATGCCAATTCCGGTGTTGGTGTTGGCGTATCAGCGGCAGCAGCAGCAGACTTTGTCTTGTTTAATTTCAATTGTTGACTAACTTCCTTGAATGATAATTTATGCTCCTTTGGTGTTTCCTTCTTCTTTTCTTCTTTCTCTTCTTGTGGCGCAAGTAATGATTTGGTTCGATAGGTACTCACGCCAAATGAGTTGGATCCAGTTATAGCTCTAGCTAGTTGTGCACCTTGTCCAGTATTTTCAGGTTGAACAGCAATAATATTAGTACACAAGTCGATGGAATTATCAGTTATCGCTTTGGCAAAGTCGACATAGTACTGATCATTGATGGGATCGTGGCCCAATTCATTCAATTTCTTTTTGATACCCTTCTTGTGATTAACAAATAACCGAGCAATTTCTTCGTAGGAATCATATGATGTGGCAGAAGAGTTGCTTTGATGAGATTCATGAGACGCAATACTGTCTATATCATCATCATCATCATCATCACCATTGAGGACTTCCTCATCTTCAATGGAGTTTATAGTCTCCTTCATGCTGGTACCATTGATTCGACTCTGCAATGAGTATTCAAAATCACACATATTCACCGCAGGCACAACAATTACTGGCAATGGAAAGTTTTTCACCAATCGATCAGTCAACTTTGATGAATGCCATGACCTCAAAGGTGCACCGAATGCTTTGTTAGGCTTTGTTCCAGTACAAACAATATTTGGCTCGTACAATCGATACATATCTTTCAAAACTTCCTTGGTGCGTCCTGCAACCAACTCAACAGTCACTCTGGTAATAACATCAGGATTGATTACTTCCAATATGTAGTCCATGAGATTGGCAGCAATCTTGGAAACATTATCAGGCTCATTTCTCAGTTTGAATCTTTCCAATGGATCCGGTCCTCTGGAAGGAGACCTCGATAATGAAAGTTGACCTCTCCTTGCAGCGCGGTTCCTCTCATATTCCAAAACATCAGGGTCAAGCGTGGCACAAACAATAATTTTATCCCCATTCTCGATAAATTTGCTCAACATCCAGTCCAATGCAACCCAGGTATGCTGTCTCGCGCTTATGTAAACTAGTATAGTCCTATGTGGCAATACAGGTGTCATTGGAAGCAATTTGAGATTATACAATGGCTCATACAATTTGTGTCTTTGAGTGATTGAACAAAATCTCCGTGTGGTGATTGGTGTTGTTGGATAATGAATCACTTGCTTTTCCAACCTTTTCAACTCAGCTAATTCAGAACTATCCAATTCTTCATAAGCATTGCGTCGAGTAGGGGAAACAATCGGTGAGGAAATTCTTTCTCCAATCGAAGAAGGTTGCCGACCACGTATATAAGTAGACGCAGGTCTAAGGTTTCCATGCTTGCGCTTGTATATCTCCCATCCGTAATCATCATCAGGATCTGGAATCTCGTCATCATCATACAGAATATTGACGTCATCAAATGCAACCTGTTTTTTGTACAATGGTTTAACATCTTTATGCGTTTTCGAGTTGGTGTCAAACTTGATAAACCGGTAATTCGTAGACTGTTGGTTGGTTAGTTTATTGAGCAAGTCATCTGCTTCCAGGCTTCTATCTCCGACACTGAAATCAGACGATCTTCGACCTTTCGGATTGCCCAAGTTGCCTCCTGTGAATGCTTGTATTTCATCTCCATCAGTAGCAGCATGATAAAGCTTTACGTTGTTATCGTCATCATCATCATCATCAGAATGGTGTGTAACAGTGACTTGTGGTAGTGAAGTCATAAATCAAGTATAAGGTTCGATAAGTTTACTATTCACTGTGGGATTGCTCTAGTAACAAGATGAAAGGTGGGTGAATCTAGTAAATATGTGATTAAAGGTGATATATATATATATCGCGTTAGTTCAAAAATGAAAAGTAGTTGTGGCTCTCTTGGGTTTGTAACAAGGAGTAAAAGAAAAAGAAGATTTCTAACTAGTAAGCGTATCGCTCAGTTTTTTTAGTATTGTTACGATACATATAATGGTAAACCCAGTTGCTACCATCACTTGACATTGTATCACAAAAGATCGGTTGAAATTTGTTTTTGGTGGAAACGGTTTAAAGAGATTTGTACCAAGAAAAAAAGACTAAGTAAAAAAATATCACCTAAAAATAGTAAAGTATGACGGTACATGACGGCAGTAAAAAAACAATGAAACAAAGCAGCAACAAAAGAAGATGAAATTGGTGATGGATGTTGCAACACAGCCTACTACATTTGATTTTGTTTGGAGTGGCTTCGCTGATATTTACAAAGACGATGTCGTTTCCCTCTCATGTCACTCTATTGGCCTCTTCATATTGCACACTACAGTTCATAAAAAATCCCTCAAGGAAGAAATCACTTCATTACCGGCGGCGATTCATCGTGTGACCTTTATTAAAAAGAACTGTCAATAGGCTTCTAGGGAAGTCTAACTGCGATCTGCATCGTCTAAAACAAAGTATAATAAGAACGGAACTCAATTGTGTTTCGCTTACATACTCCGTTCTTTCTACTCGTTTAACCGGAATTAGTTGTTGATTAAAAATTAATCGTCTGATTTTATTATATGCGCTACCGTTGCGCCATATATATGTAAAGCCGTGCCGGGGAATATCCCGGGACCAAAAAAAAAAAACAGGCTTTATTTTGCAACCAATTTATACGATACATCAACTCTCATTATTACTATTGGCAAAGAGAAGCATCAGCGAGGACTGTGACACTCACTAAATGTAAGCTGACCATCCTCCATACATTTGTGCCAATCTTTCTATTGAAGTCGCCTCTTGTATCAAAACATCAACTTGCCCATGGATATTCATTGCCAACCCTTCGTCTTCATTCATCAATCCTCTAATCTTTTTTCGAACCTTCATGAGGTCTCTTTGTGGATCCTGGTTCTTCCAATCCAATAACGGATCATAGAGCAATGTCTCCAATATATTCATTAATGACTGTTCATTGTTTCGCAACAACTTACCAGTTTCTTCACATGAAATGCGGAAACTTCCATCAACACCACATATTCCCATAGCGTCAACCATGTTCTGGGTCAACCTGAATGGCACAATTTCAGGTGTAGGTAAAGTTTTCCCCTTTTCAAATAAACAATCAAAATCGATATGAAGAATTGCCCCAGTGTTTTTAAAGAAAAGAATATTTTCACAATGACGATCACCAAGTCCAACCAAATATCCTACAATCGACATCACCGCTGTTGACCTAGTGAATTTGTTTCTAGCCATATACCATGCACTGGGGTCAGAAAATTGCTCGATAAACCATTGGTGTAACACGGGCTCATTGTTTTGGACAATCGATTTGAATAGCTGCACCAAATGTTTCAATTTGGTCTCATCTGATTTTCCCTCTTGAATAAACTTTTGTGCTGAATTTAATGCCACAAATATTTTACGCTCATTGACAACTTTACCTAATCGTTTCCTCTGCTCATTTACAATCCCCTTCATTGTTTGAACATCCATAACAAATTCAATAACACCAATTTTCTCCGATAATGGAATCACCGAGTAATTGGCCACATTCAATCCCCTTTTCCTTGCTTCGGTACTACTGGCAAGTATACGATTAACCATTGTTGTAAATTCAACCACCTTGGCGTCTTTCCTAGTATCATCACCTTTGACCATTAATCGATACGCATTTCCATCAGAGCCTCGAATAGTAACTTGTCTCGGCATTTGTAAAGAAAAAAATATATTAACAACATCGTCAAAACCATCAAATGTAACCGATGCACTCTTGGGAAATGCCGTATAATTAGCAACCTCTTTGTAGGGAAGTCTGATTTGGAGATTAGATTGCACGGGTATAACTAGTTGATCATATGGCTTGGAGGCATCTTCAATACCGAAATATTTTGACAATGACAATTGCTTTGTTCTAGATGACTTATTAATAGGCTTAGACGCGATCCCTATAAGCTTCTCAAAAAGCTCCAGCGCCGCCATTATCAAAACACCATGTGATTTTCTTGACTTTTTTAACGATTCCAAAATCGTATTCACTTTAAGCTTTCTTTTTGGATCTGTTGAATGGATATGAGAAAGAACATACCACAAGCTGTGACGTGGATACTCAATTATGATATTTGACACCACATTTGCCATGATTTTGTACGAAGGTTCATGATCCTGGACGATTCTTGAAAGAATTTGGGTAATCACAGTGTACCACGCATATGTTGGCACGCTTTTCAAGCTGGCATTCAAATCATGGATTATCTGTTGTAATTTCTTTTCCGCAGACTTGGTCTTATTTGGTTTCTTGGCGAAATCCAACCAAATAGTTATGAGCTTGGGTAGAGCTTCGAATATAAACAGCGATCCGATTGAAACAGCTGTAAGAAAGTTTCTCACAGTCAAATGTTCATAAAATCCAGATGAATCCTTGGACGACTCAATCAATTTGTTGAAATATTTCCCAATATCGTAACTCGATTTTTCGTACTCTTTATCCAACTCAAACGCCTTCTTGTACTCCTCAACAATTTGGTGTGCAGATAAATGATTCGACTCATCTAGCCAATTGGCGTATTGAAGTTGAACCTTGGCTTTGGATTTGTTATCCACAAGTTGATTACCAGTCAAGACTTCTGAAATTGTCTTTATTGCTTCCGATTGCTTTCCTTCCGTCCACAACAATTTGGCCAATTCAATGTTTGCTACCAGGTTGTTCAAAGCCATGGCTTGCACTATGGATCTAGTTGAAATGTCAAGTCTGCCATTTTCACGTGCAAGGCTGGACTGGAGTAAAAAAATATCAGAAACTTGCTGGTCATTTTTAATAATGTGGTTGGCAACACCATGTATCGTCAAGATTTTATTCTGCGTTTCAAAATCTTGATCAACATTGCTTAATCGAACTTTCAAGATATCGCTTTGGTCAACTGATGATAATATCTCTCCCATGTCATGCAACGAATGCAACTGATTCATCAAACTCACATTTTTGCTAAAACTGGAAGATACTGAAGACACAAGCGACAGACCAATGACATCGAATAACTTATTCATGGACTCCGCAAAATCAGGCTTTTCATCATTGTATAGCTTTTGCAAATACCTTGCCAATTCGTAACTCACCACTGTCTCGATATCTTGAGCCTTGCCTAGCGAATCAGTAACTTGTAACCATTTGTGTAGTTGATCCATCTTGCCTGAATATACAGCAGACTTCAACCCCACTAAAGCCCAATCCAATGGAGTTTGTTGTATAGCACCAGCATCAGTGGTTGATGAAAGGGTGGAAAGTACTTCATCGTAAGATCCATGTTCACTCAAAGCTTTTAATAACTTGGTGTTATACTCCACAGAAGATTCTTCACCAGTTCCCAATACCTTGAATGATTCCAATGCCAAGCTCCAATTATCGTTATACTGGAATGCAGTCAATTTCTGTTTTACGTTGTTTGTTGAAAACAACTTCAACACGCCATTTAATGCATCATAATCATTTATATTGGCATACATGTTTTGCAAAGTCTTTGACGCGTCTAATTCGCCTAATTTGAAAGAAGTATCATCAATATGACCATCTCGATAACATTTTTCGATGTAGAGAATGGTTCGTTCGAACGAATTGCATTCTGCTGATTTTATCGCAATCAAATCCATTCCAAATGAATCAATAAATCTTTTAACCAACTCAATCTTATCAAGCCACATATCTGACGTCGTCACATCCAGAGAAACCAGGTAATTGGCAAACTGTCTTGTTGCTGATAGCCACTCATTGCAGTAATCAAATACAGAAAATACTGATTGGAAACAAAGCTTCAACTCCTCTGCACGGTCTGTTGGCATTGTTCGTGTATCATGCTCAAACAAATTCTGAAACTCGGTAAGCATTTCCTTTTCCACATCTTGGTGTAAGCATAGAATGTGACTGAGAACCACATATTTGAAAAGATGCTGACAAAGGGAGATATTATGATCTTTTTGAACTAAAATGGCACACGTTTGGAAAATGAGCTGTCTCAGATTGGGACTTTTGGATTTATCATAGTGACTTGCTCGTTTCAACAAATACAAAGTTACATCAATTAACCAAGTTTCATACTTCATCCCCAGCTTAAAGTAAGGGAATTGCATTGGCTCCAACTTGGGTCTTGGAGCTGAATACTTGGAACTCAACAATGGAGTTAAAGTTGATTTGGCAACGTCACTAAATTTATTCCAAGTACCGTTGTTTTCCTTTAATGACTCTTTGCGTACCTCCAATATTGTTAAGAAACTCTGCATGGCATATGCAGCAAACAATTGCTTCTGTGGATCATTTGAAGCCCAAAAGATATTCCAAACATAGTTTTCAATCAAATCAATCAAAAATACGGCATTCTCCTTTACACTCTCGAAATTCAGCTGAACGACAATCAGTTGCTCCACTCTTTTGAAATGGAATTTGTTTGCATCCAAAGCACCAACAACGGCCAACACTTTAGCACACAGCGAGGTGATCTTGCGATTCCTATTTTTGAAATGAGTGGCAGTATCCATTACAGTTCGAACTAAGGTCGTTATGGTATCGTGTAAACTAGGATCTTTGAAGTAATCCGCTTGGCAATTGAATTGGAATTTCTTGCAATAATTGTAAAGATCAAATAACGCCTGCTCAACCACATATTGATTACTTGTCCGAAGCCGTCTATTGAACTCTTGAAAAATTGTCAATCTTGACGGTGACCTCATGTTCTTAAACTCCTTCACGAAGCTATAATCTGACATGTAGTCCAAGAAGGGGATGGACAAGTAGTACAATGAGTACCGATTGTATTTGTCCTTTATCTCTTTGTAAATCTTTTTCAAGATGTCAATGGCAATATCTTGAGCTTCAGGTCCAAACGACTGGAACTTTTGAAAAATGAGTGATATTATTATATCAAATAAAGAAATCAAATGAGTAGGAGGTAACTTTTGAACCAACTCATGCCAGCATTTTAATGTAAAGATGTGAAAGTCGGGTTCTTCTAAAGTGGCTTGTAAGCATGTAGACAATTGCCCTAAAGCCGATGTCAAAGCTAAACTGTGGTTCCTGATTAAGTACAAGACTGCCCTAAACGATGCTCTTCTCTCCAAATAAGGTTTGGCACCTCGCAACAGATGGGTCACGTCACTAAACTTTTGGACCAATAATAAGACTTGCTCTTCGATCAACATGCTAGCCATTTTACCCTTTTGAACCCTTTGATTCTTTTGAGCTGCCAAGTTTTTCGCCACAATCTCTAAAGCGGATATTATATTAGGTAAGTTCCGGACATCGTCCTTTTCGTCCATTTGAATCTCCATCAATATATGCCAGGTGATGTCACCGATATGGGTAAAAATCTCATCACTCGAAACCATCCTGTAATGCGGGCACACACTACTCAACACCTTGACGACATAACGTTCATTTTGTGGGTCCTTTACTAAATATGTGGCAAGTATTCGTGGCAAATTCTGTGCAAGTAATTTTTTTATCGACATGTTGGCCGCCTCGGCGATTTGCACCAACAATGTTGGATCTTTGTGATATTCCAATAATCTGGGGACAGTATACTCCTTTGTCCTGTTTAGGAAATATTTCCGACTCATTCCCAATACCAGGAGAAACTTTTCAAATAAACTTTCTTTTTTTATAATTATGTCAGCGATACTAGGCAAATAAGGAGACAACAATTTGTAAGTGGATATGTTCTTGCTATTGGCAATATCCAAAAATCCACAGTACACGTAATTCAGATGTTGATCATTGGGCTCACCTAGCCAATCCACAAGCTTAAAGTACACAGCACATAATCTTTCCCCATTACAAACACGGGCTAGCTCGATCAACGCATATATAGTTGATTCTCCAAAATGACGCCGATTGGGTGACTTAAAATCAATCGCCGTTATTCTCTGGAAGACGAATTTAAAGATTTGGTCAAGTGTGGTATCATCCGTATCTTGAATGAGGTACAAGGGTAGTACGCGAATAATCATCATTCGCACGTTTCTGTTAGAATGAGTCGAAAGGATGGTGAGCATTTTGCTCAACAAATTTTCATGACCCTCATCAAATACGGGTAAATAGCTTGCATAGTAATTGTATATCATGAGAAAGAAGTTACAGCAAAGTAAAGGCTTTGATTGCAAAAGCTGCATCCGAGGAAGGAAAAACTCTTGAATGATTTCGTCCAAAATCAATGATTCTGTGGTACTCTTCACAAGTGGTCTGCTTTTGCTGATTAGTGGATAAGGATGCTTGATTTGAAGGGCGTCCGTGAGTGGGCCCTTTACATTAGCAAAAGATCTAGCTGGAAAGTTTCCCAACGCGGTAATTAAAGTATACAACGTTTCATCGGCTTCCATCTCTTGTGGGTGTCTTTTAACCAAAGCTCGAATGTGACGAATCCAAGTGATGTCATTGATAGCACCGTTGGAGTTACTAGCTTCGGGGCGGTACTCAAGATCAGCTTTAATTATAAACTTCAAGTTCTCGTCATTGGCATGTGATGGGGTTATAAGCTTGTACTTTAAATCGTTCAACTCTGGGTTACTGTATTGGTAATTAATAAAGTCTATTGGAGCTGCATGCGTCATTTGGGAGCCTGAGTTGTTTAGTCTAATATGATTCTGTATCGTGGCTAAAGTGCATTTGATTGACATAGGAAACGTTGGCTGATTCGATGACTTTTCTATTATCCCTTGTAAATCGAAAACAGAATCAAAGTTGAACACGAGCCTACTTTCAAAACAAATTGTGTATATCTTGAACAATACTAACGACACTGACTGTGTCAAATTTGGATACCCGAACCCATTAGAGGTACTGCGCAATTGCTCAAAATCTTGCAACAAAACTTCTGCAACCCATGTTAATAATTGAGAGATTTTTCCCCATGTTCGTTGTTCGTCAAGAAGCACATTGTCCAAATGGGTAAGTAAAATCAACGATTTTAAATTATCCATCATGTAAAATGAATCATCTGAATTCAATGTGCTCATTTCTTGAAGTATAAACCACAATTTCCTTCCAAAGCTCTCATATTTTAGTTGATGATTACTCAAGTTCAATAAAAGTTTCTTGGATATATCATAATCATTGACAACAGAATACAAATGACATGAAGATATTAGTCTTTTGAGATAGGTTGGATTGGTGCTCGATAAAATGTCATTCAAGCAAAAGGTAATATCGTCTTCCAATATCCGTGTAACATTCTCTCGTAGCAACTTTACAAACTTGAAACTATGCAATCTTGTCGCCACCAAATTGATTACCAGTATAAGGAGACTCTTTACATGATGGAGGATCTTCAGCTTGCGCCATATGTTTGATATATGGGATAGTAGAAATGAAATCACCCACTCGTAGAGTAACACTTCTTGAACTGCAACCAAACCTGAACTTGAATTTGGTACATGAATCAAGCTGATTTCCAGATACTTTAACAACGAGTTCAACAAGTACAATTTCTTGCCCAAAACAAGTTCAGTAGTGTCAATAATCTTCAACACTGTATCTTCGGCATCTTTTCGATCCAGGATGGATGTTTCTATCAATTTAGCATTCAAAAACTGTAGTAGGTAAAGAATCAATTTTCTGAAATCAGTTTCTTGATCATTTATATTTGCCTCTATGTCGGATAAAAACTGGTGAAGCTCCTCTAAACTCAATTTAAGTGCTGGTGCCATATCATTGCTAGATCCGCCACCGGTATAGTTAGATAGATTGGTTGATTGCTCGTTGGGTGATTTATAGATGTGTTGCAAAATTGATGCTTTCTTCTACGCGTGTGTTTTTTTTTTTGGTCCCTCGCATTGGAAATGAAATGGGATTGTTATCGAGGTACAACAATCTACCTACACTAAATAAAAGATATACATTTGTCGCATTAAAAATCTATTAAACTAAAGTAATGGGTGTTAGCTTATTGGATGGGGGTATTTTCGCTTGTAACTTTTATGTTCAAGCAAGACCCAAAAGAATAATGGCATACACACTATTCAAAAACTGAACTGACATAGACGAGCATTGAACGAGATGTCAAAATCCTCTCTCTGCTTGCTCTATTGTCCGTAGTTGATTGGTCTTTTAAATAACAATATATGAGGCTCCGGAGCGTGTGTTTCATAATGTACCCATCCTAAACTTTGGGTAATACCCAATCCTCTCCATTCTTCCTCAAGTAATATTCTCAATGTCCC
Organism: Lodderomyces parapsilosis; assembly: GCF_000182765.1. Classification (NCBI taxonomy): domain Eukaryota; kingdom Fungi; phylum Ascomycota; class Pichiomycetes; order Serinales; family Debaryomycetaceae; genus Lodderomyces; species Lodderomyces parapsilosis. Next base: position 497,302 of record NW_023503282.1, on the reverse strand, counting down.
AGTTTCAGGATTGAAATAGTCTTGTGGTATCACCTTGAGCATATTTTTGGGCAACATTACGTGTCTATATTCGTGTGTATCATCATTGTATCTAGGACTGTAATGAATCATATCTTGGAATTCAAGCACCTTGGCTCTTTCTGCATCTGTTAAGTACCTTGGTTTCGCTGACATTGTGTGTGTGTTTGTGTGAGTTTGTGTGGGTGTATGTGGGTGTATGTGTGCGCGAGTGAGTGAGTGCGTGCGTGTGTGTGTGGGCGGGAGAGAGACGCTGTAACTGGTTCTTCAATGACTAGTTTTAAATTTTGACAAAGGGCTCGTCTAGCAAGGGAGATTGGACACGGTTGATATAAGTTGCACTTTGACGGGTATCAATGGGTGATGATAGAAAATTGCCACTTGCTTCGTAGTAGAAACTAATTGAAGTGCTTTTCAATTGTTATGAAATTGCAGACGAAGTTGTGAAAATAAAGGGAATTGTTGGTCCAACTTTTTCCCTTTCTGCTCCAATTAATTTTTTTTTTTTACTTTTTTTTTCAGCAGTCCCTTTTTTCAATGATAATAATAACCAGACGAAAGACTCTCACGCGTCTAATTTATGCATTAAATTAAAAAAAAAAAAAAAAGCACAGGCGGAGAGGCTATGGGTTATGAGATAGCATTATTGAAGCATAGTATGATGAAGCATAAGTGTGGGGTCCGTGTTTATCTTGTTGGTGATCGTTCTCTTTTACTATGTGAGTCCCTAGGATCTCGTTGTCTGAGTGAAAAACTATCTTCTCTTGACCTTTCTTCTTCTCTTGGTCTATGTGGCCTGCGCCCATCACTTGAACTGTGTCGATTATGTCGCTCTCTTGAGTGGTGATGCTTGTGACCCCTTGAGGAGTTCAAGCTATGTGGGTGATACCTAGGCTTATGATTATCTCTATCTTCTCCATGTGACAGCCTTGACCATGACCCGTCATCACGGCGATTAGTTGTTTTCTCACGCACTGTGTCTCTCTGCTTCAATCTTTGTTGACCCACTTGCTGTTTCTGAATCATTGCCAATGGGTCATCGCCATAATTGGTTGAGTTGGGTTTTTTCAGCCCTGTTCCAATCACTTTATTCATTCTTTCATTTGCAAAGCCGTTCGTGTCATGCTTTTTGAATGCACGATTCCCACTCAATAAGTTCTCTGCTTCTGTTTTACCCTCAGTAAATTCTGTTGTGGTTTCAATAAATCCACTTGAACTCATTGTTTCAGTCTCTTGCTTTTCAAACGGAACATCCTCATACATCCAGCTCAACTTTGATACTTTCAATTTTTCATTGCTCGAAAGTTGGTCTTTGCTGAAATTGTCTCCATACTGTAGTTTCAAAAGATCTAAGTATTCCTGCTCTTTCTTGAATTCTAAGTTCTTCTCTTTTGACTCTTTTAGTTCCTGGAGTTTCTTTTGCTCAAGTTCCCATACCTTCTGTTGGTTTTTTACAAGAGCTGGATTCCATGACTTTTTCAAATTCAAATCTCCCGCCATGATTTAAAACTATCGTTGTACTGGATTGTACTTTAAATTGCAAAGATGCATCTAAGTAAAACCAAAAAAAAATTACTAATGACGAGAGTTTCTATCTTAACAAACGCCGCAAGCAAAAAGAACAAGAGATATAAGTGAAAAGCTTTTAAACATATGTATTCAAAATACGACTATACAGTACGCAGAGTGGCAAGTAACCGTTGGGTGGGTTTACAGTATCCTCCTATATAAGTAAGGATGGCGAAACCACTTCTCCACTAGAAACCGTGAATCTTGATATTCTTTTTAGGCAACTGTAATTGAGTTGTCAAAAATTCGGACACCTTGGTTCTTTGGTCACCTTGTAATTGGATAACCTCTCCCAAATCATCATCCTTGACGATGTTTCCGTTACAAGCAAAGTCCTTTTTCAAAACTTTCAAAATCTTTTTCAAATCATATTCATTTGGCACACCCTGAACTGTAGTTAAAGTTTTTCTACCGTTACGTTGTTGAATACGGATATGAATATAGTTTGTTGGTTGAGCTTCAGAATCACCAGTGTCGGCGAATGGATCAAATGCGTTTAAGTTTTGGATAGTTGACATAAAATAGTAAAGAAGAACTCTGCTCTCTTTTTTTGTTTCTGTAGTACCTCTTGAAGATAAGTGTGTTAAGGTTGATGTGTTAAAGGGATCAGTGGTAGTAAGATACTAAGGCGGATAGTAATCTTCAGATAACAGTTGATGTGATGGAGAAGAAGGAAAGAAATCAGTAATCCAAATTATAAAAAAAAAAAAAAAAAAAATTTAAATAAAAATTTTAATCTCTGTGTCACACACACACACACGCACATACATCCTTACATCAATACTTTATTGTATACAAAAACCAAAAAAGAAAAAGCAAACAATTGTGGGTCAGCCATCCAACAAGAGAGGAAAAAAAAAAAAAAAATAGCATTATAAACTTGTGCAACTGTGCACTCCTTTGGTATAGGGTACACGACCTTTCAATTTACTCTTATTCATTTTTTTTAACCTTTTGTACACTACTTTTTGTACTTGTATATCTCTCCATTAGCTTTAAAAAGATATTTTGTCGCTCCTTCTTTGCATGTGAAATATTGAATCCATCCATCTTGAGGGTGAGAGAGAGAGAGAGAGAGATGGATTATGCAGCTGCACCCGCATACGGGCGGATACCTGTACTGCTTCCCAGATTGCAAATGCCAATGGATTTACTCACAATTAAGTCGTCGAACTGCGTAACTGGTTTCTCTTGTTTAGTACCTTTGCTGTATCCATTTTTCTGATACTTCCCAACAAAAAATGCGCTCTATATCTATCTGACGCGATAGAAGGGAGGGGCTACGAGTTTTACCCAGCAGAACTCCCCACAAAAGAATACCAGGCTTTCACCATTGCAACTGAGGTAGATCTCTGTTTCAACTGATAAATGCCAATCTACATTTCTATTCGCAGCAATGCTCTGTTTGTTTCTTTTCTCTCGCAATTCATCAACTTCCTCCCTCCCCCCTTTTTGCGTAAGATTCCATTCTATTCAACGCTCTCTCCATCAGGAAAAGAATCAATTTTTCCTTCTCGCTTTTTATTAGAAAAAAAAAAATCTCACCCAAAAAGTTTAGATTTCAAGGTATATATACTACTAAATCAAACTAAGATACCATTTTGCTAGGACGAGTATTTTGATAAGTGGTTACTGCTGAAGATTTTCCAATTGATTAGCGATATACATTAAGCGAGCAGTGCAAGACAAAGGTACATACCAATTACGCTGTACACACATCTCAATACAAAAAATAAAACATTGGGGTTAATTTTAGATCATCACCAAAATACTCCAAAACAATCTTTGGTGGAAACACACTTCACGTCATCAATCAGGCTAGCTGTTCCATTGAATAGACCAACAATGAGCAAAAACGATAGTATTAACAACAAACGGACCGATGTTGATGTCGATGCGCATGCGCATTCCGATGCTGCTTCGATAAAGACACCAGCTACTTCCGCATCAATAACTCCATCCATTTCCAAAAATGAAAATGATGGTAAAACTTCCAAAAACGAACCAGTGGTGAATGAAAAAGAGAAAAAGAAGCAAGCATTTGTAACAAGAACAATCTGGACATTTGTCATGATTGCCGGTTTTTTCGTTGTTTTGGCATCGGGTCATTTACCCATCATCATCATGGTTTTGATATTCCAGCTCTTGACATTTAAAGAGATTATTGCATTAACTTCAGAGCCAGCAAGGGATAAAAAGATTCCTTACAATAGATCGCTAAATTGGTACTTCTTAATTGCTACTTGGTATTATTTGGATTTCCCATCATTTGTTGATTTCTTTCAAGAAGAAATCTTTTCCAATAAGTTTCTTACATTGCTTGTTTTAAACCACAAGATTGTCAGTTATTCATTATACATGGCAGGGTTTATATTTTTCGTTTGGACTTTGAAAAAAGGATATTACAAGTTTCAATTTGCTCAATTGTGTGTTACCCACATGACCTTATTGTTGGTTGTTTTCCAAGCCCATCTTATTATTGGAAATATACTAAATGGTATTTTCTGGTTCTTTTTGCCATCGGCGTTGGTCATTGTCAATGATATTTTTGCTTATATTTGTGGAATCACATTTGGAAGGACTCAATTGATTGAAATCTCACCGAAAAAAACTGTCGAAGGATTTGTTGGTGCTTGGATATGTACTGGCGTTGCTGCTGTTATTGGGTCACTTATATTGTCCAAATCTGATTATTTAATTTGTCCAGCACAAAACTTGTCGACTCATTTGTACAATTATCCAAGTTGTGAACCAAATCCCGTGTTTATCCCCCAAGTTTACCAATTGCCACAAAACATTATTGATTTGTTTGGTGGTAATATTGAACTCATTACTTTTAAACCGGTTTATTTCCATGCTGCTATTCTTGCCACATTTGCATCACTAATTGCTCCATTTGGTGGGTTCTTTGCCAGTGGGTTAAAGAGAGCATTTGGTATTAAAGATTTTGGTGATACAATCCCAGGTCATGGTGGTATTACTGATAGATTTGATTGTCAATTTTTGATGGGGTCATTCACTTATTTATATTACCAAACATTTATTAGCAATCACAATATGAATTTGGGTAAGGTTCTACAAATGGCCATTATCAACTTGAGCGCACCGCAGTTGATTCAATTGATTAAAAGCATTTTGAGGTATTTGAATAGAGAAGGTGTCGTTGATAATGACAAGTTACAATCAATTGTTGACATATTAACCAACTGATGAAGGTGTGTTTCTAATGAAAGTGTATTTAGTAAAAATGAGATTTGTAGTTGGAGGCAATTACGTCTACTGTTAGAATCGAACATCAAATAAGATCACTGTTTGGAGCAATCACAGTAAAGATGTGTTTCGGAAGTGATAAAGCCCTTGAAATAACCAGTATTCACACCTATTCATATTGTGCACTCTCCTTGCAGGTTTGGAATTGAAACAAGGCTTTTTGATACAGGCTGGTAGCGCCGATTTCGGTTGTTCTCGCCGCACTTTCCTTTTTAGGATTTCGCATCCAGCAAAATTTACAATTTTTGTATCCATGTGTGGCTGGATGAATCATATAAACACAAAATGGAAATGTTAAAACGTCGGTAGAGACAATAGTTTTCTCTTGGTCGTCTACGTAACGGGTACGTGTAGAGGCCATTGATACGCCGAGTAGCTATGCTTGGGGGACCTAATATAACCAAAAACGCATAGTTTGGATAGTACAGTCCTTCTTCCCCAACGTCTTTCGCCAGTCCACGACAGCTCCATCACAAACACTCACTTTGCTTTGACTATTGGCAAGACAAGTTTGGAAGTCAAGCTATCTCACTGCCACGGTAATCAATTGTATAAAATGTTCCTAACTGGATCAAAAAATGTGTCAATTACAAAATCAAACAATGAATCTAACAATGGATCAAAGGCTGGCTCATATTTCCGCAAACTCCAATAGGCTACAATTTTTGCAGTGTCAACGTTTCCAAAGAAACTTTCTATCATTTCTTTGATCCCAAAATTGTTTGTTGTGCTTGCTGCAAAGAACAAAAGGATCAAATCGACTTTCCTATTTGGGACTTTTGCTGCGCACCGAAAAGTGAAACAAAAGAAGGAAAAAAAAAAAAGAAGGTGCCACAAAATTTATATCTTGGTTGCGAAAGCTTGGGATCAAATCAAAATCATGCTACAAGGGTCTTTGATCCAGCCAGCCAGCCTAACTTGTGTAACTGAAATGAAATTGAAAATATAAAAGGTGGACAGATGTCACCGAAACTTTAATTCTGATCCATTTCGATTCATCTTGATCTCCATAACCTATTACATTCGTTTTCAACCAACTACTACTATCGTTACCCAACCGACTTCATTCATTCACTGAGTCAAAGATTACTACATTCGTTTAAGAACTAACCCAGATTACATTCGTTACTGCCACAGATTACATTCTTTTCCAACCAAACACACTCATACACATAGGCTACAATGTTTGCAATTCTATTTACATTCTTTCTTTTCAATCTCATATCAGCTGCCCCAATCCCAGCTATAATAACAAGATATCATACTGCTGCTCCCGTCACTCAGGTCGTCACACAAACAACAGGAACAACTACTGTATGGTTACCTCCTGTCGGAATATATGTTTTGGCTGATGGAAGTTCATCAACAAGCACAGTTTGGAGTGGTCAATGGAATACTTATCCAGCTACATTCACTTCAGTCTTGACTCCAGATAATGCAAACACTCAGCCAGATGCTCAACCAACTACTGCTGCTGACACAACTCCAACCCCAGCTACTACTACTGCTGCCGCTGAAACCACTGCTAATACTCAACCAACTAATGAACAAAATGGTGAGACTACTCCAGCTGCCACTACTGCTCAACCTGAAACTACATCAACTGCAGCACCTGAACAACAAACTAATCAACAAACTACTGAGCAAGACCAACCAACTACTGAGCAAAACCAACAAACTCAACAAACCTCATCAACTACCTCATCCAATGACACACCATCTTCAAGCTCATCATCAACATCCGAAACCAGCAGTAGCAGCGAATCGTCAGGTAGCCTTTCACCACCCTCAACAATTGTCTACTCGCCATATGCAGACGATAGAAGCTGTAAATCATCAGACGAAATCAACTCTGACTTGCAATTGATCTACAACAAAGGAATTAAGCAAATAAGATCATACGGTACCGATTGCGGCTCATTGAGCACCGTTTTGTCCAAATGTAACCAACTTGGGATCAAAGTCAACCAAGGTGTATGGGTTTCACAAGATGGCGTTGATTCGGCTGATGATCAAATTGATCAGGTTATCGAATATGGTCAACAAAATGGCTGGGATATCTTTAACTTATTTACATTCGGTAACGAAGCCATCAATTCGAAATACGTTGATGTCGATTCATTAATGACAAAATTGGATTCAGTTAGGACCAAAATGAGAAACGCCGGGTACAATGGACCCGTAACCACTGCTGAACCACCAGCTACGTACATCAATTATCCTCAATTGTGCACTGACACCAGTATGGATATTGTTGCCATTAACCCCCACTCATACTTCAATGAAGGAATTAGCCCCGATAAGGCTGGTGATTATGTCACCACACAACAATCACAAGTTGCCAAATTGTGCAAGGGTAAACTGGTGTGGATTACCGAAACGGGGTATCCATCACAAGGAGCAACTTTGGGGTTGAATGTGCCTTCACCCAAAAACCAAGAAATTGCCATCAAGTCGATATTGGATTCTACAGGTGGTGACGTTACTATTTTGACCACGTATAATGATTTTTGGAAAGACCCTGGTCCATATGGAATTGAGCAATATTTCGGTACTATTAATTTGTTCAGCTAGAGAAAGCAAATAAGCACATTGGGTTTTTCAAAAACTACATCCTATTTTAATCTTCATTTCATGTGAGAATGAGAAAAAGGGGAGGATCCTTTTCTATCTCATCAATGTATAGTATATTACATTTAAATAAATAAATTCAAGCGTTGTACAAACCACATCTTTAGAAATCAATAACTTTATCCGGGAAGAATTCATCAATCAATTCAAGGTAGTATGGCTTCAACTCTTCAACATCATACTCTTGATCAATCTTGGAATACAAATCATATTGATTAAAGGCTTTAACCGCTTTCAACATCTCCTTATCATGATCGTCCATAAGATAAGTGTACGCCATCTCTTGATGCCATGGGTAGAACGAATGGTATCTGATCATGGCCAACCCTTCCTTGGGCAATGTTGAATACTTCTGAGCAATGTGGAACATGTATTCATCATGACCCCAACTCAACATTACTTTATCCAACCCACAATGTTTAGAATAAATCCCGTATTTAGTATTGTACAATGGGTTCAAGAAATCAGGATTGGATTTAAAACTATCGGGGAAAATGATGCGTTTGGAAAACTTGCACCCCACTGGGAACGTATCACCAACAACATCCCATTGACCACGTGAATCATAAAAGTAGAGTAATTTGCCCAAATCGTGAATTAACCCCACAAGTTGGAACCATCGTGGTTTGTTATCTCTTCTTATAGCTTCTGCCGTTTGCAACGCATGCAGGATTTGGGAGAGTTCAGTGTCAGGATCACTCTCATCCAACAACTTGTTTAATTTCTCCAACGCCTGCCAAACAGTCATGGTATCACGAGTCTTTGTTTTGAAATTGATTCGTGCTTGGATATTGTATGCCACAGTTTGTTTTGCATGTTGTTCTTCGTAGAAAGATTTGACTCGATCACAAGCTAGCTCGTATTGGCGAAATGCTTTGGTATCGATGTTTTTGTAGTACTCGGTTGCTATATGCCAATTTTCATCAGCTAACTGGTCGGATTTCTCTTGTAGTGACATTTCATATTCCAATGTAGGTGTAATCGTTTCTTTTGGTGGTGTGTGTGGCAATAAGGTGGAGGAGTTTGTTTCCGATGCTGTTGCCGCTTGTACTGCTTGGGTCTTGAGGTTGTTTCGTAAAACATTGACATTGAGTACTTCATCGTCTATATGTTCCAATACTTGACCTTGTCGTTTTTCAGAGAGAGGCTTGGAATGCTTTTGGGTAGATGTGGATGAGCTACTGCTCTTGGTTATTCGTGACATGTTGCGACTTATAGAGAAAACGTTGCGTAGAGGATATAGCTTTCGTGAAGAACTAAACGTATGTCTTTTTTTTTTTTTTCTCGTTTCAAGCTCTAGCCACACTAACTTTCCCACACATAACCAAAACTCAAAAAAGCCCTCAAACTCCAGCCACTACGAACCAAATTATACCGAAAAACTTTTTAACTTTTTTGTTTTATACAAATACAAATAGTTACGCATATAGATGTCTCAATCATACACTTATAACTGAGTTTAGACAACACTAACACTTACAATAAGGCAGCAATAAACACAAGTGGAACTGAGAACCACATGGCATTGTTAGAAGCAGCAGCACCTTCATAAGTTGAAATGATTTCAGGAGCAGCAGCTGATGATGATGCTGGAGCTTGTTGTTCTGGAGCAACAGTTGAAGTCAAGTCGTAGGTGGTGGTGAGAGTTTCAGCTTCAACAGATGGAGCAGCGACAGTTGGAGCTGGAGCAGTGGATGATTCGACTGGAGCAACTGGTGCTGGAGCAGTGGATGATTCGACTGGAGCAACTGGTGCTGGAGCAGTAGATGATTCAACTGGAGCAACTGGTGCTGGAGCAGTAGATGATTCAACTGGAGCAACCGGTGCTGGTTTAGAAGCAGCAGCGGTGGTGGTTGGCAATGGACAGTAAGTAGTGTAAACAGTGTCAACATCAGTAATAGTTACAACACCAGTGGTGACTGGAACTTCGGTACATTTGTTGTCTTCACATGAAGTAATGGTAACAATGGCAGTTTCAATGTTGGTGACAGTAGAGGCTGGAGCCTTGACTGAAGTAGTTGGTTTAGCACTGGTGGTTGGCAATGGACAGTAAGTGGTGTAAACAGTATCAACTTCACTAACGGTCAAAACACCAGTAGTAACTGGAACTTCACTACATTTGTGGTCGTCACAAGAAGTGACGGTAATAATAGTGGTGTGGATATTAGTAGCAGTAGAAACAACTGGATCTTTGGTAATGGTGGTGTTTTGGTATCCTCCAGATGGTGAAACAACGGCACTAGTTGGGTCAACAATGTCTTTGTTGTTGTTGGTGGTGGTGGAGGGAGATGCAGTGGTACTACTTGATGATGGTGCTGGACAAGTGTTGTCATCCAAAACTTTTTTAACTTGATCAGCAAAGTTGGCACCAGAAGCGTCAGTGTTTAACCAAGCACCAGAAGCGTCCCAAAGTGAGACACCAGCAAAATGTTTGTCACATTTGATTTCATCAATAGACTTGGCCAAGGTAGCAGCATCAACGTATCCAGCAACGTTACCAGTAGATGGAACACCAACGTATAATTTCAAATCTGGGTTTGGTGACGATGAAGCAAACTTGGACCAAGTGTCATAGTTGAATTGACCATCAACTGAACATGGGTTGTTGTAAAATTGAATGAATGCGAAATCCAATGGAACTTTTTCCAACAAAGGACCGACGTGAGCATCAGGGTAAACACATTGAGGAGAAGCAGACAAGTAGTATTTCTTTGATGAATCGAATTTTGATTTTAAAGCAGTTGCCAATTCAGGGTATCCAGTTGAAGTACCCAATTCGATATCGAAATCAAAACCATCAACAACAGCGTCATCAAATGGTCTTTCCTCATCATCTTTACCATTACCAAACTTGTTCCATAAGGTATCGGCATAAGCGACAGCGTCATCAGTGGTTTTGAAACCATAGTTTCCAGCAGCACCACCAAGTGAAAGCAAAACTTTTTTACCTGAAGCTTGACAAGTCTTGATGTCTTCACCAATGGCAGAACAGTGCAATAAACCAGATGGGTAAGTAGCACCACACTGGTTAGCAAAGTTAACATTGGTTGGATCTGGGAAATCATTCAAGAATGACAAAATGACGACATCAACGTTGGAATCAGCACAGTAGGTGCTCAATCTGTCTTGACCACCAGCACCATTTTGACCCCAGTAGACAGCAACACTGTTTGAAGCAGCTAAAGCAGAAGCAGAAGTAGCTAATAAAGCTAATAAAGTATTTGACAACATATCGATTGAGTTTTGCGGTTTTTGTTTAAACGAGTGTAAATATTTGTGTGGTAAAATCAAATGAAAAGGGAACGACTATGAGTTAGATAGATGTTGGTATTCCAAATTATGTGTGTTAAGGAACGAAAGACTGAAGGTTGGAGTTGATATAGAAGAATGGAACAAATGAATGAAGAGTTCAATCTATTTGTATTTTCTCAAAATTTGATCTGTTGATGTTAAAGAAACAAAAAAAAAAAAAGAAGGAATGGTTCGATGAAAATATTGTTTGAATTGGCGCTTATATATATATATATATAAATATATATAAATAAATTGAGTGTAGTATTATTGTTTTAGCATAACCCAGTGGGAAAGTGAAAATAGTTTTCCTCCCGACTTTAATGAGGCGATTGCTTGAGCGGCACCACTATAAGAAACACTACAACACAAAACCGACTAAACATGTAAAAAAAATAAAACAACATATACACGATCATAATAATGCCTATGCCTAGGGTAGTGGTTATTGTGTTTTACATTACTAAAAAAAAAAAAAAATATGAACTATGAATGATGTAGAGGTGATTCTTACACGTTATGCATCCAAACTTAAAATGATACTATTGCATTGTGGGTATTGTATATATAAAAACATACACTCCTTCCGTCAATACATGCGCCTTAATTGTAAAAAGAAAACAATAGGCTGAACATTTGTAAAGCTTGGTCAGATTATTTTTTGTTATTTTTCATCTTCTATCTCGTATAAAGGGCAAAAGCCTCTAAACCAATTTGTAAGTACCTATTGTTGTTTTTGACAGCGGTTATTTAGATGAAGATCTGTACTGAAGTTATTACATGTAGAACAATATTCTCATAACATTTCAGTCAATTCAATCAAATCATGTTCTGTAGATGAAAGAGCTGGTGAATAGTATTGTTCCTCTCCTACAATACAATAGACATTTCCTGGTACGTCAGTAGATTTTGTTGCTTCGGTTATTGTTGACAAACCTACGCATTATTTTGTTAATATTATTATTATATAAAGATTTAGAAAATACCGCGGCTTTGTGTAATATGCAATAGGTGGTGCTTGTTTAACTTATTGTTGTTTGTTGACAACTATCAACTTCTTTTTGTGTACTGATTTTGCTTGTATATGTATGTGTGTATGGATTTCATTCTTTGTCCAAACGCGCTATTTTCTTATTATTTTATTCTCATAAAGAACTTACAGTTGGTCTGCATAAAAACATAAGAAACACCCACGCATTGTTTCAGCTAAAGGGGATATAAACTTTTTAATCAGCTGTGCATGCATATATGTTATTAAACTTCTATCGAGGTGGGTTGAGCAAGTGGGTGTGTGTGTGTTAGTGTGATAATGTGATAATGTGACAGTCGTTTGTGATTGGCTAGTTTCTTCATAAATTGAATTCTACTCCAACTTTTGTGTTTTTTAGTGTTGAATAAAGGAATTGTGTGACCAAAATTCACAACTTAAATAGGGGAGAGGTGTATTCGTCAACTTCGAACTAATATGGAAAGTTCGAAGGAGGCCGTTTCTACTCTTTTATGATGTATATTGTATACATAAAAGGCTTGTGATATAGTTCAATCGGTCTAGTACTAGTGTATATATATATATACATATATATACTGCAGTTGCAATTACAAAAAAAAAAAAACATTTGATACTTCAATTTTATTAGAAAAGCTTTTTCCCCCATCTAAGAAAAAGAACAAGAAAAAATTTTCTCTCTCTTAATCGTAAAATTCCATTAAACGAATCAAATGACAACAATACACGAAAAGAACAATCCAGCACACAAAATTGAAGAGAAAAAGAAGGTTTTATTAATAATATTGCTACGTAGCACAAGAGCAAACAAATTGGGAAAGAAACATACCCAATTGAGACAAGCCTAGCCAAAACCCAATAATAATAATAGTAATAATTATAATAGCAGACTTGCACGACCTTGATGTAAATAGGAAACGCAAACAAGAAAAAAAAAAAATCTATGACAGAAGAAGCAGGATTCGCGCAAACAAATTGTGCTTATCCCACCAGAATCAACAAGAATAGAACAGTTCGACAGTGGGGCGTATCCATTGACAATAAATCTTTCCAACATCACGTTAAAACTGGGCAGTTTCCCCCGCCCCTCTCCTTTTTCCGCTCAAGGATCTCAAATAAGTTCTCATTCCGTTAAGCTGACCAATGCAAGAACGACTTTTTTTTCAAATGTCACACGATCAATCGAAAGCGCCATAGTGTAAGTTTTTCGAAAATTGATTTTGAAACACGCATTTTGAGAACAAAAGAATATACACACAACCTTTTAACACTTTGTACATTCATTTATTGTTTCTCTCCACTTTATTGCTAGCTGGCTTCGTTAATGTGAACCTCAATTTGAGCGAGTACTATTGTGTCAATAAAGAAACCTAATACTCTTCTTTATGTCAATCGGGTGGCTTTTTTACAAACTTTAGAAAAAATTCTTCTCCACCTAAGCCATTTAATTGTGACAGGGGAAGAAGGGGGCTTATAATAAAGAGTTACTACATAGGTTATTTCTAATTCTGGCTTAGTCCAGGGGGGGGAAGGAAAGATTGGCATTGCATATGACCCATTATAAATCTAAAAGAATCATTTATTGATAGCGCTAACACACTCTCTTATACTATACTATCAAAGTAAGCAAAAACAATGGCAAAGTGAAAACAGATCCCATTCGGAATGATTCGAAACCAACACCAACTCCTTCATAAACTGAAACACTTGACTCTGGTACACGGCTACTGCTACTTTGGCTGGATTCAACTGCAACTGTTTGTTGTTGTTCAGATACTTGCACACTTGAGATGGATTTCGGTGACTCTTCTTGCGCAACACTAGTAGTAGTGATAGGTGCTACAGTATTTGCAGCAGTAGTCATTTCTTCCCCAGCACCACCACTACCAGCGCCTCCAATAGTCACTGTAGTAAGTTCAGTTTCATCTGCTTCATCTGTAACGGTAACGGTAGCACCAACAACTATTGTTTCCTCACCTTTGGTGACACTAACACTAGTTTCAATTACAACTTCTGTCTTTGCCGTACCTGGTTCCGACTCACCTTGACTAGCTTCTGCAATGGCAGTATCAGTTGTAGGTAACGGGCAATAAGTAGTATATACTGTATTACTCTTAGTAACAGTAGTTAGCCCAGTAACAACAGGAACAGTGAAACACTTGTCCTTTTGACAAGTAGTGATAGTCACAGTAGTAGTATCAATTTGTTCATTAGATGAATCAGAAGCAGCACCTTCTGAACCATTGTCATCGAAGCCACCATCAGTAGTAGCAGCAATAGTAGTGGTAATAATGGGTAATGGACAGTACGTGGTATAAGTGGTGAAGTCATCTGTAATGGTAGTGACTCCAGTAGTGACTGGGTATTCATTACAAACATCATTTTCATTGCATGAAGTTACGGTCACCGTAGTTGTACTGATCTCTTGTTCTCTGGTTTTGGGAGTTTCTTTTCCTCCTCCTTCACCATTGCTAGATTCTTTAGTTGATTTGGTTGGTAATGGACAAAATGTAGTAAATGTGGTGGATTCGTCAGTGACGGTGGTGAGTCCAGTAGTTACTGATGTAGTAACACAAACGTCATTTGAGCAAGAAGTGATGGTGACAACAGTGGTGCCAACAACAATGGAAGTTGCGTCTTCATCTTTCAATTTTGTTGTTGTAGTTTCCTCATCAGGAGAAGAAGAAAAAGATGTCGATGCTGATGGTGAGAATGGTTTGGTGGCAGGTGGTGATTCCGTTGGCGATGATGTTGATATATTTTCTCCTGACAATGACTCTTTGATAGATGATGTTTCAACCAGTGAAGATGGTTCTGTGGTGGATGAAGAATCTGCAGATAAAGAGGAGTCAGTAAAAGCAATTGATTCAGCTGATGATGATGGTTCTGTAGACGATGTTGGTTCAGCAGACGATGTTGGTTCCTCACTAGATGTTGGTTCCCCACTCGAGCTTGGTTCCTTACTAGATGTTGGTTCCTCACTCGAGCTTGGTTCCTCACTAGATGTTGGTTCAGCAGACGATGTTGGTTCAGCAGACGATGTTGGTTCCTCACTAGATGTTGTTTCCCCACTCGAGCTTGGTTCCTCAGACGAGCTTGGTTCCTGACTGGGTGTTGGTTCAGCAGAAGAGCTTGGTTCCTCGCTAGACGTTGGTTCCTCACTCGAGCTTGGTTCCTGACTGGGTGTTGGTTCAGCAGAAGAGCTTGGTTCCTCGCTAGATGTTGGTTCCTCACTCGAGCTTGGTTCCTTACTAGATGTTGGTTCAGTAGAAGAGCTTGGTTCCTCACTAGATGTTGGTTCCTCACTCGAGCTTGGCTCCTCACTAGATGTTGGTTCAGTAGAAGAGCTTGGTTCCTCATTAGATGTTGGTTCCTCACTCGAGCTTGGTTCCTCACTAGATGTTGGTTCAGCAGACGATGTTGGTTCAGCAGACGATGAAGGCTCAGGGCACACTTCCTCATCAAGCACTCGCTTGACATTGTCAATATATCTACCATTTGATGTCTCTCTCAAAAAAGCTCCAGAAGCATCCCATAACGCAACACCAGCAAAATGTGGGTCACAATTAACCCGATCAATAATTGGAGGCAAGTTACGAGTGCTGATGAAATTTGAACTCAAATCAAAGGTGTATAAACCAAGATACAACTTCATATTTGGGTTAGGTGCAGTATCAGCAAATTGTGACCATGAATCATAATTTATTCCACGATTCGGCGAGCATTGACCGTCATAGTATTGAATAAAAGTATAATCTAAGGGAACTTGAGATAACAATGGTCCAAGTTGTGGATTTGGAAAAGTACACGTTGGTGAAGCTGACAAGTAGTATTTCTTTGAGGAATCAAATTTCGATCTCAAGGCTTGTGCCAATTCAGCATATCCAGTGCTACCTCCTGAAGCGATGTGGAAATCAAACCCATCAATAATTGCATCACCAAATGGTTTTTCATCACTTTGTCCAGTACCAAACTTATTCCATAGTGTATCGGCCAAAGCTTCAGCTTGCTGTGGGTTTGCAAATTGACTTCTTGAACCTGGGGCACCGATTGATAAAAGAACTTTTTTCCCACTTGCTTGACAACTCTTGATATCTTCGGCAAAATTTGGACAGGTCATGTAACCTGTAGTTCTATTTTTGTAACAGTTGTAATCGAAGTCTCCATATCCAGTTGTGAAATCAGTAATTGACGAAAGAATAACAATCTCGACGTCGGAATTTTGACAATAATAGTTCAATCTCAGTTGACCAGCAGCGATATTTTGTCCCCAATAAAGAGCGATGCTATTGGTTGCGGCTAATGCTGTTGTTATTGATAGCAACAATACGATGAAAAATTGTTGCAACATCACAATCTGTAGTTGCGAAGGTTGTTTTAGTTGCTGAAAAAGAAAACGAGTAAAGTAAGATAGGGAAGCACAACCCCGAATACTCCAGAGAGGAATGCCAAGTTCTATATATATATACCTTTTCATTCAAGTACGTTGCTTTTGTTTGCAGCCACTATCAATAGTGGAAGCCATTTTGCTCAATGAGTTATAACCAGTCACAATCAAGATACAATAAAATTAGGCAAGAATCTCAATATCATCTAAACAATAAAAAGTGCGAAATCTTCTATTTTACCGAGTTGGGACACCATTGTTCGCTCTTGCATTTACGGCAGAGGCGAGCTCAAACTAACCGTGATACAGAATAAAAAGGTATAATTGTTCACATTGTTTTAATGAGCGAAACGTGTTTCTTACGCATCAGCAGCCACCCTCTGATTGGCTGTACTAAAATTAATGTTTGAAGCTACAAATGTTTGATTCCGGCTTTAGAGCCCCTGAAGGATAACCAGTACTAGTGTTCATGTTCGTTACATGTTTCTCCTTCTTTGCAACCTTTACGAGTTCTAGAGTTTGTAGAGGTGATACGTCGCCATGTGGCTATGTGGCTATTTCTGGTTCATCTTAAGGGGCTTAGAACCCCTGTCAACGAAACCTTAACCTTTGAAAGACTAAAAGCGGATAAATCAAAACTATCCTCGAACGAGTAAGTGAAATGAACTAAGTCCGATGTCGGTTAGCCTCATTTAATGTAAACAGACAACGTGCATGAATGTCCCCAGCAAAGCTTATGATCATAATGATAGCTTATTGTTGCCCTTTCATAAAGTAGTTTTGAGGGAATTATTTTCTTGAATCACAAAAGTTAAGTTTCAATTTAGATGCATGGAAAACTTTTTGATTTGGCTTTGTGTTTAACGGAAAAATGGCTTTTTCCTTGGCATTCTTTTTATTGTTCTTTTGCAGCTAACTAATGTGATTAATAGCACTTTAGTTGATGTATTTCTAGCAACAAGAATGCTAGAAAAATGAACTAACAGAAGTTAACAATAATTATTTACAACCTCTAAAGTCTACAGTAGCTAATACTTTTAACGGAGATCAAATCAGATTATGTAAACAGCTAAATACATGTACCATTTTAAAATAAGAGGGCCAAGCACAAGAGTGGAATGGTCATGATGTTCTCCATTGCAAATGATCTAACTCCCTTACCTTCGTAAGTTGAAACTGGAACTTCTTCAGTAGCTGCAGCGGTTGATGAAGCTTTCTCAGTAGACTCTTCACTTTGAACTTCAACTGGAGCAATAGTTGCAACAGTAGTAGCTGATTCTTCAGTGTTGGTTCCCTTTGATTCAGAAGCAACGACGACAGTAGATGTCTTGGTTTCTTCTGGAACTTCATGAGCACCACCAGCAACAGTAGTCTCTTCACCACTTGCAGCACTTGTGGTCCCTGTAGTCTTTTCAGCACCCATAGTGACAGTGGTCTTCTCGGCAGTAACTTCATGTACTCCTTGCTCACCTTTGCTTCTACTGGCTTCTTCCTTCTCAATGGTTGATTTAGGAGCACCTGGAGCTCCAGTAGTTGTAGTGGGTGCAACATTTTCCGAGGTATCGCCCTTAGTTGTAGGTAACGGACAGTAGGTGGTGTAAACGGTATCATTCTCGGTGATGGTAATGACTCCGGTGGTGACAGCAACTGGAGTACATCTGTTTTCTTCACATGAGGTGATAGTGACAATGGTGGTACCGACATCAGTTTTAGTTTCAATTGAATCTTTTGAACTGTGTTTGGTTTCATCAGTAGTGGCAGTAGTCAATGGACAATAAGTGGTGTAGGTGGTATACTCTTCGGTAATTACGGTGACTCCAGTAGTAACTGGAACTTGGGTACACCCATCATCGTGACATGAAGTAATGGTAATAACTGTTGTGCTGTCAAGGGTGGATGAGGAAACGTCTGCTTCTGGAGTGGTGGTTGGTTCTTCTGAGGAAGCCTCGTCAGTATTTTGTTGCTCTTGTGATGATGATGGCTCAGTAGATGAAGTTGGCTCAGTAGATGAGGTTGACTCAGCAGATGAAGTTGGTTCTTCTGATGAAGTTGGTTCCTCGGATGAGGTTGGTTCAGTAGATGAGGTTGGTTCCTCGGATGATGATGGTTCAGCAGATGAGGTTGGCTCTTCACTTGAGCTTGATTCAGCAGATGAAGTTGGCTCAGTAGATGAGGTTGACTCTTCTGATGAGGTTGGTTCAGCAGATGAAGTTGGCTCCTCGGATGATGATGGCTCAGCAGATGAAGTTGGCTCAGCAGATGAAGTTGGCTCCTCGGATGATGATGGTTCAGCAGATGAAGTTGGCTCCTCGGATGATGATGGCTCAGCAGATGAAGTTGGCTCCTCGGATGATGATGGCTCAGCAGATGAAGTTGGTTCAGCAGATGAGGTTGGTTCAGCAGATGAGGTTGACTCTTCTGATGAGGTTGGTTCAGCAGATGAGGTTGACTCTTCTGATGAGGTTGGTTCAGCAGATGAAGTTGGCTCTTCTGATGAGGTTGGTTCAGCAGATGAAGTTGGCTCCTCAGACGATGATGGCTCAGTAGATGAGGAAGCAGTAGTGCTTGACGAAGGTGATGGACAAGTTTCATTCTCCAACACATATTTAATTTCATCAATGTAACGAGCATTCTTGTTAATCAACCAGTCGCCAACGATATCTTTCAACCAAGCACCAGAAGCATCCCATAATGAAATACCATCAAAGTTAGAGTCACAATTGACTTTCTTGATAAATTCTGGTAAATCTTTTGGTGGAATGAAACTTTGGGTATAGCCACGAGTAGTAAGACCAAGATACAGCTTCATGTTTGGATTTGGTGCAGAATCGGCAAACTTGGACCAAGTGTCGAAATTGAATGCCTTGTTTGTTTGACATGGACTGTCATAAAATTGAACAAAAGTGTAATCCAACGGAACTTTGGACAAAACTTGACCAAGTTGAGGATTGGGGAAAACACATGAAGGTGAAGCAGTCAACAAAAAGTTCTTTGAACCATCAAATTTGGATCTCAAAGCCTCAGCAAATTCAACGTAGCCAGTATCAGAGCCTGTTGTGATATGCAAATCAAATCCATCAATAAGAGCATTACCAAAGGGTTTTTCTTTACCATCTCCATTACCAAATCTACCCCATAAGTTTTCAGCCAACTTGACAGCATCTTCAGTATTGTCGAAACCAACAGGGTCAACGGAAGTTGGAGCACCAAGGGATAAAAGAACTTTTTTACCCTTTTGTTGACAATGTTTGATATCTTCTTCAAAGTTGTGGCAAATCATTTCAAGAGTGGTTCTATTTTTGTAACAGTTAAAGTCAAAATCACCAAACCCGGTGTAAAAGTTTGTAATTGATGAAAGGATAACGATTTCAAAATCAGGATTTTCACAGTATTCACTCAATCTCTTTTGTTGACCTTCAACGTTTTGACCCCAGTAGAGGGCAATATTGTCGGCTGCAACCAAAGCAGAAGCTGCTGAGGTAGCCAACACAGCAAATAAGGATTGCAATAACATAGAAGTAGCGACTTGATTGCAAGTAAGTGGAAATGACCAAAGGGTTTAATACGTTAAACGAAAGAAACTTTGGAAGTGGTGGTAGCTTATAGTGTGATTACAGAGATTGATATAAATGGCGGGACTTTCTCCTTCTTTTATAGTTTTCCAATTAGTCATCTAAGAGCACTCTCATAGCATTTGGATTGCAACAATTGTCCCTCACATTAGCAGAAACATTCAATTGATGAATACAGGACAATGAAAATGGTAGCTTTTTGCAATTGCTGGTATGTAAAACAAACAAAGGTGCACAAAGAGAACAATAAGAATACGACGGAAGTCTGCATGATTATGCCCTTGTCCTTGAACAAAATTTTTAGTTTGATCTTAATGGCGTTGATTGTTTGTACGGAAGAACGTCCGGAGAAACATAATTCCATTTTCAATTAACAAATGCCAAGAGCCCCTTCCACTTTATATTTTTTGTGAAAGATCTCCTTGAAAACGCATTTCATTGGTGGGTTATTGTGTATCTCGAATAGTTTACTAGCTGGTTCTCTTTGAAAGGGGTTTCTTTTTGCCACGTGAATAATTGAAAAGAAGAAATACTAAGTGTGTCCTGAATGCCAATTTCTCAAGGTGAGAACCCTCTATGCCTCGTTCTTTCCTTGCTACATAGTTTGCGCATATGTCACTTTTTAATCTAAGTTATCCAACGTTTCCAAGAAAACGAAATTATATGTATGAAGTTAGTGTAACTGAAAATTTACCTTAGCGAAACTCTAAATACCGCTTTGTGCAAAGACATATCAACGAATCCGAAATCGGGTTTCATCATTTGAAAACGGGGCATAGTGCTGCTGCCTGATGGATCTGATTAGATGGGGGAATGTTAGTGATTGCCACAAGATTGGCAAGATTATATTTTTCGAAAAGAAGGTCTACAAAGCTTAATTCGAGCTGAATACAAAGAACAATAGCATTCACAATCGAGGCGTTTTTCTAGAACATCGTTTCATTGAGCTTAAACGAAAATACACACAAAGATACGCACCCTCAATTGCACAAAAAGAGTACAGTTCTTGGCTAATTTGATTCTTTGCATTGTCGTAATCAACAATTGCCCTCTATTGGAAGTGAAAAATTGCGGCAATTTGACGGCAGCTCCGCGGAGCACCTCAAAGCAGTCATCTCGAATAAATGAATTCTCTGCCTAAGTTCTTCAAAACCAAGATGCAGAAAAAAAGAGTGACAATATGAAGCTCATTTCAAACTCCAGGAAGTGTTCCGAGAAGCACTTTTCATTATGAATCCACATGAACTCCAATGAGTATCGAGTCAACCATTGAATAATAACTGTTGAGAAATTTAATATATCTTTGTATTCAAGACAGCTATTAGGGTTATGAAGTGGCACTTGACTAGTTTGTGCTGTTTAAAGTATACTCAAATGATGTCTTTTTCAAATACTGATGGATGCCGTTGATCTTTAATTCAAATTTGTGACCTGCATGTAGGCTACGACAGCTCTCCTCCAATGAGGGGATGTCATATGGACTAAGTGGGCTAGTATCTGAAGTGATTGCATGGGCATCAACAAATCAACTGGGATCTTCTATCACAAATAAGTCCCATCACTAGAATCACGTGCGCGTTTTTTACGCATGGGAATAAAATTGTGGCTCGAAAATCATCAAACGGCTCGAAATATCAACGACAAAAACCAATTTCTAGATCAAATCAATTCCAAAAAGTCCTCTCCATAAAGCTCTTTTACCTCTTCAGCATGGACTACGTTACACATCTTCCCAAGGAAAATCCCTCAATTGCGACCACGTCAACTTACAATTTGAAATACACCTATCCAGTTAAGTACTATGATTTTCATATATACTATTTTGCTCACAACCAAAACTCATTAAAAGAGTCAGAAGCATTACGAGAGAAGCTACTTGCTGATTTCCCTGAAGATGCCGCCAATGGATCCATTTTGGTCAAAAAATTGCCCAATGACAAAGTGATTGGACCACATCCGACTCAATTTTGGGAAGCTGATGTATTGAGACCCGAAGTATTTATCAAGGTCTTGAGTTGGTTTCAGTTGCATCACGGCAACTTGTCGGTACTAATTCATCCACAGACTGGCGATGATTTGAAAGATCATTTTGATCATGCATTATGGTTAGGCGATAAATTACCATTGTTCGATGTATTTGGTCCTCGTGAAGGTGTTATTCCAGAATTTGGTGTCAAGGGAGGTAAACGAATCAAAGTAGATGATTTCGATAATCATAAAACAGTATTGTGAATAGGTGAGTAAAGGTGTAGTTGAAATTAAACAAGGCAAGTATATGTGTAACACCTCTGTTTAACGATACAGTCGCTATTTGAATCGATGTTTGGCTAGCCCTTCATTGCTTGACCAACTTCTTATTGTTCTCTATTTCGTACACGAAATCAGAAAATATCGTACCAGCCGGATCACATTGTAGCAATACGTGCTATCCTTGTAAGCGCATATTTGTTTCAAGGCGGAAAAAAAAGAAAAAAAAAGTTTAATTCTATGACAAATTTCATCAGTGCCCTTGTAAGAGCATATGAACCTTATATAAGACAAACAGGGAAGGGCTTCTGGGTAGAGATGAAAAAAAAAGTACTATAAAGAGCCCATCTCATCTTTCCACTTTCTCATTTGAATAACGACAAGACAGTCCACTTACAACCTACACATACGATGGCACAATTATCATCACAAGGTAATAATGCCATTATTTACCTCACATATATCTTCATGTTGGCAACAGGGTTGTTCTTGGCTTGGAAATTTGCCTCTAAGACCGATTTCCTTTCCTCGAATGGAACTCAAAGAGGTATTCCATTGGCTTTGAACTTTATTGCTTCAGGTATGTGAAAGAGAACCACATCACACAGAAAGAATGAGAATAGCACTGAGGAATCCTAATCTAAAAATCGAAAAGCAAAGGTTGGACACACAAACCATTGTGGAGGACGACTATCTCCACCACACTGAAACGGAAAAACTATGAGCGGGTATCTTCAGCAATGAAGATTGAGAGCAAAACCGTTCGAACTCGATCAAGTTGACACTTGCGTGAGGATCTTAGTTTCTCCTTTCTTGAAAATAACAAAGCAAAGTGGGGTGGTGGCGGAAAGATGCCGACCCTTTGAATAAGACTGCACTACCACCACCCACTTTGTCCCATTTCAATTTGTCAATACTAACTTGGTACTAGCTATGGGTGTTGGTATCATTTCAACATATGCCCAAATTGCAAACATTGCTGGATTACATGGGTTACTTGTGTACACACTTTGCGGGGCAATCCCCATTCTCGGATTTGCCATATTTGGACCCATCATTAGAAAAAAATGTCCCGATGGTTTCATTTTAACCGAGTGGGTAAGGCATAGATTTGGAATGATTACAGCATTGTATTTATCATTTTTCACTTGTTTGACAATGTTTTTGTTTATGATTGGAGAATTATCAGCAATTAGAAGTGCCATTGAAGCTTTGACTGGGTTAAATGCATTGGGTGCTGTTATTGTTGAATGTGCAGTGACTACAATCTATACATTTTTTGGTGGATTTAGAGTCAGTTTTATCACCGATAATTTTCAAGGTGCTTGCGTTTTGATCTTGATTATTATTTGTGCTTGTGGGATGGGGTCATACATCGACATTGATACATCAAAAGTTGGTCCCTCGGGACTATTAAAAGCGAATAAGTTGGGTTGGCAATTGGTTTACATTTTGTTTGTGGCCATTGTGACTAATGACTGTTTCATGTCTGGATTTTGGTTGAGAACATTTGCTAGTAAGACCGATAAAGACTTGTGGATTGGTTGCTCAATTGCTGCCTTTGTTGCTTTTGTAATCACGTCGTTGGTTGGAACTACCGGTTTCCTTGCTGTTTGGTCAGAGGATTTGCAAGTTGGTGATGACGAAGGCTACAATGCATTCTTTGTCTTGTTGTCACATATGCCTCGTTGGTTGGTTGCATTTGTATTGATTTTTTGCATTGTTTTGTCGACGTGTACATTTGATTCGTTACAATCAGCATTTGTTTCAACAATATCGAATGATGTTTTCAGAAATAAACTTCACACCAATTGGGCCCGTCTTTTGGTAGTTATAATGATTTTTCCAATTGTGGTTTTAGCAGTAAAAGTTGCTGACAATATTTTGCAAATATATTTGATTGCTGATTTGGCCAGTGCCGCTGTTATCCCCGCCGTATTTCTCGGTTTGAGTAACAGGTACTTTTGGTGGATGAGAGGATTTGACGTTATGTGTGGAGGATTGGGTGCTTTACTTGGGGTGTTTGTATTTGGTACTGTTTACTACCACAGTGCAAAAGAAGGTGGGAAATTACTATTAATCTGGAACGGTCTTTATAATCCAGAAGATTGGGGTCCATTTGGTGCGTTTGTGATTGCTCCAGTTGGTGGTATTGTTTTCTCATGGATTGCAGCTGCAGTTAGAATCGGTGCTGTGTATGTGTATTCAAAGATACTGGGTACACCATTTACGGTATTAGAAAGACCTGAAGAAGAGCCAATTTACGTTGACAATCAAACCACGTATGGTAGTGATACCAACATTGAACAAACCAGTGTAGATAAGAAAAGTGTGTAAATATTTTTAGATTATGCAGTTACGTAGCTTTCAATTTAATATCTTTAATATCAATAGGGTCTTATCTGATTGCGCACGTTTTTTTCTAATTTAATCCGAAAATATATATTTCAACAGACTATTCTGCTCTTCACAGTTATTTCACCACAACAACTCCGACAAAATGCTCGCCACAGATACACCTTTTTCAAAAAGGCTAACACAATGCGTATGTGCCATTGTGTGGTGCTTGTTATGCGGTGGTCCAATATTTGGATTTGCTGCGTTGAAACCAATCTTGATCAAAGAGCACGTTTATGAATCACTATGCGACTTACACCCGGAGTCCACAATCTACTCTGTGGCAGAAAATGAAATTGTTGCCAAATGTACACCACAAGATTTGAAATTGAACAAGATGTTCACCGTTGCCGCAGTTGTCACCAATGTTTCGGCATTGCTCATTGGCCGTATTTTGGACAAGTTTGGACCTAAAGTATGTGGGTTAATTGGTGCTGGGTTCTTATACTTGGCCAGTTTTGTATTTATCTACGCAAAACAAATTCAATCGTCACCGTTGTGGTCCTGGTTTGATCCATACTTAATGGGGTATAGCCTCTTGGCATTAGGGGGGCCATTTACTTTTATTTCATCGTTTCAACTTTCAAACTCATTTCCAGAACGTAGTGGAACAATATTGGCAATGTTGACTGGTGCCTTTGATGCGTCTAGTGCTGTATTTTTGCTCTATCAAATTGCCTATGATAAATTGGGCGGAGAATTCAAGTTGGATACTTTTTTCCAGGTGTATTTGATAGTCCCGGTATTCATAACCGTTGCTCAGTTGACAGTGATGCCTAATGAGTCATACCAAACAAGTACTGAAATTGTGAAATTGGTAGATGGGGGAGAAGTGAGGAATGAGAACAGTGTGGTAACTTCAGAAGTCAATGAAGAATCTGCATTATTGTCAGGAGACACACCCCGCAGAAGAGATTCAATTGGTGATGCGTTGAAACACCCTTATGAAGAAGAAGCTTACTTAATTAAACATAGTGGTGATCCAATAGTTGGAATACTTCATGGATACACAGCACAATACCAGATTAAAACATACTGGTTCTTGTTGATTTGTTTATTCAGTACCATTCAAATGTTGAAGATTAATTATTTTGTCGCTACAATTGCTAGTCAATACCAATACATTTTCCGTTCCTATGAGCTAGCCACCAAGCTCAATAGGTTTTTCGATGTGGCCCTACCCTTGGGTGGAATTGTTTGTGTGCCCTTGATTGGTGTACTACTTGACAATTACTCGTCACTGTTTGTTGTATCTACACTATTGTCAATTTCGGTGCTCATTAGTGTTTTGGGTTTTTTCGCAAACTATTCGTTGGCAATCATTGGTGTTTGTTTATTTGTTGGTTACCGACCAATGTTTTATACAGTTATATCTGATTTATGTGCCAAGGTATATGGATTTGAGACATTTGGCACTGTTTATGGATTAATCATGACAATTAGTGGTGTGTTCAACTATGGACAAAGTTATTTAGATGAATTGACGCACACTGTGTTTCATATGGATCCAATGCCTGTGAATTTGATGTTGGTGGGGGTTACACTTCTCATTGGTGGATTAACAGTAGGGTATGTTTATGTGGAGGGTAATCGAAGGATAAAGAGGACTACTGAGGCACTTCAAAGGGAATAGACATTATAGCAGCAGTGTTGTTTATATATATAAAGTATTATAGAATAAATAGTGAGCTTTCAATAGTGGCAAGTGAAGTTGTAGTTGTAGAATCTTGTGATGTACGGCTGTGGTTCGCTGTTGGATATGCGTAATCTAATTTTAGCTTTATCAACAGGAAAAAAAAAAAAAAAAAAAAAAAAAAACTTTACGGAAATGCAACACCACCCAAGAAAAAAAAAAACGTAAGGTACCAAAACAACAACACACAGGCGGCGCAAACAACAAAAAAATTAAAATAACAGAAAGGGGACCCCTGTCCAAGAAATCTTTTACTTTTTCTTCAAGATCTTGTCAGGGGTAAATACCTCAAATTTGAGACTAGTCAAGCATACGAGATACGTACTTTGAACTTCCCTTCCTCCCCCCCCTCCCCCACCCACTGGATTTATATTATCACACTCATCTACAATTGCAACTACCTTGATGATACATCTACACACAAATGATACTTTGCTTTCAATCTAAACCACGACGAAATAATCACCGCCACCGCTCAAACCAAGCGCTAGTCATTGTGACACTTCTTTCACTATGCGTTACCCTAGCACAAGCCTCGATCGGTGATGAACTCCCCGCGTTCCAATATTGTTTAGCAACATGTCATTGTGCAAACTTACCATCTGAATATACTGTGGTTGGATGGTCGTGCACTTCCAACTGCAATTACTATTGTCAGCAAACAATTACTGACGAAATAGAGAGGTTAAATCTACCAGTGGTTCAGTTTTATGGCAAATGGCCATTCAAGACTGTGTTGGGGGTACAAGAGTTTTGGTCAACAATGTTTAGTTTGGGGAATTTGTATGTTAATTATCAAAGTTTTCGAGTGATTTATCGAGAATTTAAAAAATTGCCAAAACAAAAACAAAATAGTGCTTCGATAAATACAACTGTGGTGGAATCTCAAATATTAAATTGGCAGAGTTTGGTTTTACTCGTTGTTTCATGCATTGGATGGTGTTTTAGTTCAATTTTCCATTTTCGTGATACTGCTTTAACTGAAGTACTTGATTACTTTGGGGCATTTGCGATAATATTGTGCAATTTGAATGTTATAGTCGTTCGATATTTCAAGTTATACAAGCTACGTTTCAAACTGGTGTTGAAGTTGTGGCAGTTGAGTTTAATCGCATTGTATATTTATCATCTAGTTCGGCTATTTATGGACTGGGATTACACTTATAACATGAACATCAATGTTGTATTGGGGTTATCGGCCATGATCTTGTGGTTTCTACATTCATTTGCAATTGGACGAATCTATAATAAGAATATCAATTTGGTTAGCAACACCATTACGTTGGTTCCATATGAGACAAATATTTTACAAAAGTTGCATCTACACAACCACAAAATCACAAGATTGAGATCTAGGCATAAGAGATTGAGTTTGGCTAATTCGTCGCATTGGATTCCGTATATTCCTATATTCAACAACGTTATATTATTATGTGGATTATATCTTGAAATTAATGATTTTAAACCATGGAAAAGATTAATTGATGCACATTGTTTGTGGCATTTGTTAACTATATTCCCAAGCTATATTTGGTTTGATTGGAATGTATGGGATGTTGAAATGTCGATAGTTACTAACACTTTGTAGATAAAGGGCAAAACAAGTGGAAGTATACTAGTTTTATACTAATAATTAATAATTTATTAAAGATTTATATAAATGGCCGAATGAAAAGAAAATGTAGGAAACCAAAACCGAAAGCGTGTTGCATCTAGTGTAAAGTGTATGCATAGTGTATTGTAAAGAAAGTTTGATGTGGTGTGGTGGTGTGGTGGTGTGGTGGTGTGCGGTGTAATCTATGAAAGGAGCGAATAATTGAAATATAGTGGGAGCTCTCAGCCTAATGGAAAATGGAAAATACTGAGGATAAATGTGTAAAGATTGTGGAAGAAAGTGATATGATACCCCCTCAGTTCAATACTCCCTCTGTTATACCATGTTGCTTGGTTTTGCCTTTTCTCTCAATTTCTCAAAACTTCTTCTCCTTCTTAACCAACTGGAAAAAAAACTGTATAAAAGCATTAGCATCGATGATATGACAACCAACCTTAGAAAATTATCCATGGACAATATGTCATCAGTATCAAATGTTATTACTCTTTGAATGACCGATATGATTGAATCGGAGTTGATAGTGTTGGCAGTAGGAGATGTAGATGCTAAGGAATGCGACGATGAGGATGAGTCATAGAATTGGTGTTCTTTGATCAAGTTTGGATCAGATGTAGGATTGGGTATCATTATGTGTAGTTGTGTGTATTTGACGCTAGGGGAGGTGGGGGGGGCGGGGGTTGTTATAAACTAATGCACCTGGATAAAAGAGTGCAACAAGATAAATGTAATGATTCTAAAATGTCTGTTTCAATTATGAAACGTGTATTGGGTATCGAAATTGTGGTATGTGTGTTGTTATATAAACTTGAACAGAAGAAATGTAGAGAAGACAAGGATATATATATACTGGATTTCAACATCAATCATACATATATATATGTATATATATATAGTAAGAAGTTTTCTGCAAGTGATGTTCATCATCGAAAGAAGAAAAAAACAAAAAAAAAAAAAAAAAAGGACAATGTGTAGTTTTGTGTAATATGGTACAACCACAGTTTATGTATTTGGTTGTTGTTGTTGTTGTTGTTGTTGATTACGAAAAATAAAGAGCAGAGTATTTTTAGCACAACATACACTACAACAACAACCAAAAACTTACTTAGCATTCAACAACCCATACACACCGTACGCACCGTACACACCATACACTCTATACGACACTATGATTGCGATGTACACAAAAACCTATCATCTATCCTTCTCCTCTGTTTAAACATCAATAGCAATCGATGAAGCATCTGAACCGTTGACACATTGAGTGTTGTTTGTTATTTGACATCTATTACCAAAAAGGGATTGTTATTATATTTTTATGTTTATGTTTATGTTTGTATATATATATATATATATATAATGTATGTATGTGTGTGTGTGTGCGTTTTGCTATAACAATTAGACTTCTTTTCTGTTTGTGTACTTTTGTACACATCTACACGCACATGGCTCAAGAGTCAACACAATAAGTATTTCACGTGACTCTATTGTTCCTATAGTTTTGTGTATAGCAAGTGAAAATTTCACTCCTAACCATTAAGCAACAGATCACAAACACACAATCTACAACCTAAACTACACCTACACCTACACTACTGTTTTAGCCTACGATGATTAAAGCCTTTTACCTTTCGCTTTCCTTTATCTGTTTCCATCTATTCCGTCCTTTTTCCTCTCGCTCGAGAATTCGCTTCTCCTCATGTTTTTGTGTGCCGAACCCTCGCCTATAATTATTTCTTCTACTAGGTTTAATGGGACATGGACTTCACAGAGGTAGCCCAGGAGAGGTCATTTGGTTTTAGACTTTTGATCATTCGACCTTCTTTAGCTCGAAAGGGGGAGGGGTGGGGCGTGGAGTGCGTGTGTATACGGAATGATTTAATGTGTGATATATTTAGATTTTGAGTTTTAGTCGGTTTTCTTCTTCTTCTTCTTCTTCTCCTTCTTCCAAGACTTTTCAGGGGGAAGAAAAGTTAAAACAGGAGATCCCCATACTAAAAAAGAAAAAAAGTGTAAATCCACATGCACATGCCTTTGTTATGTGGTATGTGACATCATGAGCATAAGCATTTTGCAATGCAAAGGAAAATCCAGGAAGAGCAAATTAGTGATTTCTAAGTCATTCTCTAACGAAACTTTTTGAATATTGCCCTGTTGTCTAAAAATGGTATTACTTAGCCATATGCTTTTCATCAGAAGCAAAAGCTCTCTGTCAATTTACCCCCCCTCAGGATTGCAATTGCTATGATGTTGCATCTGCTTAGAGTAGCCTGTTTCTTGACAAGTTGATATATGTTTACCAAATAGCTCAATTTGGTAAAGTAATTGTCTTTTTTACATACAATTCCAAAAATAGACAAATTGTAAACAATATCACAAAGACAAGAAAATCATAAGGCACACAAAATTGTCACAATAAAGTTGTAATATGCCCAACAAGAGGACAAAGTGGATATGTTGTAAAGCGAATTCTTGCACCCCTTGTTTCTACAAAGGCTTACCTCGTCAGTAGAACACTCCACAAGCTTACAAAAACAAAGTTTGGGCCCATTTAACTTTTCCTTCTTAATAATACACAACAAATTGAATTCTTTCTCTCTGTAGTAAAGGGCAAGCCTTCTCCATGTTTCTATATACCCAGGAAAAAAGCTACTCAGATATACAACTAAAGTACTTCCGTAGAATGTGCTACCTGCGTGAACTCTGTCCTACTTACCCCTGAACTTACTGAAAAATGACTTTTTCTTCTTTTTCGTCTTGTCCATGACGTCACTACAACTTGAAGTGACTTTCAACTTTGATGAGGGGGCATTCACATCAATCTCTGATAATGGCGGTAGCTTAGTAGTAGAAGATCCACCAGTATTTATTGACTCAATTTCACCAATCGAAGATGCAATTGTATCCATTGTCCATACTGATCCATCTCGTTTGCTCATTTGTGACATTAGCGAAGAAGTGCGTGAGTCCACCAGAGCTTGTCTCAACTGTTGTTGCTGTTGTGGCTGTTGTGGCTGTTGTGGCTGTTGTGGCTGTTGTGGCTGTTGTGGCTGTTGTGACGATTTCTTTGCAAATGGTGGATTTGGTTGCTGAGTGTATTCCAAATTTGACGATTTCGGTGGTGCTTTTGTAGAGTCTGGTAGAATTGACATGATTTTTGCAACAAAATGTAAAAATCGTATCCAAATTGCAACCAAGTGTGAGTCCAATTGGTGCATCTTTTTCACGCCATCAAAATTGATAATTATAGTCTCGATCAATTTATCATTAACTTCTTTTCCCCCAAATGTTTGTTGCATCGAATGTAGATGATGGAAATTATGGTTATTGAAATATAGATAGTACTGTTTGGCCAATTGATTGTACTCGATTGAATTTCTAATCTCTTCTAAGCTTGGTTTGAGAATATGTAGATTGATGAGTAGGTAATCAATAAACTCAATGTAAAAAGACATGGCCATGTTGATTGGTGGTAGTTTATCATAAATGTCGTTAGCCTCGGCCATACTCTCGAATTTCAAATCTTGGTAACAAGTGTTCCAAAATTGATCACTTGAAAGTAATGAACGCATGTTATTTATGTCATTGGAGTCTTTATTGTGTAGGGATTCACCATCAACTTTGCCATTTTTTCTTTCTTCGTCTTTATCTTCTTTTTCTTCTTCTTGTGCTGTAGACGACGTTGTAGCAGCAACGATTGTTGAAATGACAGAACTACTTCTCGTTCTCTTCTTCTGTCCCTTTCTTTTTGTCGTAGGTGTACCCGTGACTACATCTCCCCCGTCAACTTTGTTCCCATCGTATTCAAAGGCTTCGAAATAACTATACCTCAACATCTCCAAATTAGACAAATCTTGCACTACTGATTGATTCAATTGCAAATTCAATTCATGGCTGTCCATGGATGATATTGTCGTGAGATTGCGAAGATATCCCAATTTGGACACTTGGTATGGTGTTTTCTCCATGGGTACATATTTGTCCAATGTTGAGTCATATACCCATTTCTTGCCATCACGAATTATTACACCAGGTAGTGACGGTGACGTTCCCTTGATTGTGCTACTTCCAGATCTACTCGATTGGGACAGTTGGAAAGTACCTCCGCTATCAGTAGTTGATCTGCTTGTAGTACGATTCAATTTTGATTTTGTTGGATCTGAATGGATGGAGTTTGCTGTGGTGAATGACGATGATCTTGACCTTGATCCCCCTGATGATGATTTTGATGATTTTGATGATCTTGATGGTAATGATGATGTTGCCATAAACATATCTCCCCCATTCATTTTATTCTTGGCTTCAGCCCTCTTCTGTTTCTTTATTCTTTCATCTTGTGCAAGGGCAATGTATAAATATGCAGACATCTTGTTAAAAATAATCCAAAAAACTCGGTTCCTGGCTCTTTTGTGTACTCCTGTGAAAAATTAATCCGTCTTGGTGTCTAATTCGGCTTCGCATACAATACTAAATTCAGGTACAACAAAGCGTGTGGCATTTTCCAATTGAAAACGTGGTCTGTGAAAAATTATGAAAAAAATCGCCGTGAATACATATATATATATATATCCTTGAAATATCCTAAAAATGGATCCGATTGTACACCCACAATTGTTTCTTAATGAACCAAAAGGGATTGCATTGTTCTTGACATAGCGAATGTGAAACAATGGAAGCTTGTAATAGGAGAAGGGAAGGAGGTGCCGACAAAAGCATATCTAGAATAAACACCCCCCCCTTAGGCGAAAACTATAGTTTCGTTTATTGTTGTTGTAACGAGGTCCACTTATTGGTTCGTTTTCCTGCTCGTCTAATTCAAATCATTTGTTGAGCCTGTAAAAGACAATAGAGCCTAAAGAAAAAAAGCCTAAAAAAAATGTGCCGTTTGGAATTGTGATTGGGTTTGTGTTGTGATAATGTATAATTTAACTGCTTTCGTATAATTTTAAGCAAGAAGGGTTAATTTTCAATCATGACGTGTAGACGTAAGATTTGTTAATGTAATTAATTACACAATTTTTGTGCAATCTTGCAAATAGTAAAAATAAATTTCACATTCAAACGATGAAAAGAAAAGAAAAAAAAAAGGGTTCTGACACCCCATCTCACTTCTTTCATTCCGTTTGAATGTAGATTAAGCCTTTCCGTTAACTGAACCGACTTCGGGCTGATGGCTCTTTTTCAATTTCACAATCTAAAAAATGCTATATAGTAAATATCGCAATACACTAAAATTGTCTCTGCATTCTCTTATCAGTTTACTAGGCGTTAATTAATTGAAACATAAGGGAATATATGCATGTTACAAGGTTTGTGTTTTGTGATTGTTGTGTGTATGTATGTGTGTACTTGGGATCAAAAATTGTTTTGTAAATCTAGGCCATTGAAGTGGTCCTCTTTCTGGACGAATTTCAAGGCTCCACGAGTGACCGAGCTTCTCTCAACAAGCTTTCACTTGTATAAGAGAGAGTGGGTGACGAGGTATAGTTGCTTTATGCGTCGAATTTGATTGTCTCAAAGTGAAAGTCGCTCACGTATATGCAACTTCTCACCAACAATAACTGAAACGTACAAAGTTATTCGATTGAAATCCTTAGTTGTCGCTGTCTACCTACGCCCCAATCGCAATCATTGTAATCATATTCCTCAACGACCCTTATTGAAAAAGATTTCAACTTGTTTTTTTTTTTCTACACACATTTGCAACTAAATTAATTGAAAAAACCACGAGCATCTAATCCACAGTAAAATAAATGGTGCAATATATCTGTGTCACGTATGATACAGAGAATGGCTTTGATATCTTATTGAGCTAAAAAGTCAGCTCGGATTAATCTCAATGAAAGACAAAATGAAAAAAAAAAGAAAGCTCCCTTGCGGGGAATCGAACCCCGATCTGCTCGGTGAAAGCGAACCGTGATAGCCATTACACTACAAAGGATTTTATGAAGATTAGTTGTACACCCAAGTAAATGTAAGGTGGCAGATAATTATCTAAGGTACGTGGGGATGCTAATTGTTAACGTAGTGTAAGCTTAAGATGGGTTTGACTGGCCGAAGGTGTATCGTAGGCAACTAGCTAGACTCAACTAGAATTAAAAACTAAAACTAACACTTCTTTTCCTTCATTTAAAGCCTCTCTCTTCTCGGTTGCATTCCAAAGGAGACCCCATGTCCTTTTTATATTCAAATATCCCTTGAGGGAATCAAAGAGCACAATCCGGGTCTTCCTTGTCACTCCAGTGAAAAGCCAATTAAGTCCAATCTCAAATTCCTTCTTTAGTATAAACTAAGTGAATCAGTTTTGAAGTTACAGAATATCAACATTTTCCTGTTTCAACAATTCCATCACCAAGAAACTTATTCATGGTGCGCAATTCAGTCTTCGTGTACCACCGTCTAAGTTTGACTTCGACATTTCTTGTAGAATTAAAAGTAATGCCGTGTCTGAAATCTGTTAAATATTTGTCAGTCCAACTGATCATATGAAATCCAACTGTCCCAAATGAGAAATAAGGACTAAGAACTCTGATGTTATGCAAATGCAAGATATTTAAAACATTTCTTTGGGATTCCTTCCACCAATTGATACTACTATTAGGGTACCGGGAACATAATTCTCATATAGCTCGTGCGTCATCCTCCGAACACGTTTGATTCGAGATAGCAAGGGACCTTAACTTGTCATGTTTAAACAGCTTGAGTTCTTGAAGTCCAGAAGGTGCGTATATTGCGCTTGAAAATTACAAACTTACTTGAGCCCCTATCCTCCAACCATTATTAGTCTACTTTTTTTTTCCCTCTTTGCTTTGTTTTGTCGCTAACATCACCTGTAATGGAAGTTCACGAATTTTTGTGTAATCCTATCCTTCTGTCTCCATTTGACGTACTCGGCACAAGATGGAAGACAGGCACTACAGTGCCTACACTATATTCAATACTGAATTTGAAGCGGATATATAGAAGATACGAAAGTTGCAAAGTAAGGCACATCTATTACTAGATCAATAACAATATCCTTTTAAACGAGCGTTCATGCTCATCCCTTGATACACATCAACCAGCAACATTTTCTTTTTCCTGAACTTCATAGAATGGCGCCCTTCAACACCTCCGTAGATTGTTGCAAT
This sequence comes from Lodderomyces parapsilosis, assembly GCF_000182765.1. Taxonomy (NCBI): domain Eukaryota; kingdom Fungi; phylum Ascomycota; class Pichiomycetes; order Serinales; family Debaryomycetaceae; genus Lodderomyces; species Lodderomyces parapsilosis. The sequence continues at coordinate 462,479 of NW_023503282.1, read as the reverse complement.
AACCCTCAAAATAATGAATTAAATATATCGCGGTCTCTCGTAGTAGATTGGCCCGGTGATTGCCTCATCCATAAGCTCGATCAGACCATTACAGACATTGTCATTTTATGTAGATATACATTTGGAAATGTCTATTCGACATCAACCCTATCCGTTATGCATACACTAATCACCAAAGTTTTGACCCCTTTCAATAGCAAAGGCATCCCAGCAAATGAACAAAGTCGATATGATTTCATATATCATTCAAAAGTGAGGTTGCGAGTTTGACAATTCAGGTACAAACACACTAAAGCCCTATGCATGAAAGGCACATAAGTCGTGATATGTAGGCTTGTGTTACCTAAAGAAGCACCTTCTCATCACGCTCTATTGCTGTGTAGTCGCAACAGTAATACAATTCACTTTCTCGGTAGTTGATGAAGATCCACAAGATTGCTGCTGTTTATGTTGGTCTCTTTATACACGAATCCCACTGGTTCATTGTAGAAGAAGGCAAAAAAGCTAAATGTAAAGCATTGGGCAAAGAGGCGTAGTGCTTTAACGGGCTTGAATTGAGGTAGTGAAGTGCAGTACTCATAATTCCCGTATTAGATAAAAATTCTACGATTTCTTTTAAATAATAGAAAGCCGAACCATCTTAAAAATAGTTTGGCGAAGTTTCACACATCGCGCTTTAATCGTCTAAACGTGGCTGCAAAAAGCCTGTTTCTCACATGTTGTCTATTGTCTTGTTGCACACGACGAAAACATCATAATGGAAGAAAAAAAAAAAATTATCAAATCGATGAAAAACTTTTTCAGGGTGACAGTACCAATTAACTGAACTATAATACCCGACTGTAGGTAATAACCTACTCTACTATACAACATGATAAGACTGTCAATACGCAAGGTGCATCACGCATCCAAGGAAATACCATATCAAGCTGTGCCCCGAGGTAAATACAACCCCAAAAGATCAGCATTCAATTTCAAACCCAAGCCAATAGACGGGCTAGTACACAATCCACCTGCTGCTATAATAAACCCATCAATGCAAACCCCATACATATTCCTTCCACCAAACGACCCTAGGCGAGAGCTCGCGAAACAGTATCGACTTTCTGAAGATGTTGTTGCTGACATGCCGGTAATAAGAGCATTCAAAGCACCACATGAGAGAGAATACACTGTGACAAAAGAAGTTGTTGATCAAATCAAACAATTGAGAAACGAAGATCCCGAACGTTGGAATCTCAAAGAGCTCAGCAAGAAGTTTGACATTGAATTATCAAAACTAGTGTACTTTCTTAGAAGCGACTTGCCCAAACTGAACAAACCAGAAGACAAAGCCAGTGTACCTATGTATGTGTTGGATAGAGAAAAGAGAAGACAGATGTGGATGAAGAATATCTATTGAGTGAAGGGGGAGCTTGGGGACTATGTCCACTTTCAGCCAAAGACGGTGAAGGGGTCAGGGTCACAGATGTATATAATCGAATCAATACATAGCTTTGTAAATACACAACATCAGCATAATGATCGTTTACATTATATTGCGCTTGATCTATGTCACCATTGATTGAGTTCTGTAAACAGCTACCAAAAATAAAGCATTGGAAAAAAAAAATATTAAGCAAAGTTGGAAAATGTAGTAAAGAAGCACCCAGCCAACGACATGCCTGAAAACGTATGTTCAACTAAAGTGATTCGCCATGACGCCTTCATAATGAATACTAACGCAATGAAAGAGTGAGAACAAGAAACAGAACCAAAAGCAGAATAGGAGAAGAAACCAAAACAATGATAGGCCAAGAACCGAAGGACCAAAAAGGGAGGCTATACTAGATTTAAACAAGTACAAAAACGAAGAGATTAGAGTGAGATTTGTTGGTGGACGACAAGTAACAGGTGTTCTTAAAGGGTATGATCAATTGATGAATTTGGTTTTGGAAGATGTGAAAGAACAATTTAGAGGTATGTAAGAAGACGATGTTCCAATGCGATGACGTATACTAACAGCTCAATTAAAAAGACCCAGAGAATGAAGGTAAATACCTTGATAAAACCAGAGATCTTGGATTGGTTGTGGTCAGATGCACAAGTCTTTTAACGATTTCGCCAGTGAAAGGTAGTGAGATAATCGATAACCCGTTTGTATCAGAACAATAAGAGTTTAGCAATCTATAGGAAATGCATTATAGTGTAATCTGCATGTTAAGTACACCCTCAGTGTAGAGCTACTTTTTATGCCGTGCTTTGTCTCCAATATCGCATCTTTGGGCTCGCTTTTTAATTATTTTTTCAATTCTCAACTTCCATCATCTCTTATCAGTAGCTCATCCTTCAACCCACCAAATGTCTGTCCCCGAACAAGTAGACAAGAACGTGATCTTGCTTCCACAAACAAATCAACTAATTGGCCTTTACAGTATCATTCGTGATCAAAGTACCAAAAGAGGCGACTTTGTATTCTATTCTGATCGTATTATTCGTCTTTTAGTTGAAGAAGGGTTGAATCAACTACCAGTGGAAGAATGCATTATTGAATGCCATGGAGGTCATAAATACAAGGGGACTAAATTCTTGGGCAAAATCTGCGGTGTTTCCATTGTTAGAGCTGGTGAATCCATGGAAATGGGTTTAAGAGATTGCTGTAGATCGGTGAGAATAGGCAAAATTTTGATTCAACGAGATGAAGAGACTGCTTTGCCTAAATTGTTTTACGAAAAATTGCCAGAAGACATTAGTGAACGTTTTGTGTTTTTGTTAGATCCAATGTTGGCAACTGGTGGCTCAGCAATGATGGCAGTGGAAGTGTTGCTTGCGAGAGGAGTCAAGATGGAAAGAATATTCTTTTTGAACTTGTTGGCAGCACCTGAGGGGATAAAAGCGTTCCATGACAAGTACCCTGAAGTCACAATCATCACTGGAGGAATAGATGAGAAGCTTGATGAAGACAAGTACATTGTTCCTGGTTTGGGAGATTTTGGTGACAGATATTACTGCATATAAACGTCATGGATCATCATCTATAAACATTTCTTATGAACCACATCGGGGTCGTCCCTGTATTCCTCTAAAGTTACCCACATTTTCTTGAATGTAGACAAACCTGCTAGTATCGAACCTCCAATCCACGTTGAATATTTTCGTTCAGGTGGAGCATAAATTTTAACCTTCATTTTAGTGCTATACAGCTCATCAATCTTGGACTTGTTCCAAATGGAAGTGGACTCGCTGGATTGGGGGGTTTGCATACTTTTCAATTCCTTCAATAATCGATCACCAAAGTTCTTTAACAAAGTGTTCCCCCCTGATAGTAAGAGATTTTGATACAACTGGGGCCTTAAATCTAAATCGGTTTTATCAACTGCCAACGAGATAAGCTCATGCAACCCTGGACTCTCGTCACCAATAATCTGTGGATTAAATAGGATCTCTGGCGCTCGAAATTTCTCAGCTCCGAGATGTAGTTCATGTCCATCGGGTAAAGTATAAGTTGTAAACAATTCATTTCTGGCCTTCGTTCTCCTTGCATACAAAGCACCGTACAGTTTCTCATCCTTTTCTGGCTCCTTCGATATGAAACAACATTGCTCTTTTATTAGCCGTACAATCTCCAATTCTGAACTACTTTGCAATGCAACTCCTGACATTTGCCTAATATTGAATGACAAGTTTGTTGTGATATCCCTTCCAGCAATATCCATTCGCTTGATAGAGCTTGGTAAGGCAAACCCTTCATACACAGGTACAACATGACTTACACCATCACCACTGTCAACAACTACCCCGGTTGTCCTCCCCGAGGCATACAACGCCAATACTGCTTGAATGGATATATAAACACAGGGAACATTAAATTGCTCAAACATAACCTGACACATTGCATCTCTATTCGATCTTGGATTCAATGGTGCTTCAGTGAGTAGTAGAGGGTGCTCCTCGGGCTGAATTTTAAGCTCTTGTGTAAACATATGATACCAAAGTTTCTCCATATCCGACCAATTTGTCACAATTCCGTGCTCCATTGGGTAAGTGAGTTTTAATAAACCCCTATTGTTTTGAGCCGAATCACCAATAAATATATCACCATCTGATGAATCTATTCCTGTAGATGAAGCTAACAAGGAACCCGCCATAAGTTTTTGGTATTTCGGTCTGCCCACCACTGCCGATGCATATGTACGTGGCTTATCATCCCCAGCAAACCCCGCCTTGAGATTACCTGATCCATTGTCTACCACAACTGGTTGATTATACAAGGTTTCCATGACCAATGGGTTAGGATCAAAAAAGTTTAAAACGCGTGCACTTAAAAAATTGTAAACAATGCGGATCCAGTCCTTTCCTCCACCACACACACACACACACACACACACACGCAGTATGCTGCACCTCAATGCTTTATCCAACTCACAACGACAACAAATAAGGAATGCTTTTGCTTTATTGGATGGCGAATCAAAGGACTCTCTAATCACTAAAGAAGATTTGAAAAAGATGTACTCTAACCTAGGGCTTAAACAACCCTCAGAATCTGAAATTGAAACCATGTTTACCATTGATAATGTCAATTATTCCGACAAGGGTATATCATTTACACAGTTTCTGAATATTCTTGCCAAAGAGTTTCTGTTGATTGAAGATAGATCGTCGATATATGAGGCTTTGCAAGTCTTCCTGGCAAAGGGAAACTACAAATCCTTCAAGGATGAGTTGCAAATTGATCTTGACGACTTAAAAGATGCTTGTTGCTCAGTGCGAACGGGTGATGGGAATCGCCTATCACGCTCTACATTTGACGAACTGGTAAAGGGATTCGTTCTGGAAACAATAGATGGTAAAAAGGTATTTCTAGCATCGAAATGGATGTCAGCGTACATTGATTAGAAAGCTTGAGGGTTGCACTATGTAAAGTTATTAGCTATAGAGCCGACAACACACCACGCGGTACGTACTAGCTTCCCTTACATTAAATATACATGAATACATTATCCATATTTGTTTATACATTAACTACCAACTCTTCTATAACTCCGAAGCGAATGGCAAAACATTCAAATCACCAACGGCGACGTAATTAAAGTCCTTGACAGGAGCATCAGCTGCAGTTGGTTTAAATTCTAATGGGTGCGCAACCTTTGATTGTAAAGCAATAGACAATTCAGCAGATTTAACAGCTTTGCTCAAATCACTTGAAGTAACTGATTCAGCAACCTTCTTGGCTTGTCTGATACCTTGAGCAACATCACTAGCCTTACCAGAAACTGAAATGACAAATAAACCAGCATCTTTGTATTTGTACAAGTGTGAAGTGGCACCTGGAATCTTAAACAATGGAGCAACAGATGTTGGTAAAGTAGAGGTACCAATGGCGGCTGACAACACTTCGTATCTACCGAAATCAGCTGGCTTGACTGGGAAACCAATCAAAGCTGTGGATTTTCCAGTAGCTGGTATTCTGGCTTCGGCGTTCTTGTGGAATTCTGGTGTAGCAGCTTGTGCTTTTGAACCTTTTGGCAAGTAACAGAATGCAGATTCTTCGACAAATTTAGTCAAATCGGCTTCATCAGCACCTTGGGCCACTATTTGAATGTTTTCTCCTGTAAAATTATCTTGAGCAAATTGTGCCAATTCTTCAACCTCAATAGGAGTGGATTCGCTGTAATACAATGGGTTACCCAAACCTCTTCTGAATGTGATTTCGTGCAATTTTTCCAATCCAGTGAAATGTGAGTTCGATTGCGCAGCTCTAGCTTCGGCAAGAGCAGATGGTAAAACAACTTCTTCGAATTCATGTGGAGTGAATTGGGTGTTTGAAAGAACATTTCCTAAAGCTTCAACATAGTATGGCAAGTCTTGTTTTAAAAATTTAGTTTTCAAAACCAAAGCATCTCTTCTGACATGTCCTTTAAAGTGTCCACCCAATAATTCAGATTCTCTAGTAAAACGCAATGCTGACTTGGCACCGTTGTTTAAGAATGCAAATTTCGATAATAAATGTGATGTACCAAATTTACCGTCTTTGGCACCTGCATTTGAAACAACGACATGAAGTTTGGTCAAGCCATTGACGGACTCCTTTGTTGAAATCTTGATACCATTTGGTACGGAGCTGTAAGCACGAACGGCAGTACGGGACAACATGTGGGGGTCTAGTTTATGTTATATGCTTATGGAAAATCGTCGCTGGTGGACCTTTGTTCAGAACAGAGCTTTCTACTTTTTTTTCAAAAGTGAAGAAGAACCAAAAAAAAAAAAAAATTATAAATTCTCAGTCGTTGATTGGCACATGAGAAAGTCATGTGACTCAAAATATATAGGTAACACTCTGAATGTCCAACACGAGTCAGTTCCAAGATACAAATTGCCACCACAACATACTCTATTAACTATATCTGTGCTAAGCTAAGTTGTTCGAGCTCCTTCTTGCAGATGTCATTTTCAACACCGTAATCAACAATGAGCTTGGCCCATAATAAGTCCATCAAAATGAGTATATGTACACCACCCCATATCAAGTTGATACTATAAAAGAAATTTGCATTACCGTTACCCAAAACAATCCAACAATAGTAAAAAATAGGAGACAAGATAAGCGATGTCACCAAAGTCAAACTGGAAACATAAATCAATTTGCAATACGGCAATACTGTGCCCTTGAAAATGGGTAATATTGATAACGCAAAGCCCAAATCACCGATTGTTGGGTATGGTTTTGTGAATGAGATCCATAGCAATGATAACAACACGGCCAAGAATGAATCACCCAATTCAGGAGTAGCATTTGATTCAAATAATCTCATTGCAATTGGTAATATGAACGAAAATGAGTATAGATTAAACATCCCAAGATAAAATGGCGTGAAGAATTCAAACATCTCAGTAAATAAATACCACCATAAACCAACATTTGGTGTTATTTTCTTGAAATATATGACAGCCAAGTAGCAATTATCTACAAATTTCCACGACGACGTAAATGCAAACGAAGCTAACCCCAAAAGAAGCAATGAACCAAAGTAAACCGCCAAGCTGGCACGTAACAACTTTGTCGTGGTTGTTGAAAATGTTTTGAGAGCCAACCCCAACACCGAAGGAAAAAGATACAATGCATTAAATGAAAGGTATGTTGCCACTGCAAATGCAATCATTGATCGTACAATATTCCTCTTTTGTACAATTTGAGTCAAGCTCTCAACAATAAAATACCATGTAAACACAACTGTAGAATGACTCAAGTTTGTCAAAATGATTAATGGGTTGAACAAGTAAAAACACGCAACCAAATCATTGTTGAATCCAGTGATCTGTGATCCAACGATTTTGCTACGCGAATTGTTGTACCACTTGTTGAGTTGTACTATCTTCCAAGCTATTGATAAATCCATAACCGTGTACGCCAAATTGAACCAAACGTACGACGGTGGCAAAAAACTAATCCAGGATGCCATTATTACCAATAATGGTGGATGATGATTCACTCCTCCGTCATACAAATCTATATCGTGATTCCAAAAATATATCGCCTCGAGCAATGACTTGAACGAGGTTATGGGTGTATTCAACTCAACTGTTGAAGAAAGGGTGGTAGTTATTGAGGGAATGAACGTTGGTAGTAGAAACCGTATTAACCCTCCTATGATGAACACTTGAAGTAATTTACCCATGTTTTAGTCTTGTTGGTGGACGTGTCAACTGAAGCTGAAAAAAAAAAAACATTAGTATGAAAATCAAAATCCATCAACAGAAAGTGAATCAAGGTGTACGAGAAATCTACTGATTTACACAATGTCCAGCGTATGTATCAACACAGATTCCAGGACACAGTGCTGTACTAACATATTCTAGTTTCAACCAATCAACCCAAAGCCCTTCATAAAATCACTAATAGGGCAGGAGGTAGTCGTTAGACTAAAATGGAACAAGACAGAATACAGAGGGCAATTGATGTCAACTGACAATTACCTCAATTTACAGCTAGATAACACGTTTGAGATTATATACGATAGTGAAGACAAATTTCGTGAAGAAGAGATTGGAAGCATATTCATAAGGTGTAACAACGTGTTGTTTATAAGAGAGTACAAGAATGAAGGAACTGAGAATAATAAAGTACCGGTAACTGAGAAATCAGCAAGTGTTGAGGAAGCGGACAAGAGCAACAATGGTGAAGTGGGTGCTAGTGGTGAAATTGAAGTCGCAAAGGTAGAGTTGAAGGAGGCTGAAATGGAGGGATAAAGGTACAATAGTTATGGATGTCAATCTCGTCTGAGCTGGGTGAGGTATTGACAAGTTAATAGTTCTTTATAGGCGTCCAAATACCTATTCGATTCTGTAGCGTTGGTTGACGTTCACCCACCAGTTGTCAGAAAAAAAAAAATCAAACTTCCATCTTTTTGAAGTCAGACCGGGAAGCCAATGACTGAACCAGAAGTTGCCCCATACGGAGGGTTCATAGTAAAGACTTTAGAAGACGAGAAGGCAAATGAAGCCAATCTTGAAGAGCTTGCCATAGAAGTGGGATATAATGGCAGTACTCAAAAGTTAAGACCAGAGGCATTGAGATTGAATGGGGTGGACAATCTATCCACCGAAGAAATCAAGTCATATGTTGATTACTATCTCAACTACACAACATCACATAACGAAGAGCTTGATACAATAGAATACAACCAGATCCCCTTTGAGGAACAAGTGACATTTCGTGTTGAGTGGATTGACGATTCCAACGTTAATATAGTTTTTAAAACAAATCATGATAAGTTAAGAGCACTTAGACAATTGTGCGGTGATCCGATAGACATCAATGAGGATGATCCGTCCTTTATAACAGAGGCAATTCAAGAACGTCGTGCAAAAGATTACAATCCAATAGTAGCTTTTCGCAGCAGTCAAAGCTTGTCCAATCGGTTGGGATTGAAGGAAAAGTCAAAAGATGATCAACAAGAGGGTATGATGGAGGACGAATCTTCAATCGAGTTACGTATTAGGCAATCATTTCAACTGGATCGAAAAGTAAGGAACGCATCGCAATATTCACGGTACTACCTAATTCATGGAGAACCTGAGAGAACACGCAGACCTCGCCCACCACATAGACATAAAAGGAGAGATTTTGAAGTGAAAGCAAATGCTGAGAAAGAAGAAGAGGAGGATTTGTTTGCAGACAAACTCAAACAGGGAAGAACCAGATCGCGTGAGCCGGTGATTGATGACGACGAGGATTTGTTTGCTGATAAGTTGAAGAGGAGTAGATCACGATCCCCAACTCGATCTGGTAGTAGTCGTTTCAGTCAAAGGTAAATTGAAAATTGTATCTATTTCGCTCTTGTATTATACACAATATAGAATTGAACTTTTATAAACAATCATGACGATGTCTCTCAGTTACCCTCTTGACCAAAATCTTCAGTGAATTTGACATGGTTTGCTATATCAGACTCATTGACGGTAGGCCTATTGCTTTTGATTGATTTAATAAAATCTTTTATCGTTAAGGCTGGCTCCTTCAATTGATCGGTTTCTATTTCCATCCAGCTCATTTCTTTTGCATCAGCATCGCCAGGCGAGCAAGGTGTTAATTTTTCCTTGTCGTCATCATCCATTACAGGTTTGAAATGAGTCGCTTGTTGAATCTTTCTGATGGGTTGCATCAAAGCATCTCGTACAACCACAGCAATATCATGCCCAGAATAACCATCCGTCATTTCAGCTAAAGTTCTATAATCATGAGGAGAACATTCACATGGGACTTCACCAATGTTGATCTCAAACATTCTCGATCTTGCTTCAACGTCAGGTAACGGAATGTAAATTCTTCTTTCGAATCTTCTTCTAATTGCAGCATCCAATTGCCAAGGAATGTTTGTGGCGCCCAACACCAATACACCCTGTGAATCATTTCCCACACCATTCATTTGCACCAACAATTCTGTTTTGATTCTTCTTGAAGCTTCACTCTCACCCTCTCCTCTTGGTCCACACAAAGCATCAACCTCATCAATGAATATAATGGACGGCTTGTTCTCCCTAGCCATGGTAAACAATTGTTTTACAAGTCTTTCCGATTCACCCATCCACTTTGAAACTAAATCTGATGAAGAAACACTGAAAAATGTCGAGTTTGCTTCCGTAGCAACTGCTTTAGCCAAGTACGATTTACCTGTACCTGGTGGTCCATATAAAAGAATACCGGATGTCGGTTTCCTATTGCCCACGAATAGCTGAGGGAATTTCACAGGTAAGATTACCGCCTCTTTCAACGCTTCTTTTGCTCCTTCAAGTCCAGCAATATCTGACCATTTGACATTTGGTTTTTCAGACAAGATTGCTCCTGCGAGAGCACCTCTTAATTTCTTTGTATCCGCGTCATCATCATCATCTCCGCTTCCGGACTTCTTTGCCTTTGTTGAGCCATTAGTGGAGTTTTCAGCTGAGTTGGATTTGTTTTGTTGTTTCTCGAGGTGGTCTTTCAACTGTTCTGCTCGAGTTAAATACTCTGTAAATTTTGATTTAACAAGCTCTTTCGACTTGGGGTTCTTTTCATACTTGATGGCCAACATCAAGTAATCAAGACCATTGTAGTATAACTTGTAGGCCTCCTCGTATCTAGTTGCAGTATCAGCGTCTATCGCCTTTTGCACTAAATCGATACCTTTACTTAGAAAATCAGACGCTCCTGACATTATTTGGATCAACTGTTTTGTTGAGTAGTTATGGTTGTTAGCCTTTGGAGCTGAAATCTTGCAAGACCTATCACAGAAAAAAATGAAATGGCAAATGGAAATGAGCCTTTTTGTGTAACATGAGAACATGTGAGGCTATTAGGCAATGTAGGCACACTCACCCACTCTCAAACACGTAGACGCATCAGCTGTACCAGTTGTCTGTTGTATATATGGTAGTGGACAGAGCTCTTTGTTGAATTCTTTGGTGTAACAGGAATCTTTTCCCTTCTAGTTGTGAATCAAACTTCATATTAAAAAATACCTATCTGCACCTTAAATCAGAATACGTTTTGGACTCCTTTGAGGCTACGCGTGACCTCACTAAGCAAAATAAAGACCGAAACCGCTTTGTTTGTTGTCTCTGCTATACGTGTGATTGAGTTGGAACTTATGAATTTAGTGGTGGATAAACTCAGGTAGCGCAAAAACTCTCTATACACAAGAAAATCATTATCCTAAACTTTTCTATCTCATGCCGAACAACTCTTCCTCGTAAAGCCATTTTGTATATCCATTAAAACATAATGGCAGGTAGAAATCACAAAGAATCAGCTTCAGAATCGGAAACTCCATCGTCACGTCATTATAACAGAGACAGGGATGGACCACAAACATCTTCAAGTAGGACTTCACAAAAGGCTAGAAATCAACAAACTTTACAACAACAGCAGGCCTATTTACAAAAACACATCAATGCAAATGGACCAAAAGATAAGCCCAAGATTGATCCCCTTGATTTTGAAAGAATGGATGAAGCTACGCTACTTAGATATAAGGATCGCTACAATATCAACCTTCCACGACCCGAGTCGTTAAATTCTGACATCTTGAATAGTGAAATTGGAAAGAAAACATTCAGCAAAAGAAGTCAAGCTAGGCGGCTACAGAAAGCCGGTATGGGAATGGATCACAGAATAAGTAAAGGCGAATTTGCCAATCAAGTCAAGAACCATTTCTTGGGATTACAGGCGAAGGAGAATGATATAATTACTGGGTTCTTGTATAAAGTTAAGCATCAGGATAAAGAGTTTAAACTTACTTTCCAGTGATTGCTTTGTAGAGCTATAAATGAATAGTACTATCTGAACTAATAGGTTTACGCGTAAAAGAAAAGAAAAAAAAAGAGAAAAGATCAAATTGCAAGTGGGCCTCTCTTTCTTTATCTTCTATCATGGACTCTTCGGCGATACTATTCGTGGTAACCTTGATCATTGGGTTTATATTCCTCAGATGGATAATATCTCCCATTCCAGAAACCAATGATTTCAATATAGATCCATCCACCTTGTCGAAAGATGGAGAAGACGAGACCACCACCGAAATATCCACATCAACGAAAAGACGTAACCGAAGAGAAGTAACTGATTCAATGATTGAAGTTGTGCAGACTATTGCTCCCAGGTTGACTGTCGAGCAGATTCGCTTTGATTTGGAAAAGACCGGATCGGTGGAAGTGACAGTTGATAATTATATGGAGCATGGAGATTTGCCACATCCCTCAAAGTAAATTCAATCACAAGTTTAGGAACATATGTGTGTAAACCACAAGTGTATGCTAATGTGGGCAGCTGCACTGAACTTTATGAGAGCAAGATGGCTTTGCTCAGCAAGACATAGTTGCGGAGCAGCTACAAGTTGCTTACCTAATGGGATCAAGAAAATGTCAATTTAGAAAGATTATACATAGATTACAGAATCAATGTGGGTGTGATTCGTTTTTTGCCCTTTGTATCTTTAAAGAATGTGTCTATCGTAGGAGCTTGTTTCTTTGGTGGTGAGGATGAGGTTGAACTTGCTTGATGCTGTTCCTTCACGGGTGGCACCTTTTCTCGATGTAAATTATCACCCAATGGACCGTCGTACAATGAGCCAAACGTGTTGGCTTCGAAGTTGACAACAGAGCAAAATCCGTCCATTGAACTAACTAGCAACTTCGTACCGTTCTCGTCCCAAGCGAGATCAGTTATAGCTTGATAATGTATGTTTGAAACCTGCCCCAAGGGTTTGAACTCGTCATCCGTTGAGTAAATCACTATACTGTCCAACGTTCCGATTGCAAAAATCAATTTATAAGGCAATACCAGTGATTCACTTAGCAGCTTAAATAGTTTAGGATTAAACGACACGATAATTGCTGGTTTGATGAACCCACTTATCTTGATAACTGGTCCAGTTTGCAAATTTGCTATCGAGTATATGTAGACACAATTTGATCCATTTTCATCCAAACCAGCAGGAGTAACCAACAATGACCCCTCGGGTGAGCAACATAGCCTTCGGAAAAATGATTGAAGGTTTTCCGATTGATACATTTGAGTGCCGCCAAGTTTTTGAAATTTGTGAAGTAGCGATAGCGATCCATTGTCACCGAGTTTGTAAGCAACAATGCTACGGTCTGCGGATTGTGTGAATAAATAATCATTAGAAAAAGACACACCTTGGATAAAGTGATCATTGTTTTCCAACGTGTGAACTGGCTTTCCCGTTAACTTCTTCCCATTCTCAACAACATGATAGACCCTCAAAGTGTTATCCATCGATCCTACTGCCAAGTAATTTCCGCACCAGCATATATCAACCAATTCATTGCCAATTGTTATGTTTCCCACACATTGCCAACTTTCCTTCATATCTTCGTCTTCTTCATCACCCAATTCTTTAACCAAGGTATCGCTCTTTGTCCACAAGAAAACAAACCCATCGTCTCCAGCAGTTGCAAGGACATCCCCATTCGAATTAAATCTGACGACATTCACCGCTTGAGTATGTTTTCGCAATGTAGAAAGGTACTCGACTGAGTTGTCAACAAGTTTCCAAATTCGTACATTATTGTCTCCTCCTCCTGTGGCTAATCTTGGTATTCTGTTTTCAGCTGTCGTTGGTTGAAGGTCCAATGAGTATATGGGTTTATTTTCGTCATGCCAATGTACAGCTATCGTAACCGCATCCATATTCAATATTCGATTGCAATGACTGTTTAATTGTTATATGATGTGGTTGACAATCAAAAATTTGGAAAAAGAGAAGGACGCGTTTTCTGATTTGGTAACGCTACCAATTGATATCAACTGTAAAAGTGTCTTGTATAGAGCATCAACATCGACTCCAACAATCAGTGAACTGAGTTGAGAGGGTTCATTCTCTAGACACACTTCTCTTGAATGTGTCCGCTTTATCGCTGGGTTTCTCAACGTAGCTTGTGAAATTCTTAACAATCTGTTTTGAGTAATTCCGAGCAACGCATTTACCCCAGAGATGAGGAAGTTACCTAAAACAAATGTAGTTGTGCCAATCTGCTCTATTAAGGAAGATCAGATAGGATGCGAATGCATTTTAGGAACAGTTCTCAAGTAATTTGTAAACGTCATCAATCAAGATATGTCTGAAACCAATCTGTAAAGTAAAATTCCGAGGAAAAGTTTATAAACGGCAACGACAAAGACAATGACAGAAAAAAGAAAAAAAGCAGCCAATCTCCCCTCGGTTTAAGCTACACAAAAAGTATAAAAAACCAACGTATTCGATGGTACATCAAGTATAGCATAGGGGTTTAAGCGCAGTGTTTGGAAAGAAAATAGAACTCAAAAAGGACGGTTATCAAGAGCAAAGCTTTGTCATGCCAGAAGTGGAATCAGAGCATAAGAAAACGTCATCAGGCAAAGCCCAATCACCAATGTCATCGGAGCCATCTACTCACACGAGTGAAAGAGCAAACTCAGAAATTGAAGACGCTGTACTGATCAAGAAACCCAAACAACAAAAATACACAGAAGCCGATGCAGGCGATGGGACGAAGGCTCACGAGCAATATCTTACTGGTGTACCATTGTTCCTCACTATAATATCATGTGTTGTGACTCTATTCATTGCTGCATTAGACCAAACTATTGTATCTACGATATTGACAACAGTGGGTGACGATTTCAACTCATTCGAGAAAGTGGGATGGCTTACTTCTGGGTTTATGCTACCCATGGCGTGTTTGATTCCATCATATGGTAAAATTTCAATAGCATTTGGTAGAAAAGCCACACTCATAGCCGGGATTATAGTTTTTGAAATTGGGTCATTGATTTCGGCTCTTTCTAATTCAATGAGTTTGTTAATTGGTGGTCGGGTGATTCAAGGTATTGGTGGAGGTGCTATTCAAAGCATGGTGATGGTGATTTTAACCGAGAGTGTACCAATATCTAGGCGATCATTGGTTTTTGCATCAGTATCAGTAGTATGGTCTACTTCAAGTGTACTTGGTCCAATAATTGGTGGGGCTTTGGAAAAGATTACTTGGAGGTGGTGCTTCTACATAAACTTGCCCATTGGGGGTGTCAGTTTACTTGTCCTTATATTTGGTTTCAATCCGCCGAAACCAAAAGGTAACATTCGGGAAAAATTGTCCACAATTGATTATATTGGTACTTTTTTCTTGACACTGGGATTAGTTTTGGTTCTTTTGGGATTGACTTTTGGTGGAGTCGATTTTCCATGGAGATCTGCAGCGGTAATTTGCTTGTTCACCATAGGTGGAGTGTTGCTTATAATTTTCTGCATATGGAATTTCCGCTATTCATCACATCCTATCATATTAGCGGAGTTTGTAAAATCATTTACAACCATGACCGCTTTAATCAGTGCCATGTTTAATTTTGGGTTCTTTATATCCAACTTGACCTATTTGGCAGTTTACTTCCAAGTGGTGTTCAATGCAAGCTCTTTACAATCAGGTATAGACTTGCTACCTTTGGTTGTATCTGTTACTATTGCATCATTGGCAAACTCAATGTTTATCAATATGACCAAGAATGTCAAAATTACAATGATTGTTTCGGGTATATTGAGTCCCCTTGGCTCTGGTCTTTTGCTACTATTGGACAAACACTCAAGTGTTGGGAAAAGAATTGGGATTTTATTAGTATCTGGTATAGCTATTGGGTTGCAGTTTCAAAGTTCGACATTAAGCGCACAGTTGGTTGCTCCAAAGGATATTCCCGGTGCACTTATCTTGGTTACTGTGTTGCTAAATTTTGGTAGAGAATTGGCATCGACCATCTCGGTTACAATAGCACAATTGTTGTTTCAAGTTACTGGAACCAGATATCTCGAAGATTTACAGCGTGATATGAGCAGTAGCGTCGATGGGTATGCGCAATTTGCAAATATTTCAGCAAAGTCATTGATTTCGAACCCAAGACTTGTTAGAAATTTTCCTAATGAGGTACGAGAAATGGTATTAGATCAGTATATGAAGGCGTTGAAAAATGTCTTTTACTTCGGGTTGGCTTTGGCTGTTGTGTGTTTTATTGCATCTTTATTTACAACAGGGAAGAAGATACCTAAAACAAAGGATATTAAAACAGCGGATAGCGAAGATGATCAAGAGCAGATGAAAAAGGCTAAGGTGTCTGATGAGGCAGATCAATTACAGACTGAGGAACCTACCGCAGAGAGTCTAAGCTCGCATCAAGAACAACATCCAACAATGAGAGAGGTCTCAAAATAATCAAACGATAACTGTTTTGCATTCAGTTATTTAGCTCCCTGAATCTATAGAAAACTTCTTTGTCAAACTTTCCATATAGGACGTCAAAATATACTTTAACTGCGCCAATTGCGCTTCTTTTGACTTAAAATCTTTTTCAAAATTGCTTATTATATCATCGGTTTCTTGTTTGATCTTAGAAATCAATTTATGCGTTCGTTTATTCTCTTCATTGCGTTCTGCATTTTGTCGCATCACGTCATCCAATGCCTCATTTGTCTCTTTCAACCTCTTGCTCAAACTTTCATACTTTTTAGTATACAGCTCTTCCAAATCACGATATTTTTTTTCGTATTTGGCCAATTGTTCGGATCTTGTTTGAATTTGTTTTGCCAAGTCATTGGAATCTCGAGTGATGTCCTGCAATTTATCATTTTGTTGGCGTATATTATAAACGTCGCTTTCGTCTTTAGTCAACAGCCTCGAGATGTCCTCAGCCACTCTGATTAGATTATTGATACTCAATTCGTTTACTTGTATTGAATCAAGAGTTTTGCCCAAGTTTTGATATTGTTTTTCAAAGGTTATAAAAGTTCTGATTAACCCTTCTGCTTCCTTGTCTAAATCATTAACAATGGTGGTCAATTGGCCAATATCTTTTTCTTTGAAACTTTTCAAGTTTTCAATTTCGCCAGATGTCTCATCACAGAGGAAACCGATATCGTAAAGCTGGGTAGCAAGAGAATTCTTTTCCGTTTTGTAGTCGTCATGTTGTTTGGTCAATCTCTCTTGAGTGGACTTTAATTGACGAAGTTTGGACTCTAATTTCTTGTTGTAATTGTAAACATGTTGGAGCTCGTGTCTGGGAACATCACTATTTCCATCATCTTCATACTTTAATCTCCTCTGCAACTCGTGTATCTGTGAAACACGAGCCTCATTCTCCTCCTGTAATTGTTGAATTCGAGTTGTTGTAGAGTCAGCTTCTTCAGCCAATGCCTCATACTCGGAGGAGATGTTTTCTCGAAACCGTAGATAATTGACAACAGCACTCAAAAGTCTTTTGGTGCTCAATGCTTCTGGTCGTGTCAAGTCTAAAAGGGTGAAATCATCAACTCCAATATTTTGAAAGAATTTACGACAACACCTAAACAATGTAAGAATCTCATCAGTGGCTGATGGCTCGATACTATTCTCCTCCAAATTGGACCCACCATTTTGCTCGGCACCTTCATCAGATGCATTGTCGTCTCCATTTTTCAAAACCTCCAATCTCCTCATTGCTAGTTCTCTGGCTCTTTCATAGAGATTGTCGATACCCATGAATGTCTCGAGAAAATGTGTATATAACCTGATTATGAAATCACTGGTTGGTTTGGCGATTAGCTCTAATGACACATTGAAATCACACTCCAACAAACATGAAGTTATCTCTCGTGTATCCAAGTACGGGAACGCATCTTTCGTGACTGGTCTTACTCCCCTAGCTGGAGTGGTAGTAATTGTACTTTGTCGTCTCATAAGGTGGTGCTTGTCCTGTTAGCCGTGGTGGTGGTGTTTAATATTCTTTTATGGTTGTTGTTTACACTTTATTGTGGTTACAAAATAAAATTAATTCTTGAGAAAACGGAAAATGGAAGAGATTGAGACAGAGAGAAAAAAATTACAAGACACATCGACAGTTCGTTACAAGAGTTTGACGAAGGATCAAAATTAGTTTGAAAGTCTCATCATCAATCAAAACCGAGGTACTAGTGGTACATCAAGCAAAAGATAGGGTCACACATTTAGGTTTTCCATCGATACATACACAACTATCTTAACCAACTAGAAACTATGGCTAACGAGGAGTATGTGACAGATTCCAGTTCGGATTTCACAGAGTACTGGATTGATTCATTTTTGGGTATAAAAGGTAACGAGTACTTTTGCGATATAGACGATGAATATATACGTGATCGTTTTAATCTTACGGGGCTAAATCAAGAAGTGTCGAAACTTCCCACACTAATAGATATAATAACCGATGTCATTGATATTGACTCCCAACCAGAAGAGCACCGAGAGGCGTTGGAACATAACGCAAGGATATTGTATGGTTTAATCCATGCAAGGTATATATTGACAACCAGAGGGTTGAATAAAATGTTTGAAAAATTTCGTAATGGAGATTTTGGGTACTGTCCCAGAGTTCATTGTCAACTAAATCCTTTATTGCCTATAGGGTTGAATGACCAGCCCCGTATGGCAAGTGTTAAATTGTACTGTTCCAAATGTGAAGATTTGTATAATCCCAAATCAGGACGTCATTCAGTGATTGATGGTGCTTATTTTGGGACTTCTTTTCCAGCAATGTTTTTCCAAAATTTCCCAAACATGATACCGATACATCCAAAGGAAACGTATGTGCCTCGGGTATTTGGGTTTAAATTGCATGAGTATTCAAAATTGAATAGGTGGAGAGAGTTGCAAAGGTTGAAATTGGAGA
This sequence comes from Lodderomyces parapsilosis, assembly GCF_000182765.1. Taxonomy (NCBI): domain Eukaryota; kingdom Fungi; phylum Ascomycota; class Pichiomycetes; order Serinales; family Debaryomycetaceae; genus Lodderomyces; species Lodderomyces parapsilosis. The sequence goes on along the minus strand of NW_023503282.1, from coordinate 443,797 downwards.
GGAGATTGGCCAAGAGTGGCATACAAATAAAGAATGTCGTTGGTGGGTTTCAAACTGATAACAATCAGCCTGCATCGCGTAATGTATAGTATGATCGTAGCATAGCTTTGGTGTTAATAGACATAAAATTGGAAACGGTGATGATTTGTGTAGCGCTCTTGGAGAGAAGAAGAAAAAAAAAAAAGTTTCGGTGGATTTAGTGGAATCTGATGATTTGAGATTCTTCAAGGACCATGTCATATTTGAGGGCGACAAGAGTAGCATCGAGAGTGAGATTTCTCTCCACAAAACAGTCCACCTCCTCAATACAAGAGATTGACAAATACAATGACCTTCCACCGAATTCGCGAGTGTTTTCAATGATTCAACCAACAGGCAGAATACATTTGGGCAACTACTTGGGTGCAGTTAAGAGTTGGAGGACCTTGTCCAATACTAATCCTGATAGTGAGTTCATCTTTGGTATTGCAGATCTACATGCATTTACCACTCTCAAACCCGCTACTGAGTTGAAAGAGAATAGATATCAAGCAATTGCAAGTCTATTAGCCAGTGGTTTAGATGTTAGCAAATGTGTCTTATACTTTCAATCTGCTGTACCTGAGCATCTGGAGTTGAATTGGTACCTAACATGTATGACCAGTATGGGACAATTAAATAGAATGACACAATGGAAACTGAAAGCACAGCAATCACAAACAAGTTCAATCACAGATGAGAAGGTAATGGAGTCAACAAAAGCTGGATTATTTTGCTATCCAGCCTTGCAAAATGCTGACATTTTGCTATATAGATCAACCCATGTTCCAGTAGGAGACGATCAATCGCAACATTTGGAGCTTTGCAGAAACATTGCCAAACTATTCAATAATACATACGGTGTCGACTATTTCCCCTTGCCAAAAACTTTATTAACTCCAGCAAAAAAAATTCTTAGTTTGAAAAACCCAGAAAAGAAAATGTCCAAATCTGATCCTGTGCAAGCATCTTGTGTTTATGTGACCGATTCGCCTGAACAAATTCAATCAAAGATCAAAAAAGCAACCACAGACTCGATTCAAGGAGCTTGGAACTATGATCCAGTATCAAGACCAGGTATATCAAACTTGATCAATATTATATCGGGCTTGACAAATGAGTCAATTGACAACACTGTTGCCAATTTACATCATTTAAAAGACCACAAGAGTTTAAAGGATTACGTTGCCGACTTGATCGTCAATGAATTCGATGACAAGAGGCAATTGTATGATGAACTTCTCCAAAACAAAGATTACCTTGAACAAGTTTGTAAACAAGGAAGAGACAAAGCTAGAGAAATGGCTCTGGTAAACATTGGCGAGATCAAAACCATCATAGGGATGGACTAAATGATGTATATAGGTAGTAGATAGACCTTGTAAATAGACCTCAAAAGTATACGTCTTAGAATTGGTTGCCTTGTTGTATGCGTAATCTCGACCCCCTCCCTACGGTTGTTTGTGACCGGCACGTCTCGTAGTTTTTTTGCAAGTTGTTGCACAGACTCGTACCATTTCACAATTCACAAATTGCTGCGAAAAATAAAGACACTCAACTAACATGAAATGCAACACAAAAGATTTATTGCTTAACAAAATTTCGCGTTGTTTTGAATTTTCAATCAGTCACGTAAACATATAAAAGATGGAAATTCCCAAATAACACAAACACCACTCTTGGCCTCTTTGTGAGTGTCATCACATCACAAGACTAACGTATAACAGTATACTATAAACTAAAGAAGGACGAACCCAATTGAATGATCAGCAATTGAAGTGTCATAGCTGTTCATCTCCACATACACACACACATACACACACACACACGCACACACGCACACAAGTTCAAAGCGTCACCCGAGTCTCAGTCTTTGTTCCTTTTGCAAACTATAAACAACGAAAAACACCAACCGGTTTTGGACTAATCAGAGAGAGGGAGCCACGTCCGAAAGTACACACAGAAGACACAACCCACACAACCCACATAACAATCGACAAAAATTTTTTTCTACAAAACCACAACAAACATTTCATTACTCGTTGGTACATCATCCACTCTTTTCTTAGCAGGCACCACCATTGACCATCATTTCTTACAACAACACCAGCCACAACACATCAACTCATCATGACTACCGAAGATAACGCTCACAAACAGATGCAAATCAAGATACTATACTCGTTTGATGATAATCCAACAACATTCCTCTCCAGATCAACTCAACAATATTCAGTGCAAACGGCCGAGGTTCCCATTCAGTCATCATTATCGGAAGAGCCGGAGCTCATAACTCTAGGGGCGTTTGAACTTCGAAGTTGTATCAAACAACTACTCCAGTCTAATCCGGAAAACTTCAAGCTCCATTCAGAAGATTATGCTGTTTACTACAAAGATATAACTGAACAACCAGATGAGCCTTTTGTTTCAAATGGTGTACTTTCATCGCTTGTATCGTCCAAAGAATCTTGTCTAATTCCGGGTCGGGTTTGTCAAAACGTATCAGCCAATTTTCTATTTGGCAACAAAAAGAAGGCGTCATCATTGACATTAGAAATTAGGTTGAAACTACATACTATTGAAGGTGCCCCTGCTTTTGCGTCTCCGGAAAATGTGTCACAACCACAGCAGCAGCAACTGCAGTTGCAACGCCACCAACTGCAACCTAGACAGCCGCTATCAACTATAAATAGTTCCCACAATGACAGGAAAAGGCCGTACGAGTCCTCACACAAGTCAATGTACAACTCCGCCAAAGCCACAAGAACGTTATCGTTGCCTTCTTACTCAAACATTCAAAACATACGACAAGCCGATCGAGCCAACATAATCACTCGCTATAATAGGGAGAATGTTGAGAATAGGTTCAAGCTGGCGCCATTTTTCCAGGAAAAGGCTGTGTATGATAGTGGGAAGAAAAGACCAAAGTACTCTTCAGGAACTACTACATCACTGCAACAGAGCAAACCAAGTCCGACTCCTTCGCAGCTTATACCACAAAGAGCTGTTCGTACCAGATCAATGTTTACAAACACCCCGATTATGGTCTCATCGCCAATCAATGAAGAATCGTACTCATCTGATGACCCTGAATACAAAGCTAATGAAGACAATAATGAATGTGTTGAGGAAGAGGAAGATGAAGAGGAGGAGGAAGAGGAAGATGAAGAGGAGGAGGAAGAGGAAGATGAAGATTACAATGCTACATCTCCGTACACTCCTCAACAACCACCATATGTTAATAAAGAAACACCTCCGGAGTTGCCTGAAGACTTGGATAGTAAGCGAACTCACACAATAACCAGCGCGAAATTGCCCGACAACCATGGCTTGGTATGCATCAACTCGTGTTGCCGAACTCAGTCATCAATTGCATGGAAATATTTTGAAACTGAATATAAACCTCACTTTTCAGCACTTATACGAGCTACTGAATTTGACAAAAGACATTATGAAGGAATGCTTGGTCCTTTATGTAATGCTTGTTTCCTATTTTACAAAAACAAGGGGTTTATGAGACCAGAACATGTTGTGAGAAAGTACAATCAACAGCAACGATACACTCAGAAATTGAAAATGAAAAATTCAAAAGAGGAGGAAGCAGAGAATACAAAAACGTCATCGTCATCAACACTCAATGCCATTGCCAATAAAAAGAATTTCCATTCCTCTCCGAAAACATTTTTAACTCCATCCCATACCCCATCAGCAATCAACCAAGTCATTCAAAATAAGTACCATAGTGGTCAAAACCATCAGCATTATCACCAACAGCACAATCCGCTACCATCGGGACAAACACCTGACTATCATGATCTACTTAATCAACTAAATGTGTATGGTGGTCCGTCCACTGATATTGATCCATTACCAGGTACAACTCCGCCAATGCTTGCAACAAAGTCCAATACCAGGATCATCAATGTTGCCGATAATGAGGCCAAACGAGCAACCAAACAAAATACCACTGTGATTGATTTCTACGAGGGCGAAGATAAAGAAAATTGCCCACCGCAAGAAGTAAGCAATAAGGAAATTGCAGAACTCGATGCCATGTTGCAATCTATCCACGATGATTCTAATTCCAATTGGATGAATTTCTTTACTGATTCAGTCAGGAAAGATGAAAACAGTCCCAATTCCAAAACCCCTGTTGATCAAAATCCAATCACATTGTTGAAGAAATCGTCAATTCGATCACCAGCAAATTCATCGAATAAGCTGTCAATGGCAAACATGCCTAGCTCTCCATACTTGTCAGCACAATCACAAACTGACAACAATCATAATGAATTGGATGATGATGTCGTCTTGGGCAGTGCAACGTTCAAGCAAGGTGGGTCGTCGTCTCCACAACATGCTGCCAGGACAGATACGGCAACTCTGTTGATGAATTGGCAACACAATCCAAATAACCCGGCATTGAAAGATTTGGGCTCAACTCCGAATACTGACTTTTTTTCCAATATGGATCAAGAGGGAGATAAGTTTGATGGAGATGTAAATGTTGCTTTGAGCACGGAGAATGTGCAAACTAGTTGATGGATTGAAGCATAGTAGTTTAATAAACGTAATTTATTGAATCTCCTTAATCTCGTAAGAATCACAATTGTAAAGTTGCCAGAAGTAGGTGGATATGAGTGAATAACCCCCTTATGGCCCCTTAAGGGGTAATGGGAATTTTTTGTCCTGGGGGGTGAAGCGAGACAATTTTCAGTCATGAAATTTCCTTTGTAGTGTAATGGCTATCACGGTTCGCTTTCACCGAGCAGATCGGGGTTCGATTCCCCGCAAGGGAGCTTTTCATCATTTTACCACATCCTTTGTAGTGTAATGGCTATCACGGTTCGCTTTCAAATGATTACATCATTGTAAGTTCCGAGCAGATCGGGGTTCGATTCCCCGCAAGGGAGGAAATGTTTTTTTTGCACTCGGCAGTTTTAACCCTCGTGAGGGGATTGACTTTTAGGCGCTAGAAACTGATGTACTCTATCATTCATGGCCAGTGCTTGGCGCTGAAGAATGTTGTTGGAATTGTTGAAGACTATGACTATCAGAGTGGCCAGATCTAAGCGGGCTAAAACGGGAGCTTCTGCGAACGTGAGTCAATGCTTTGTTAATGGCCCAATCCGACTTGCTTTCGAATCTACGCCTCGATCATCAGTATAGTTTTAATTTCTTCAATTTTCGTGTTAGATTCTCCTCCTTTATTGATATATTTTTGCAGCAATATGCGATCAAAAATTCTTTCCCAGGCTGGGTCGACATCTCCTGAAACTTTCAAATACGATCGAGGACTAAAACCACAATGTGCGGTCCTAAGCTTCAGTCACACTGTAGTCTCTCTCGACGTTTTTAGTAATCTGGATCTATTCATTATGAGGATACTATAGAAGTTTCATTCTATTTTGTGCACTTTCTGGAAAACAATAAAACCTTCACCAATTCTTGGCAATTATAATCGTTAAAATTTAGAGGGTTTTCTCTTGACAGGTGCCAAAGTTGTGCAACTCATTGCCCATTTGGGATGAAGCTCGTCTTTCACTAATTTTTCGTCCCTTAGTGTTGTGCACTTTAAATTTCCACAATGTTTTTCTATTTTGCACCACGTGTGCACCAGCCGCTTCTCTTTATTTTTGCAAGCCGTCTCAATTTCAAAAAAGATGAAATTGCGAGAAGAGGGGCAGCGGAGAAATTACGAAGAAAAAAAATCTGACAACTTTTGTATCAAGAACACACATCATCACAACATAAGAGATATAGTCTTCTTCAACAGACGTTTCCTTTTGCTATTTACACTGAAGCTATTCTATGCCCCACTTGGAATGATATAGTTCAAGAATCATAGACCATTGATCCTATACTACAAATGAAATAAAACCTCATTTCTTCCCCCACCCATATAATGAAGTTTGCAAAGACATTGGAACAAACATTAGCCAAGGACATACCAGAGGAATGGGTAGAGGCAGCAATCAAATACAAAGCATTAAAGAAAACCATTAATAAGGTAGTTGATGAATTACAGTTCCTTGGATTAGAGAAGAACAAATTAAAACTTATACTTAATGATAAGGTTGTTGATATTAGTGATGATGAGTCCACTACAAGTCCACTGAATCCCATCATTGCCGAGTACACTTTAACCAAGCCATCCCCAGACAGTCACACGATTAAACCAATGTTGAAAATTACGTTGGATTTCAGTCATGAAGAGTATTCGAGTGATAAGATTAATCAAATCTGTCATGAAATAAAGGAAAAGATTGAAGGATTGTTGAATGAAGATGAAAGTGAAGCTGATGAAGAGAAGATTATTGAGTTGACTGAAGATGGAGGTGAATTGAAAGTGGTCTCAAGTAGAGAGGGATCACTTTCTCCATCTATATCTCCCCAATCACCGCACACGTCTCCTCCCTTGTTGGCAAGTGAAGCCAATGGTGGCAATGGTGGTAGTGGTGCAATTGGTAATAAATTGGACAAGTTGGTTTTGAGTGATGATCACAAAAGGCGAGAGATTTATATCATGTTGAATTCTGATAGTAAATTTTTTAAAATGTTGGAGGAGGAGCTAGAGGCGTTGGATAGATTGCGAAAAGAAGAGGAACAAAAGATCATTGAAGAAGTACAACAGGTTGCTCAAGCAGTAGCAGCAATGAAGGACAAGACTTCAGAGCTTTACAAATGGCGTGAATTGTTTAGACTCTATCTCGATTCAGAAGTCTACTTCAAATATAATGAACTCGATCATCAACAACGAGATAGTGATGAGGTTGAAGAACATCTCACCGAATTTTTAACCAATGTGAACAAAACTGGTATTCTTACCCATTTTAAAAAGAAACAAAGTCTTGAAACATATAATCAATTTGTAAAAATGAATTTTCATTTACTCAAGATGCTTCAATTTCAAACCATAAACACTGAGGCATTGCGCAAGATTTTAAAGAAATTTGATAAACAAACATCATTAGGTATTCAAGAAATTTACCCAAAACTTGTTTCATCAGATCACATATTTGTCAGCGGTAAATCATTAGCTCAGTCAATTTGTTATATAATGCAAACCTCAGTGTTGCAACTAATACCCCAATTGGATGATTATTCATGTCCAATATGTACAAATATTGCATACAAGCCAATACGTTTAGCGTGTGGTCATTTATTTTGTGTCCTGTGTCTTGTCAAGATGAAGGAACGTGACAAGACTGATTGTCCATTCTGTCGAAGGCATAATGCTATATTGGAGGCCGATTCTAGTAACTTGGACATAGAAGCTATGCAAGTGATGAAGAAATATTTCCCCGTGGAAGTCAAGGAAAAATTGAGAGACCGAAGTAAGGAAAGGTATCATGAGTTTAAGGGAAATGATAAATGTATCGTTAGTTAGGATTCAGTTCGTTTCATGAAATGGAATATATATAATTTGTATTAGATTCAAGGGAGCATAAGTTTGTCTTTTGTAGGATACACGTCTCCGCATTAGCTACATATTTCAATTTTTTTGCCACTTTCACATGCACAACAATTCGTCACAGTTGCATTCCACATGGGTGCTCAAAAATTTTTGACGTACCTTTTGGCGTAGTGGTAGTTATAGCTGTTTGTTGCGGCTGTAGGTCGATTTCGCCTTTGGAAAGGACCAATGGTGTAGCCTGGCATCACCCTAGATTCTGACGCTTTTGAGGCGCAAGTCTTAAAGTACAGAGTATTCTAGTAACGTGAGTTCGAATCTCGCTTGGTCCTATTTTTTTCTTCTTTTTTTGAAGAAACTCTGTATTAAGTCAAGACACAGAGGGTCACCCCTGGGACAGCTCTACGATGTGAGTGTTACTGTGACGTAGGAAAGCATTCTTTGACATGGTGCTACTTATATCATCCGGCTAAAGATTTGCTAACGATTTCCGAAAAGTTTTTTTTTAGATTGTACATTCTCGTGTCATAAATATGTAAACTACAGAGTATCTTGAAGTATTTGTTGCACTATCCTCTCATTCGACTTTTCATCATCTGCAGCATTATGTAACGGTGGATGTCCCACTTGCTTGTTTTGTTGCTGCTGTTGTTTCTGTTGCGCTTTATTACCATTACCAACGACGTCATCTTCATTATTACCAACCAATGGTGCTTCATTAGCAATTCCGCCTTTGGGAGCTTCAGCCACTCCCAATCCCTTTTCACCCTTAGACCCAGCTGCCAAATTTTCTGCCAAATCTAGATTATCCTTTTCAGTATCAGCTTTTGAACCAACGCCTTTAACCATATTATCCAAATTGTGATTGTCGTTATCTAAATTGTGTTTTTTGTTAGAAGAGGAAGACGATGAGGATGAAGTGTATTGATCTGCTGGTACAACTTCGTATTCTGATTCTGGTTTATCTTTTAAATCTTGTGAAACCCACCACATTAAAGTTCCAATTATTAGAAACATAAAAATATAACCAATTAATTTTCTTCTTGGAGTGTTGAAGAAAACTATTGGCTCTTTGAGATTGTTGTACGGTGAATGCTTCTTTTTCGATGATGGTTTCATGTAGTATGGTCGTGGTAAACCATTGCTATGATAGCTTCCTTGCATTTGATATGTACAGTGTAATTTCGTCGAGGGGGGTATTATTTTATGCTTATGTATGCTTCAGACAATTTTCCATCAGTTGGTATGGACCCGTTACCTTCTTGCGCTAGTGATAGTGTGGGGCTATGTTGGATGAAAGTTTTGATTGATTGATTGATTGATTTCTAGAATTCTCACAAAGAAAGACAATTTTTTTTCTCTCGCGTCGATTTTTTTTTTGATCGATCGATTGAGTGGAAATAGCCTCTGTACAGTCTAGATCTCGCTTTTGTTTTTCCTTCTATGAGGCGGATCTTTTTAAAGCTTAAAGTTTAAATGTAATAGATTAATATACGTTTGTTTAACTACAAGTAGAAGGTGGAAGCTACTAAGGGTATCGAATGTAATAATGTACTACGTAGACTCAATCAATGCCAGTCTAGCTGAGAAATTTTAATTCACTTTGATGTACTATGTATAAAAATTACTCTTTGACTTCTTTTGCAACACAATTGACTACCAAAAGAGAAGTACACTTAATTCAGCACCACCAAATGACCATAGTCATTTCCACACTATTAATTATTCTTGTATTGACCCAATGTGTTTATTCAATACCACCTGCATGCTTCTTGAGTTGTATTGCTGAAGTATCAAGAACCTGTCGCCATAGTTTACGCCACTTGTCATGTGTTTGCATCAGAGAAGATCAAATTGTTGGTTGTTTGATTGATATTTGTCCCTTTGGAAACTTTAATAGTGCTAGAGATCATTTCTTAGGTACTTGTTTGGAACATGGTAAGCCAACAATAACAAATCCTTATCCCCCACCAGCAGCTTGGCCACCACCAGATTATGAGAAAAACTTGCCCAAAATGCATGAGCCAGTGTATCGACCAGAACCAACTAGGGGTCGAGTGGTTGACCCTCTGCTAGTCCCTGCTCATGAAATCGCCGATCATAACAATCCACCGAATTCACAACCACCACCATCTCCACACACTCCAAATTGGCAACCATCACCACCAAATGAAGCACCAGCAAATCATGTCCCCAATAAATTACCCCAGAGTCAAGCACCTCAGAACCAGGAAGAGGAAAACCTGCACTTGCCTAAACACCTTCCACTCACTGTCGACTCACCAACTCAGGCCCCTAAACCAACATCACAATTCATCCCCGACTTTGGTCCTTGGTTCGATGAGTCTGATGACAACTTTACAGACTCGTATGACCCGGAAAAACCATTGGAATGGGAGGAAATGGATGTCTTTGATAAATTTGGACGATTTATAGTTGTTCGCCGTCCAATAAATGTACCAAAGGAATTGCGTGATCCATCAAATGCGGGCAAAAAGAGACGCGTTGTCGTCAGAGGGCCAGTGGATGGGGATAAGCAACGTCGAAATTCAATTCATGAAAGTGGAAGACTTGTTGAAAAAGCTGATTTCGAAAAGAAAACGTCAGCGGTTGGTAGTCATGATGACATCCTCGCATCTCAAACTATAGCTGTTTCACAGACATTTCACCGCGAACCATCACTGGAAGCCACATCACTAGCTCACACTCATAAAAACAACACTGCTCAATCCATAAAACCCAAACGCAAACGAACCAAGAAACTCAACCGCAAAACATCACCCTTTTGAAAATTTTACTAGCTCTTGCCAAATATATTTTTATGTGTCTTTGCATCTACCTTGATACAAACTATCGTTTCTCGTGGTACACTAACCAATCCAATTTCTCTAACATGTAATTTTGTTTTGTCAAATTTATCTTTGGAAGTTTCGTAAACATTTGATAGAAGCAAGTTTCCAAATGGGTCAATGGCAGTTAATATGCCTTCAAGTATCCTTGTATCAGTTATGGTGACATGGAAATTTGCTCCTATATATTTCTCACAGGATACAGCGGTGTGCAGTGCCTCGGACATGATTTATTCAAACGTTGTTGGGCAATTTGGAAATGCCGCGATTTACTACAAAATGAATATCACGAAAATTTTTTTTTTCCCACCTCTTCCTTCTAGTTCTTCTTCTTCTTCTTCTTCTTCAACATCAATCGCGGATTCACCCTTTGTATCAAAGAGTTGACGGTTTAGCTCTTTTTTCTAGATCGATGATTTGTCAACTTTTGAAGGATTTACAAGTGAATAAAAAAGCGTAGATAAACCTTTAATGGAGCACGTTTCTGGGCGCCTGATGTTGACTATATTTTAAAATGGGACATTGGGAATCAGTTGTGACTACAATTATTTAAGTAAAATCCTTGTGGGACTCTATTGTAACTCTGTCACTACATATCGAAGCAAGCTCTCACGGTTGGTGTCAAGTGATGTAGATCCAAGAGTTTACAATTTTTTTTTTAACCGAACTAAAATTCGTTCTCTGGTGAATTCCCCTACAGCACAATGGATGCAAGTCAACAGCAACATGAACTAAGCTCCATCTATCAGGAGTACAAATCATTTTTCCCAAAAAGTGAACTAAATCTAGAAAAAGAACCAAAACATATCGAGTTAACCACAATCGAGGGCCAATCTATTAAAGCAACAGTCGATTTACGAGGCTGGTCTCAGATATCACTCACACCAGCTCGTCACTACGAAACTTTTGAGGCAATGATGCAAGATTTGAGCCCGTGTTTTAGAGACAAGTTTGGTTCAGAACTTGCAAATAGATTGAATAGCTTACTACAATGAAATACAGCAATTGCTATTTGATTGCCTCTCTATATACAAAAGATGCTTCCCCACTTAACGTTTCTTCTTTTCTCCATTTTGACGCCTAACGAATGCTTCAACATCATCAACATCCCTTCTAGATTCCCTAATATAATAATGAGCAGCTCTTGGCATGTACTTTTCCGGTTTATAAAGTACTTCAATATTTCTAATATTGGGGTTGTACGCTGGAATCCTAATTTCTGATCCAACACGATTCAATTTCGTTCTGAGTAAAATATTGGATCCTAAATTACGTTGTCCTCTTTTAATGGCAATGATTCTTCCAGTGACATCTGAACGATCCAAGTAGGTTACTTTGATAATATCACCTGCTCTCAATCCAGTTTCGTAATTTAATAATTCACGTCTTTTCCCCGTTGGATCGTGTTTCGAAAGTAGTTGTTTATGAATATATGTCATTACATTTTCGCCGTTTCTTTTTGGTGGGAGTGGTTCGTAAACGGTTGGCAAAGCTAAACAAAAGGGAAAGATAGAATGTTAGTAGGTGCATCTTTGTAAGATGATCTATTGTATCACGTACGTTTCCTCAAGTAGTGGAAGGATCTTGATGGTACCATGCGACAAGCATTAATACCTAGCGATCGAGATATGGATCCAAACATGGTTGCAGTTGCTGAGTTGTTGATGGTGACTATGGTGATAATTTTTTTTTTTTTTTTTCAGATGTTTTATAATTTTCACTTTCCGTTCAGTGTACTGAAAGGATGACGGTACATGGAGAGGTACACTCTACAACACTACGACAGTATTTTCAAAATGCTATTGGATGATTTCCACTTTAGTGCACTATTTCCTTCATTTTCACTTAAAACCTTGGCTTTCTCTTACGACCCGTGAATTTGGAATCTTCAGCAACCATACGACCTCTCTTTCTCATTGTCTCCTTCTTTCTATTGATGTACTCCTTTCTCGTCTCCATCAATTTCCTCTTTTTCCTATTCAATTTCAGACTCTTTTCTTCAGGAGCTTCCATTTCAGCACCAGCCAAATTTATATTACGTTCGGCCAAACCTGCAGTCAAAACCAAGTAATACTTCTTATTACGTTTCAGCTCCGGCTCATCTATGATCAATCCACCACCAAACCCAGCCAATTTTGCAGCACTCATTATACTTTCAGTTTGTGAATCATTCATGGGATAAAATTGAGCCACAAATTTACCACCTCGTTTCAATGATGCATACAAGGTATTGAAAAATAGTAATAGTCTTTTTTTGGGATCGGCATTTGCAGAGTCGGCATTACATAGCCATTGAATAGCTGATATAGATATGGCTGCATCAAATGTACCGGCACGAAATGGTATCCCATTACCTAAATCAGCAAGGAATAAATCTCCTTCAACATCCCGATCTAGACCAGTTGCCAACATGCTTGGCGATATATCCATTCCTATCCAATCATATCCTTCTTCTGTTAAAATCTCTCCTGATAAGCCTGAACCACATCCAAGATCAAGTATAAATTGTGGTGCATCTTTTTCCAAGTTTAAAAGTTCCAACGCACGTAAAGTCATTTTGGCTTGAATGTGCTGCACACGTGTCGACGACGTATATTTAAAGGACTCTGAATCATTATAAAACACTTCTGGTGGAGCAAGCTCCTCTGGTCTTGACATGGTGTGGTTTTGTTAATAATAACTTTTGGTGATGGCTTTCCCTGGTATCAATTTTTTTTTTTGGGGAGATCCGCGATGGTGATGAGTTAGCGCAACCGAAGGAAGCGAAACCAAAAAGTTTTAGTAGGGTTTATTGAGTGGTACTACTTAATGTTACATATGTGCAGAAGAAGAGGAGGAGCTAAAGCTCGAACGAAACATTTAGAAACGGAATTCGGAATCGGCATCCAGCTTTTCGTGGTGTGCAACGGTCCTAAAACTATGACTTTTTGATTTGTGATTTCCAGTAAAGTCAAACCCTTCAGAATCATCATCGTCATCATCATATCCTGGAGAATTTCGTTTGGTGCTTCCAAAATCGAAATCATTCAATTCATCCTCGGATCCCTCATTATCAAAACTTGATGACTCGTCAGAAGATTTTTCTCTAGCTTCTCCAATTGAATTTGCCTCCACATCGCTTTCGATCTCTGAAGGATACAATGATTGTTCAGCAGTGACAATTTCCCTTACCGATTTGGGTAATCTGTCTGGCCTGTAGAATCTCAAATCTACTCTTCCAACCAAGTACAATACATTAACAAGTAACTCCAAGCCTCCCCAAAACACATACATCATTGCTGGTGAGCCAACGGGCGAGGCATCGTATACCAAGCGTGCTTGAAAGCATGACACGGCTCTTAACACCGATGATAGGAAAATAATCAAAGTGGTTACGGCAAGGATCATCATGGATACATTGTGCGTTAAATCACCACGTTCGTTACTCAAACCTTTAACTGTTCTATAATGATGATGTGTAGCAGCAATAACTCGAATAGCATAACGATGGTTGTGGTTTCTTTTCAAGAAACTCGCTCCTGCTTCTTGTGGCTCACCTTTTTTGACGAAATAAAGTGGGCTAAACGATTTGATCCACCATGGCTGATATGTATACAAATTCTCATCTTTCCTGGTTGGCTTGAAGAAGAATGCCAATCCAATCAAAGAGATGGAGGTCAATGAATAAAGAATGATCAAGATTGATGAAGCTTGTACCACCTTCACGTACCTATAGTAATTGGGCCCACCCAAAAGGTAGACTTGTATTCCCGCGGCGGCAACAATTGTCATGGCAATAACCCCAGCAACAACAGCATACAAAGCAAGCATGAATCCCCAAAACAATTTTCTTGATCCACCAACCGGATGTCTCCATGTGAATATTCGTTGTGCCAAAATCAAATTGAAACTGGTTAACAAAACCTGTGGTAAAATCAAAAACACCTCACTGGCAACTCCAACACCAGTGATACTAAGATCACGCACCCATTGTATTCTTATTGCAAATCCCAATACGCGGAAAATACCATAAATTATAAACCCAATCCCTGGCCAAAAGTAATGCCCTCGTGAATAGTTGAAACTGAAAAGCAAAATGTACAAAACAGTGACAATAGAGTATAGAACTGTAAATGCTATCGATGGTGCAATATCATAATGTTGAGCATAACTACCAAACAAATTGAATTGAATGGCTGTAGAATAATGGACAAATACGTCGGGAATCTTGTTCCCTAATAAATTTCTTGCTTGGAAAGCTAATGGTCCAGCCCCAGATGAAACATGGGGGTAGTTGTTTTGATATTGTAGTAAAGTAATAATACCGTGTATAGGAGTGTACACATGTGGATTACTCAAGTACACCATTTAAAACACAAAATTTCACTTAATGATAAATGATAGATGCGAGGGAATGAACTGTTGCTAGAACTCTTTGATGAGTTGTAAAATTCAGGTGTCAATGACAAACAAGAAAAATGAAAGCTTTTATATGTCTCGGCAGAAGGACCCTTTCTCAGACAGAGCTAGAGACTACAGTATATTCAATGAATTGCCTATTTTGGGTAGATGAACTGTGTTTGTATTTGTGTTTCGATGGAAAAATCAGTTGAAAGCGGTTTTAAAAACGGATTACTGCATTGTTTATAAATCCGGTGTAAAGAAATTTTTCCGCATATTTCCTTTTTATTTTCTTGTTTTTGTTTTACGTATTTGTATAATAGAAACAAAGGTATTACCGAGGAGGATACCTATGAGCTAGTGTAGAATGCTATTGAAGGGGGAGGCTGTCCCCCCTTTGTTGGAACGCGAAAGAGAAGACCAAAGTTGGATCGTAAAAGCATGAGAAGCGCACAGAAAAACATTTGCATATATTGAGACCTTCAATCGGTTGTTCTAGCTTCAATTATGCCAATTTCTAACACGAATGTACGAGCACGTGAAAAGCGGACATTAATATAGTCGAATATTGAACTTTTCCAAAGAAAGCTTTGTGCTTTCTTGGGTTTTGATCTTAAATTACGAGGACCAAGAAGCGAAATTTGAGTTGCAGCACAAAACTCTATTAAAGTGACACAAAAATGAATTTATTGTCAAAATAGACAAGGGCCACACAAGGTACCTAATAAACTCCAAATACGTTGAAACGGTTTTGTTCGTCTATCCATTGTTATATTGATAGCATCTGATACTAAAAGGAAAAGTCTCACCATTGTCAAGAGAAATGACCGGACACTAGTTAGATTAATTACTCCACTTGAGGCTCCATCAACTGCCTACTTGGTCTCCACAAATGAGTTTAAAAAAAGGTTTACTCTACAGCTATGCTATGAAGTGAGGTGTCATTACCAATATAAATGCTACATAATCAAGCTAATCTACGAACTTTTTTTTCGAAAATTTGATTCTCAGAAATGGAATTCAGATTCAACATCCAGTTTATCATGGTATGGGTATGGGACAGTCGTCTTCACGTCATGGCTCTTTTGATTATGATTTCCAGTAAAGTCAAAACCTTCAGAATCATCATCATCATCATCGTCAAATTTAAATGAGTTTGGACCAGTGCCTCCAAAATCAAAGTCATCCAAACCTCCTTCATGATCGTTATCACCAACCGAGGATCCATCATGCGATTCTTCTTTTCCTTCTCCGTATGAATTGGCTTCTTCATCGCTTTCAATCTCTGATGGGTATAAGGATTGTTCAGCAGTCACTATCTGTCTCACTGATTTCGGCAATCTATCTGGCCTGTAGAATCTCAAATCTACTCTTCCAACCAAGTACAACAAATTGACAAAAACTTCCAAGCCTCCCCAAAATACATACATCATTGCTGGTGAACCAACCGCTGAGCGATCGTACTTGCTCCGTGCTTGGAAACAAACAACTGCTCTCAATACAGAGGACAAAAAGATAATTAATGTTGTCACTGCAAGAATCATCATGGACACGTTCTGTGCCAAATCACCACGTTCGTTACTCAAACCCTTGACCGTTTTGTAATGATGATGTGTAGCAGCAATAACTCGAATAGCATAACGATGGTTGTGGTTTCTTTTCAAGAAACTCGCTCCTGCTTCTTGTGGCTCACCTTTTTTGACGAAATAAAGTGGGCTAAACGATTTGATCCACCATGGCTGATATGTATACAAATTCTCATCTTTCCTGGTTGGCTTGAAGAAGAATGCCAATCCAATCAAAGAGATGGAGGTCAATGAATAAAGAATGATCAATATGGACGAGGCTTGGATAACCTTGACATATCGACGATAATTTGGCTCTCCCAATAAATAAATTTGCAACCCAGCAGCGGCAACAATTGTCATGGCAATAACCCCAGCAACAACAGCATACAAAGCAAGCATGAATCCCCAGAACAATTTTCTTGATCCACCAACCGGATGTCTCCATGTGAATATTCGTTGTGCCAAAATCAAATTGAAACTGGTTAACAAAACCTGTGGTAAAATCAAAAACACTTCACTTGATATACCAACAGGGGTTTGAGTGATATCATGAGTCCATTGTATACGAAGACCGAATCCAATAACACGGCAAATGGAATAGAAGATGAATCCAATACCGGGCCAAAAATAATGTCCACGTGAAAAATTAATACCAAATATTGTAATGTGCCCGAGTGCAACTAATGTGTACAAAACGGTAAACACAATCGATGGTGCCAAATCACTTGGCATGGCATAATCACCAAATAAATTGTATTGAGACCCAGCAGAAAAGTCAACCAATACTTGTGGAATCTTCTTCCCTAGTAAATTTCTTGCTTGAGCAGATAAAAGCTTGGAACCAGTTGCCGGATGCGGGAAATTGTTTTGGTATGAAAGTAACTGCATAACCCCATATATGGGTGTATATACATGGATGTTCACTGTCATTGTAGGTCTAAGTTATGCCAGAACAATGATCTGTTTGAATATGTGACGAGAAAATGTGAGCGAGTGTGCTGAAGCTTGTGGTATGCGCGGAGTAAAACGAAGACACAGTGTAAGTAGCAATGGGGGCGGTATGAAAATGAATGATTACTCCAGGAAATGAAAAGTGCTAAACTTTCTATTATATAAAAGACTTCTTATTTCAAGGAATATGTTTGAACCCTTTAATATTTAAGGGACGGATCTTTAGGTTAGTAGTCGAGTAGCCATCCGTAAGTTTCTGCAAAAAAAAAAAGACTTTCAATGGTTGATGGCGTATTCTTTGCATTTGTAAACCAAATTAAGAAATTTTAATACATTATGCATTTGATAAAAACAATAAAGACAAAAAGAATAAAAACAATTTTAAAGCAAATGAACGAATAGACCGTGAAATAGGAACAATAGAATGTAGTGCGGATTTAATGCACAACGTCTTACTCTTTTAATCGAACATCAAGCTCATAGCAAAGTGTTCAATTCAACGACTACAAGTTGCAACTTCTGCGGAGTTTAGAGATTTTTGTAAAGGGTTAAGAAAAAGAAAATTACGGTTTGAAGTTGACGAGATTTGAAAAGACGATTGATAATATAGGCTTTGTTCTTGACACCAAGAGTGTAGATCGATAACTTTCATCTTTAGTCCAACCAAAAACATCGAGGTAAAAGCTCTAACGATGAAGAATTGTTGGGCTTGACCATGTCTTAAAGAGGATTTTAAATCGCATAGGTAATGCCGTTTTTGTTTAGATAGGAGTCTGTTTACATAGTATCGTTCCTAATTAGGAAAGTGGAAAACATAACACAAAAATAGAATTAATCCATGCATATGACAAAACTCCTAAAATGCCACACACAAGATGGAAGCAAATGGGGAAAAAGAAGGATGATCTAGGTCAGAGACAGTGAGGAAAATGGTATTTGAACTCGGAATTGCCATAAACCCCGCAAACTAATCCTATTCGTACCTCACAGCTCCTCACGAAATTGTGGTAACAGATATGTCACTAAAGTTAGGAGCATCATCGCTGGCTCAACCGTAAACGGGAGGGTTATGAGCTGCGATTGGCTCAACCGAGCTTTCTAAATCAGGGGCGAACAACGCATACATCAAGAAAGTTGCTAAAAGTTTTTAAAGTGTGTTTTCCTTTCTATTATTGGATCAACATGCTACCATTTGCCCCACATTACTGCCCCACTGGCACTGCTTCATCTTCCTCTCTGACTCTAGCCCACTTATTTCATCTCATTGTTCAAATCTAAAAACAGAAATGACGTATTGGATCATTAGATACGGCGTTTGTTTCTTTTCATTATTGGGGCGGATCATCTCGATATCAAACGTTTTTTTTTTTTTTCATTTTTACTTTCTCAAACGGATTTAGAGTACAAGCATAGGCGAAAAACTTTATCACACGATCACTAAGAGAGTTCCTTTTATAGCATACATCTAATGTTTGTTGATGCTTGTATCATGTGTAGTGGGAAGGTGCATGTGAATATTGAATTTTGTTGGGTAGATCATTTTATTTCCTAATGTAGAAATGTAATATACGTCCTGGGAAAATTTTTTTTTCCGCTATGGCGACACAAAAAACAAGAAGGACCCAAATGTTAGACTGTTTTGCTTTTTGTATCCTCCGAATGGTGAAAGGACGGATTTAATGTAGATTGAGTTATATTTTATATAGGCCAAAATTGAAGATCGGTTAGCCGTTAGTAGCCTTCGTGTTCCTTTCCGCTCAACGGTCGTAATAGAAAGATTCAGAAATGTCGATTATCTTGCGATTTTAAAACTTATCCAGATATCTTTTACGATGAAGTAATCGAGTAGTTTTTTCGATACATGTTAGCTCATGGGTATTCTTTACATCGCCACTTATATAGAAGCTCAATATGCGATAATGATCCATTGAGAACTCCAAACACTTACGCTCACAAGCATCGGGTTTATCTAGCATTGTAGTTTTGCGTCAGCTTTTAAGCGGTACCACCATCACCTCCCCAATAGTCAAGACAAGTCTGAAAGTATCTCTGTTGGTTTAATCATTATAGTGACTTTTTCAACTCAAACAATGATTTAGGCGAAACTACAAGGCTGAAAGACTGACTAGAAACACCAAATGACGTCAAAGGATGTATACCTACAAAAGCAAGGAAACAATAACAGCAGGACTCAAAATTGCAACACTATTTTGAGGTTAGTTTTTGATAACTTTTGAAATCTGTTGGAAATCTTTTGATGGGGCGCGTACACACAATTTAATTTCAATTACACAAAAATTAACTGCATTTGCAACCACTGGCTCAGCAACATCGATGACTTACTCCATATTGTACTAATGTAGTCGTACCACAATAGCAAAAAAAAACTCGCCAACAATAGCCTCTGTGAAAGCCATTCACCAAAATCATAATCTCTAGTTTCAATAGAGACTCTCTCTCTTATTTTATCTCATACACCTGATATCAACATGTCAATAAACACCACTATGAGCTCGATTAAAACATTCTCAAATACCCCCACCACCATTTTATTTCAAATTTTCATTGGAAAGCGGTTAGAGGTTTTCAAAAGTAAAGCCGTCATTTTCAAGGACAGACAAGAGAAAGCTGATGTTAAGTTGAGAGAATTAAATCCTGCAGAAAACTCCAACCTAACAAACGAATGCACTATCCCCTTGATTGAAGGAGCTTACCGCCACTGGATCGAGGCTTTGCAAAAGAAGAATGTCAAAAAGTTCAATGAAACTTGCTACAGGGTCTGCACTTTGAATATTGACTACAAACCATTTCGAAAAACTTTATCTCGTCAAGTCAACATGGCCATCAATGAAGTGATTTAGGACTTTTGCTTCTTCGTGAAATCAGCTTGGACGGGGACATTGCCTCATGCCTTTATTATGAACAACGGTTTAGCAATTGAATTTGCATTTCAGCAAGATTCAAGTAAATAATGGAGCGAGAGTACCATGTTACCCACAAAAGAGTTGCTACAACAATGTCTGTAGTTAGCTTGTGAAAATAACTCACGATTATAAAGAATTTTGTCCTTATCTTACGAACCTCTTTCAAGGGGCTTCTGTGTACTTCATTTTGACATATCAAGAACATATCTACCTAAAATCTTTCCTTCTGACATCTCTTTAAATACTTTTCCCACTTCTGTCATTCCCACAACTTTGATAGGGCATTTGATCAAGCCTCTAGCAAAAAAATCCACAGCTTCAGTGGTGTCCCACCTAGTTCCCACATACGAACCGCGAACTGTTACTTGATTGAGTACAGTACTCATGACATCAATGTGAAGTTTAGCTTGTGGTGGCAATCCAATGAGCATAACTGTTCCATATGGTTTCACAAACGAAACACTTTGTTGGATAGCTGCTTCCGAGCTGGTCACATTCAATGCCGCTTGAGCCCCACCATTAGTAATTTCCATAACCTCTTTAGCGATATCTTTCACTTGTGTAAAGTCAATATACATTTCAGCTCCCAAGTCTTTAACAAATTGTGCCTTTGCTTGATCGCCATCAATTCCAATGACTCGCAATCCTAAACACCTGGCATATTGAACAGCTAAAGAGCCCAAACCACCTCCAGCACCAGAAATAACCACCCACTGCCCTGGCTTAGCCTCTGAAGCTTTCAAACCCGTGTAAACAGTAATTCCCGCACACAATATTGGTCCCACTGATTTCAAATCGATATCCAGTGGCAATTTTGCCGCTTGGATGGCGTCAGTGGAACAATATTGTTGAAAGGTTCCATCCTCAGTTACACCGTTCATTCTTTGGAGTTTACATGCTGTTTCTTTCCCCTGTTGACAGTAGTTACATGTCAAACAAGTGGAATTGAGCAACTTCACTCCAGCATAGTCGCCGATTTCCCATCCACGAACATTCTCGCCCATTGCCACAACAACACCAGCACCTTCATGGCCAAGGACAAGTGGATACTTTATAAAATCTTCTTGCCAATCATTTTTCCATGCATGGTAGTCACTGTGGCAAACACCAGAATACTTGATGTTGACCAAAATTTCGTTGGGTTTGATTTTAGGAACAGGAATCTCTCTGTACTCTAGTGGAGCACCAGCGTAGTCAACTACAATTGCTTTCTGTGTTTTTGGGATTTCGACAGACATGAGCATGAATTGGTGACCCATTAATTTGCTTGATTGATAGTAAGGAAAACCGTGTCTATTTATAATTAATTAGCCTCTTTTAGTGGAAACTTTGAAAGCTGCACAGTAGTGGGTGACAATCATGCAGCTTCCGGGGGAAGTGGGAGAGATGGTAAAGGTGGGGGCATATGCCTAAATAGGGCGGAAGGTTCGCAATACGGAGGTACATATGCATCATGTGGAACTTTACTGGAAGTAATAACTCTAAAATTTTAGTAACATCATGCTTAGTAGTTGAATAAACTGAAAGTGGAGATCTTTGTGCAGCTTGAGTCTCCAATCTTAAAGTTGAGAAAAAAATTCCGCCCTGGCCCACGCCATGACTACGTATTACGATTCATTTGATCGCCAGTTTTATTGTAAATGATGGTAGCAAAATCGAATTGATGTTTGGCTGAGTGTACTATCTTTCGTCACGAAGTTTATTGTTTTGACTTCTTGACGATCTAATTCCGTGATGTCAAATTCCGCTTCAACGTGCTTAACCATACCTCTAGGAACAACCTGTTTGTCGTACACACGCAAAGAGAAGCGAAATTGAGCCGGTGACGTATTTTAGCCACGCATAGCCAATCACAGAAACGACATGCGTCTGAGTTTATGGTGAACAACGAGTATGCAACAAGTGTAAGCGGAATTGATGATAAATGATTTGTGAATTTGCAAGACGCGCTTTTAAAATTTTCAACTTTTCAATACCCACCCCCAACAATCTACTCAATGCCTACAGCCAGGATAAACTGTTTAGCTGTTCAAGAACTACTATCACAAGAGTGCACCACTAATGGCTCTTTTTCCACCCTGTCTTCTCTAATCACCACGCCGTATGGGCTTGCGTTACTTGAAATCCAAGGTGAATTGAACCTACCTCATACCAAACCTGATATACCATTAGACGAATTGCTGCCCCAAGATCAGGAGAAAATGAAGAACTTTGTAAAGGTGGATGACATTTACGATGCAGTCAAGTTTGGCCACTTGCAATTTGATGACAAAGATCAGCTGAAGGTGACGTTATTTATAGGCAAGAGTCAGCGATTAATTGGCAATGTGGTCAAGTTGGATGTTCCATTGGGTGTGTTGAAGGTACCACTAAAACAGAAAAGCGTGGAAGATTCTGATAATGTGGATATGGATCAAGATCATGAGATTCAAATGATTGATATAGTACGAGCCAAAATGATTTTCAAGCAACGCCCATTACCCATTATGTAAAGAGGAAGAGGTAAAAGATAAAATAAAGAGGAGGGGAGGTGTATAGTTGTATAGATCTATCTTAAAATTAATGTACAAACTATGGAACTCTGGGTTCATGGATCAAAATTTTGAACGATGGTCCCATTGAACATGAGTACTAATATCAAATCCATTGTAATCAGAATCAACAACAACAATATTCTCGTAAATTTGTCTGATTTCATCATGATTAAACCCCAACTTTTCATTCATGTAGCGAACAATGTTCCTGTAAGTGTCATGGAACAAGGCAATCGTGGCCAACATCGCCTCATAGCGAGAACTGATCAAATTGTCGAACCCTTGCTCCTCAAGATTCCAATTACGTCTGCCACGTGATATCAACTTTTCAATATCACTTGCTGATGCGCCACTATCGGAGTTGTCACTGATTTTCTCTTTCAATTTGGCCACTGTTTCAATAAATCTACTCTTGAGAAGCGGGTGATCTGGTTTCAAACCAACTGTGGTCAACTCATACTCTTTACCAATGGTATGCTTGTCAACACCAGCTAATAACAAAAACAACATTCCCAAAACACCAGTACGATCTTTCCCAGCGGTGCAATGAAACAAAAATGGTTGATTCTCGTGTAAAATATATTGGAAAATAATCTTGAACGATTCAATACCAAATTCCAACATGTCTTCATACACATGAACATATGTTGACCATGAAGTCATTAAATTGGTATATCTCATAGCAATTGCTTGTGGGGAGTAATCATCATTGGAGTACACAGGAGCATGAATTCTCTTGATTCCATATTTCTCCAATCCTTGAGGGTATCCATCTTTGGCCACTTCTCCATCAGATCGTAAATCAAATACTGCCTTGATACCAAGTTTGTTAAGTTGTTGAATACCAATTTCAGTCATACCAGCAATGTTTGCACATCTGAATGCCAAATTGGGCTTGACGTAATAGTTTAATCCGCCATTAGTAGCGGATATACTAGCTCCTTTGCTTAATTCAAAAGTTGGCTTAAGAATTCTCCATCCCCCGATATCTCTAAAATTGCTCACCCCTTCAACATGTTTCCAACGAGGTACTTTACCCACAACCTTGGTTGATTGCAAGAAACGATCCAATTCTTCTTCAGGTGAAAGGTATTCGATAATGTAGTCAACGACAAGATAATTGAAATTAACTCTATTACCTTTCAATGGTAAATTATAAGGATTGACATCATGGAAGTCATCATCTGGTTCAATTTGGTTGTGACCATAGAAATTATGATCAGCATCCGGAATCAACTTCAAAATATGCGATTTGGGTCCCCTATTCAAGGCATTGGCAAAATTGGCTGAATCGTATTTAGGAATAATTTGATCTTCCAATCCGTAAACACTCAAGACAGAAAAATCGCGTGACAACACATTCAACGTACTCAAGTCGGGTTTCGACAATGTAATGATCTCTCTAGCTGCCAAATCAGATTTGATATATTTACCATGTCTAAAATTAAGTATCCCTGGCATATAATCGAGATCACCGAAACCACTATATCTATCCAACACAGTGACTGAAGTGAATCTGGCAGCACAATTAACTAAATTGGGCACAACAATTGCTTTTGGATCACCCTTTTTCAATAATTTGTCTTGTTCCAAAGCCCAAAGAAACATGGCTACTCCACCTCTTGAATGGGCAATAATTGAACTCAACGTCAAATCAATTCCCAAGCCATTCTTCTTACCATCTTGAATAAATTCGGCAGCAGCTTGAATATCTTCCACATCTTGACCCAAGCTTCTTCCTTCCAACTTGTCTTCGTTGTCATCTGAGTCTCCACACCCTCTAAAATCTATTCTTAAACTAAAAATTCCCAAATCTTTTGCTAATCGATGGGCCAAATGTTTTTGATAACAGTAATTTCTGTGACCACCTTGTCCATGTAAAATAAGAGCTCCTTTATGAGTTACTGGAGCTAACTCTTGCTCAAATGGGTTGTCTGCATCCATGGAATGAGGGATGGCAAGTGTACCGGTGACACCCTTACCAAATCTAACTTCTATTTCACGTGGTGGTGGTGGGCTGTATTTCTTATCGACTGGTTTAGACGCGTGAGTCATGATTGTTTGAAATTAAGTCAAAGTGTTGATAGTGTAGATTTGAACTATGGTCCCCTTTAGGTGCTTTTACGCAAAAGAAAAGTTGCAAGGTTTTGGAAGGAAGTTTTGTTTCCTTTAAATGATTTATTTTTTTGAAAAAGTTATAAATCCGCTTCTGATAAATTTTTATATCCTCGCTCCACTTTCCAGGCAAGCTTTTTGTAAACTGACCCAGATGGAAATCACAGAGCTTTTGTGACCATACTAAAATGAAACAGCGACAACAAAGACAGATTCAACGTTGGCTGCATAGAAAAAGTGGGAACTCGCCCGCAATGGGAAACAGCTTTGAAGAGCATTGTTCGCGTGTGTGGGGCGCTAGACTCGGTTCTCGTTAGAGACAAAATAACCGCCGAATATTATTATGTGCCCCTCCCCAATCCGCTCACCCCCCCACTCACACACCTTACTATGTTTTCTTTTATTTAACCAAATAGATAATTTTCTCAGTCAGAATATATATATATTATTCGACATTGGTTGAAAAACGTTGTAGGCTTCAGATAATATTGAAGATCGAATCATTATCAAATTATAAAGGAATACCCTTTTGTGAGTACGTGTGAGTACATCGCTTTTAGAAACAACTTTGTTGGGTTAACTCCGGTGAATTGAGTGGGACATTGTGCAACGGAGAAAAGTCAAAAAAAAAAAACGAAAAAACAAAAGAAAGTCACACTAAATGGAGGAATCCATGTGATAAACGACCTATAACGTCTATAACATGGATCCACAGTCAGATAGAGATGCGTATCAACAGCTAGGACAACGTTTAAATCAACAACATTCTGAACAACTATCGACGCAACTACAGGTGTTTCGATCTGCTTTAATCAACTTTGTCAATGATTACAGCAATGAGATTAAAAGTAATGGTGAATTTCGATCCAAGTTTAATCAAATTTCCCAACTGATTGGAATGGATCCATTGGATTTGCTCATTTACGCTAATTCCAAAACAAAAAGCAATGGCAGTAAACGCGATGTCAATAATTTTGTTACTGGATTATCGGTCAAGATTGTAGAAATATGTCAAGAGACTCGAGATTTGAATGGTGGATTGTTATCCTTACGTGAATTACAATCAATCTTGACTGACAATTCATCTGATTTGAAAATAGACATCTCCACAAAACATATAGAGCAAGCTATAACTATTTTAAATTCAATGGGTAAAAACTACGAATTGATAAAGATTAATAATGAGTCGTGGTTAAAATTTTCCTCCATAGAGAACTTGTCTAATGATCAGTTGAAAATTTATGAGCTATGTGGATTTATGGGAGGATATGTCACTATGGGTTTGATTAGAGATAATTACGGTTGGGATAAATATAGAATCAAGAGTGTTATTGATGAAATGATTATGAATGGGATATTGTGGGTTGATGAACAAGGTGAGGATGAATGGCAGTACTGGGAACCATCGTGGATATCGCATTAAAGCGCAATGCTATTGATTCAATTCTATTCATTTGATTGGGCTTCTTTGGTGTTTCGTTTGGCCCCTTTCTTTGCCAACCATCGAGCATTGATAATCTCATAGTTGTCAGTTCGTTCTCGGTTCGCCAATGGCGTGTACTTGGCGAAAGCACGCCCTACACCATCACCAAGGGGCACAGTATTGACTGCTGGGGCATTTGCATTTGACTGCTCTTTGAATACAAGATTTTGCATTATACTCAGCATTTTCGTTTTGATGCTCAAATCATAGCACATCCCCTTGAACCCATTCATGATTCGATTGAATTTGTATTCATTATCAAATTGCTTCCATTGCATAGGTGGGAATTCACAATCATACAATACAAGAGGTATATCATTGGCCATTTCATATTGTGGTTTAGTGGGATACTTGGTAATATCCATTAAATCAGTTACAATTTCTGGTTTTTCCAAATGCTGCCCGACTAGGAACAAAATAGCAACCATGCATCGTACTTGATGCCATAAGAATGCAGTTCCCACCAAATCAAAACAATACAAGTCATCTTCCAAGTGAATTATTTTAGAACTGTAAATGAAGCGTTCAAAGTTGGTAATTTGCTTAGATCCATCCAATTTGCAAAAGTTACGGAAATCGTGTTGTCCTTGATAGTACTCTGCTGCTTTATTCATGGCATCGATATCTAAATTGGATGATTTGAACAAGTATCGATAATGACGGTTTTTGCAACTGAATCTGGCGTCAAAATCAGCGGGCGGATGTAGACATATAGAATGCACTTTGATATCACTTGGTAAATTGGCATTTATAATTGTTAAATAATCAATCTCTCTATCATCATTGGTTGAACTCTGTTGCTCCTCCGGTGTCAAGTTTGATCGAAGTTTAATTGAAATCACTTGGTTCATCGCACTAACCCCCTTGTCTGTTCTTCCGCATCTTGAAAATTCCACTTGATCTATAGGCTCAGGTATGAGTTTGATCTTGGATAATGTTTTCAAAATTGTCTCTTCAACTGTAGGTAATGGTGTTGGTTCAAATTGGTACGCTAAACCATTATAGTTCCAACCTAGATATGCAAATCGTAACGCAACAAATCGAAGATCGTGTTTGCTCCAGTCAAATTGTTTTTGTTTCTTCGGTTTCTGTTTGACTTCTGGAGTAACCGTTGTCGGTGCTGATGCAATAGCAGAAGGTGTAATTGGTGTGGTTTTTTGTTCCAATGCCGTTAGTCTAGTAATCAAATCTTCTCTCGACCACGATGAGTAATCTATAGCTTGTGTCATTGATGGGGTAATTGTTGTTGTTGTAGCAGTAGGCAATTTGCTATAAGACCTTTTCATGAATCGTCCAATGGTTGTCCTCTTGAACATGAAAACCTGGTATCAAGATTGGATTTGTCTTCCTATCAAACTTTTTTTCTCCATTTGCAACTTTTTTTTCAAAATCCATCTCATCTCCAGTCCAAAGCTCCTTTTCATTTAATACATTTTACTTCGCCACAAGATGAAATCGCAGACTGGATCCCTTGCATGGGAAAACTTAAGATATGACCTATACCCCTGGCTCAAAGACGCTCTACTATCGTTGGGCTATCCAACGATGACACCAGTGCAAGCATCCACCATACCTTTGCTTTGTGGGAATAAAGACGTCATCGTTGAGGCCGTCACCGGGTCAGGTAAGACACTAGCATTTGTTATTCCAGTGTTGGAAAAGATATCAAAGAGGTTATTTACACCTGATGTGGATGGCAAGGTGGAACCATTGAAACGGAATCATATTTTGAGTATCGTCATTTCACCCACTAGAGAATTGGCCAAACAAATTCAAATGGTTTTTGATCGAGTATTGGAGTATTTACCAGAAGACTTAATGCCACAGATTAAGACACAGCTACTAGTTGGGTCTTTGGGTACTGTTCGTGAAGATCTTGAAAAGTTTCAAGAGAACCAACCACAGGTATTGATAGCTACACCAGGGCGATTGTTGGATTTCTTAACCACGTCTCCCGTTGTGAAAACATCGAGTTTGGAAATTGTCATTTTGGATGAAGCAGACAAATTGTTGGATTTCTCATTTGAAATGGATGTCGTTAACATCTTGAAGAAGTTGCCCAAGCAACGAAGGACGGGGTTATTTTCAGCGACAATTTCATCAGCTGGTGATACCATTTTTAAAACAGGGATGAACAATCCAGTAAGAGTTCAAGTCAAGACCAAGAACTTCCTCGGCGAGCAACAGAATTCTCCTACTTCATTGCAATTATCATACATGTTGTTACAACCAGAATACAAGATAACTTTGTTGTTGACGATGCTACGAGACTATGATTTCAAAAAAGTAATTGTATATTTCCCCACATGTACGTCAGTAAAACACTTTTATCAAATTTTCACCAAGTTGGTCAATAGTGATGGAAATGAATCAGATTTGCAATTCTTCTCATTACACGGACAGTTAAATACCAAAGCTAGACTAAACACGTTGGAGAAATTCATCAATGGGGACGAAGCTGATACCAAGTATGTTTTGATGACTACTGATGTAGCCGCTCGAGGTATAGATGTACCTGAAGTTGATCTAGTAGTGCAGTTGGATCCACCAACTGACCCGAGTGTCTTTTTGCACCGATGTGGAAGGACGGGAAGGGCTAATCGGTCTGGTAGAGCTATCGTTATGTTGAATGATGGAACGCAAGAAGAAGATTATGTTGGGTTCATGGAGGTCAAGAATGTATTTATGACCAAAATTGATCCACCGGAATCAACAACTGCACGTCACGACTTGTTTCAGAAACGGCTTCGTAAATATATGCTTGATGATAGAGCTCGCCACGAGTTAGCTGTTAAGTCATATGTTGGTTTCATACGATACTATTCTAAACATGTTGCAAGTCTGATTTTCCGTTTAGCTACTCTTGATTACTTGGCAATTGCCAAAATGTATGGATTGTTGAGATTGCCCAAGATGCCAGAGACGAAATATATTGACAGTTCCCTCATGCCGCAAGACGGCTGGCTCGGTGAGCCCATTGATATGGATACTTATGCTTATGCTGACCAATTGCAAGAAAAATCAAGGGTGGAAAATTTACAGCGAGATAAGGAGTTGAAAATTGCCAATGCTAAAAAGCGCAAAGAATTGAAAATCAAAAATGAAGCATGGTCAAGTAAAATTGATCATAAGGAGACCAAACAGGAACGGAAAGCAAAAATGAAACGGAAACGTGAAGCAATTGAAAAACAATTGATGGAAAATGGTGATGAAGAGGAGGAACAAACACAACAAGATTGGAAGGATTTAGTACGTCAATCGAAAAAGACAAAGAATCAAACCATGCAAGGATCATTTGATGATCTATAGAGAAGAGAGGAGGGAGGGTGATACAGTGATTACACTTTATTTTTAATTCATCATGATGCAACAAATTATAGATGTATATTCATATGGGGTGGTTTTTTTTATTGAATCTTGAATCGTTCACTAGTTGATTTTATACCATCAAAAATGAATAAATTATCCAAGGGAATGTACTGAGCTGTAGTCAATTTTAAAATCTCTTGACTAGCAACACCACCCATCAAACTACTCAAATTTGGGTAATTGGTTGAATTGTGCATTAGAATTTCCTTGAAAACATCCAATGTTGATGGTTGAATTTGTGTTCTTGGCGGTGTAGCTGAATCTGTAGTACCCGATTTTAAAATTTTTGATCGGTATATTGAGATAAATTCATGGAGGTCATCAATTGTTGGTGGTGCTTTGTATTGTTCAATATATGCATTAAATGTTAGTATCGCGACATAGATGGAAATCATACCTGATTCCGTAGTTGCTGTAGTAGTAGTGCTTGAATCAAGTAAATCACTTGATGGATTGAGATTAGCCAATAGTGAATCATTGACTAGATTTTTAGATCCCGTGGTGACAAATAATAAATGGGTATTTTTGCAAAATGTAGCAATCGATTCCGGATTTATCGAGTCTCGTGGTTTGCCAATTTGATCTAGTATCTTGTAAACTTGTTGGGTAAATAGTTGTTGATCTTTAATTGCCTTGTCACGATAAAGTCGCGATAACGTTGTATAATTTTTGGTATCCGATGCCATATCAGGTAGTTTACCCGGCAAGGGAAGAATATTGTTATTCAATATCAAAAATTCCCTCAATGCGGCAATATAAATCCAGAAAATTGAAGTCTTTACATCAATCGGTCTAGAATCAATGGCTTCAACTAGAGCCTGTATACTTTGAGGTAATTCCGTCTTTTGAAAAGCTCGATGACACGATTGTAAAGCCTCAATGAAATTCGTTTCCAAATTGATGTTTCTCGACATGGATTCAACTAAACTCTTAAATGATTTCTTCTCATTATAAGTGGATGGTGGCCGACCTTCATGATTAAGTTTCCAAAACTGCAATGCCTTGATAAAAATGACTATATATGGCACATGTGCATGATCTTGATCGCTCAATTCGTCCATTCTGAAAGAGTCGGCATATTGTTGCAATTCTGGCCATGGCTGATCAATTCTCAAATCAAACAATTTTGATGGATCATGAGTTTCGATAACTGTGGTTTCATTGGCAATGAGATTCAATGATCCATAAAACCCCACTGTATTAACCACAAGCAAAGGTATATGTTTGTCCCAAAGTAAAGCAATCAAATTTTTCAATTTAGGAGTATAATTACTAACAATAACACAATGGAACTGATCCCAAAATTTGTATTCAATGTCATACTCTAATATCTGTTCAAGCGATTTTTCAATTGAAAAACCTTCAACATCAGCATTCAACTCATTCAAATTTGTCTTGACACAATGAGCCAATTTTTTACCCATATCTTTCAACCTGAGAAAGAAATTCGATGACAAGTGTTCTTGAGTCACCACCCGATCATCAATAACGGTATATTTGCCAATTCCGGGCAATATTAGGTTTTTCAATACTTCACATCCTGTAGCGCTAACATTGATTAAAGCAATATGGCTATTTTCTAAATTCAGTTGACCAGAAGTAGCCCATAACCTTAGCTGTCTATCGTATTGTGCTTCCTTATCGACCGTCATTTGTGTAGTTGACATAACTCTTTCATACAAAAATAAAAGGGGGGTGTGGAACAAGTGAGTAAAATTGTGGAGCCAATAACGCGTAATATATATATCTCTCTAAAGATAAAGATTGACGTGTAATACTGTCATACACACACACACACACACACACACACACACACACACGCCAACACAACTGTAAGATTGTTTGAGATGAGAATTTTATGTATGATGGTTATACGATTGGCTATTTATTTCCTGTGCGTTGGCGTTTTAGATGGTGCTTAAAAGTGCCATAATCATTTTTTTTAAGCGCTCTTTATTTTATTTCTTCTTTATTTTTTTTTTTTTTTTTTTTTTTGGGTAGAAGTATAAAAACTGTAATTACTTTTAAGTTAAGTATTAGGATCTATGTAAGCTCATTTTCTCAGCTCATCCAGATATGTAGCATATTCCTATTTCGGGGAAAACATTTGGGCCATAAACTTTGACTGTGAAAATTTAAGTTAGAGTTGCTTCAAACTTTGAGTAGACATGCAATGGAAGCAGAAAATTTAGACCCAACATTTTACTACAAAGGGTTCTTCTTCTGTCGTTTTGCTTTTATACCCTTTCCTCCAAGAAATGTACTTCTTACAACTGGCATCACCTTTTCATTTCCGTGTAAGCTTTTGTCGAAATAATTTCGGATTCTTTGTATACACTCAGTTTCGAAATCGTATCATATTTTACCACGACTAAGTAGTACCAAAAGTGATAGCCACTTTAAAACTGTTTAAACCAACAATTGGTTCTAGATGAGCTACGCGTAATTTGCTCTCTTCCCCTATGTACAGCTGACTATACAGCAAACACTGTCTAAAAAATTGTACAACTATGGGGCGTTAATAAGGCATTCGCCTATTAGGTAACTAGTCAAACCGTCAGTCATGTGACCGATTCGAAAAAAAAAAGAGTCGTGCAATTTTCAACGTGCAGAAGCGAGGTACTGCATAAAAGCAACGTAGTAGCACGTGCACACGGTGTAATACAACCGAGACCAAACAGAATTTATATAATACACCCTCATGTGAAAGAAGCAAAGTGAAAAACGTGCTTCTTTAGTGGAAATACAAGGACCATTTAGGATCTCTTGTTTGTTCATCTTAACCTTCTGTGTTAAGCGACTCGTCACTGACAACTAGTAACTGGAGCTGTACAAGTTCATATCAACAGAGGTTGTATATCTTTCCCTATCATTCAGTTATGATAACTACTACTACTACTACTACTACTACTACTACAACTATTACTATCTCTCCAGCTATTGGCCTTGCTGTCTATTGTGTTACATAACTATAGGCGTTTAATAATAAAACAATGTAAAAGAAATTTAGTTGAGGAAAATTTTTTTTTTTTTTAGGTTGAGAACGATGAGATTGTAGTAGCAGCTGTTTTATATAAAAAAAAAAAAATTTTTTCACTTTTTCACATCCCTTCTTTCTTCCTCTTCTCTTTTTCCCCCTTTTCTTCTTCTTTCTTTCTCTTTTCAGTGTATAACCCACCAGAGGATCCATGTCTGCTTCTAGTGAATCAAAATACTCCACAGAAGTACTTTCTGAGTTATTGAGTAACTTGCAAGTTGCTGACGATAAGGAAGCAGCTGCCAACAATATTGCCACTTTTTTAAACTCATCCATTGTTGAACATGATGTCCCAGTTGAATTTTTCGCTGATTTGAAAAAGGAAATCAAGTCAAAGGATGCTAAAGTTGCAATTGCTGCTTTGGATGCTTACAAGCACATTGCATCTCCAAACAATTTGACTCCTTCAGTTGAACCATATGTTGTTGACTTGGTTGACGAAGTTGCCACTAGAGCTGGTGACAAGAACAAGGATGTTCAAACTACTGCCTCAGCTGCTTTGTTGGCTATTGCTGGTGCCATTACTCCAACTGCAGTCAAAGCCATTTTGCCAAAATTGGTCAACAACTTGCAATCAACAAACAAGTGGACTGAAAAAGTTGCCATCTTGGCTGCCATCTCTCAATTAGTTGACACTGCCAAGGGTCAAGTTGCTTTGAGAATGCCTGAATTGATTCCAGTCTTGTCTGAAACTATGTGGGATACCAAAAAGGAAGTCAAGGAAGCTGCTACTGCTACCATGACCAAGTGTACTGAAACCATTGACAACAAGGATATCGAAAAATTCATTCCTAAATTGATTGAATGTATTGCCAAGCCAACCGAAGTTCCAGAAACCGTTCACTTGTTGGGTGCTACTACTTTTGTTTCCGAAGTTACTACTGCCACTTTGTCCATCATGGCTCCATTGTTGTCCAGAGGTTTAGCTGAAAGAGACACTGCTATCAAACGTAAAGCAGCTGTTATTGTTGACAACATGTGTAAGTTGGTTGACGATCCACAAGTTGTTGCTCCATTCTTGGACAAATTGTTGCCAGCTTTGAAGTCCAACTTTGCCAACATGGCTGATCCAGAAGCTAGAGATGTTACCAACAGAGCTCTCAACACTTTGAGAAGAGTTGGTGCTGTTGGTGAAGGTGACAAATTGCCAGAAATTTCTACTGCTGGTGATATCGAAGTCACTTTGGGTGAATTTGACAAGTTGGTTGCTGACCAAAAAATTGCTGACAGATTTAATGTTGCCAAGAACTATATCGCTGCTATTGCCGGTGACTTGGTTGATGAAAGAGAAATTCAACCAGAAGCTTGGTTGCAAAACATTTTGCCATTTGCTACTATTTTCTTGCACGAAAAGGAATCCAAGGACATTATTGAAGAATACAGAAAGAGAGCCATTGACAATATCCCACAACCACCATCATTTGAAGATGAAGAAGATGAAGGTGAAGACTTGTGTAACTGTGAGTTCTCGTTGGCTTATGGTGCCAAGATCTTGTTGAACAAGACCCAATTTAGATTAAAGAGAAACAGAAGATATGGTTTGTGTGGTCCAAATGGTGCTGGTAAATCCACCTTGATGAGAGCCATTGCCAATGGTCAAGTTGAAGGTTTCCCATCTCAAGAAGAATGTAAGACTGTTTACGTTGAACACGATATTGATGGAACCCACGCTGAAACCACCGTTTCCCAATTTGTTATTGAGGATGGTGAAGTTGGTTTGACTGAACAAGTTGTTGAAGACAAGTTGAGAGAATTTGGTTTCTCCGATGAAATGATCAAGATGCCAATTCAATCTTTGTCTGGTGGTTGGAAGATGAAGTTGGCTTTGGCCAGAGCTGTCTTGAAGAATGCCGATATCTTGTTGTTGGATGAGCCAACTAACCATTTGGATACTGTTAACGTTGCTTGGTTGGTCAACTACTTGCAAACATGTGGTATTACTTCTATCATTGTTTCCCACGATTCTGGATTCTTGGATAAGATTTGTCAATATATTATCCACTACGAAGGTTTCAAATTGAGAAAATACAAGGGTAACTTGTCAGAATTTGTCAAGAAATGTCCATCAGCTCAATCATACTATGAATTGGGAGCTTCTGATTTGGAATTCAAATTCCCAGAACCAGGTTTCTTGGAAGGTGTTAAGACCAAGCAAAAGGCTATTGTTAAAGTTTCCAACATGACTTTCCAATACCCAGGTACTTCTAAACCACAAATTAGAGATATCAACTTCCAATGTTCGTTGTCATCAAGAATTGCCGTCATTGGTCCAAATGGTGCTGGTAAATCAACTTTGATCAATGTCTTGACTGGTGAATTGTTACCAACTGAAGGTGAAGTTTACGTACACGAAAACTGTCGTATTGCATACATTAAGCAACATGCTTTTGCCCATATTGATAACCATTTGGACAAGACCCCATCTGAATATATTCAATGGAGATTCCAAACTGGTGAAGATAGAGAAACCATGGACAGAGCTTCTAGACAAATTAACGAAGAAGATGAACAAAATATGAACAAGATTTTCAAGATTGAAGGTACCCCAAGAAGAGTTGTTGGTATCCATTCTAGAAGAAAGTTTAAGAACTCTTATGAGTATGAAGTTTCATGGTCTTTGGGTGAAAACGTTGGTATGAAGAATGAAAGATGGGTCCCAATGATGTCTGTTGATAACACCTGGTTGCCAAGAGGTGAATTGATGGAAACTCATGCTAAATTGGTTGCTGAAGTTGATATGAAAGAAGCTTTGGCTTCAGGTCAATTCAGACCATTGACTAGAAAGGAAATCGAAGAGCACTGTGCTATGTTGGGATTGGATGCCGAATTGGTTACCCACTCTAGAATCAGAGGTTTGTCTGGTGGTCAAAAAGTTAAATTGGTTTTGGCTGCTTGTACTTGGCAAAGACCCCACTTGATTGTTTTGGATGAACCAACCAACTATTTGGACAGAGACTCTTTGGGAGCCTTGTCCAAGGCTTTGAAAGCTTTCGAAGGTGGTATCGTTATCATTACCCACTCTGCCGAATTCACCAAGGATTTGACTGAAGAAGTTTGGGCTGTTTTGGATGGTAAGATGACTCCATCCGGTCACAATTGGGTCCAAGGTCAAGGTTCTGGTCCAAGATTGGAAAAGAAGGAGGATGAAGAAGATAAATTCGATGCTATGGGTAACAAGATTGCTGCTACTAAAAAGAAGACCAAGTTGAGTTCTGCTGAATTGCGTAAGAAGAAGAAGGAAAGAATGAAGAAGAAGAAGGAATTGGGTGACGCTTATGTTTCTGAAGATGAAGAAGATTTTTAAGCAAAGTGAACTGAGCTTGAGCGGGGATAGTAGTATATAGTTGCTAGATATTTAATTTTGTTTCTGGAACATTTAGTAAAAGAAAGAATTTGATAGATTTGATTGAGAGAAAGAAGTAGAGAAAGAAATACGCTGTAGATAGAAGAGTAGAATGGAAGATTGTTGGACTTCAGGGCAGAGAAGCGCGTTGGCCAGAATTAGATCAACAAATTTTGAGAAAGCTTTGGTTGCAAGACAAGAAGTATACTCACTTTGAAGCAAATGCCAATGAAGAGTTCCACTCACGAACAACCAATTCCCTTAATAGACAGATGATGGGGATGGGTACGGACCCGGCTCTGTGTCGCAATTTATGAGTGTTCAAATTTGCACAAAGAATATTTACAGAATTCAAAAGTTACTGTATCGCAAGCTCACCAGTTCGAATGAGGGCGAGTTGCATCATCAAGCTTCACATGCTCATAGTATATGCTTCTGGTTTTTTGTCCTTTTCAAGCCGATATTATTTTAACTTCACCATTAATTCAGCAGTCGTTAACAACCACATCACCACTTCAGAGTCACTTTGGAATTTTTCGTATGCTCCTTATGATGTTATTTGTCCTGATTATGAGCTAGTTCGAGAAGCCAATGATGTAAGTCGGAAAGACATATGCACCGAAGATGATTAGTATATTAACTTTAGACGCTAATTGATAGACTATATGTGATCGAGAAGAGAAATATATACAATATCGAAATATCGAGACCGAAGCAAGATTGAAATCGTTACTTTACAAGAATGAGATACCCAGTTTTGATATTGAATCATTTTGGCAGAGTAAAACTACTCCAACGATAGTTGCCATTGCTATATCTGGCGGTGGATACCGATCAATGCTATGCGGTGCAGGAATATTATCTGCATTGGATGATCGAGAAGTAAACAATTTGACTCATGTCAGTGGCATACTACAAGCGTCTTCTTATATCGCTGGGATAAGTGGTGGTGCATGGTTAGTGATGTCCCAATTCGTTAATGAATGGCCTCGAATTAGTGACGTGACTCGTGGTGGACCAAATGGATGGAATTTGAAACTGAGTTTACTTGAAGGTATACCCGAAGTCAATGATAACGTACGAAGAAGGAGCAAAGAAAAGGAAATTGAAAGCAAACCGAGGTCTGGGTTCCTGTTGATAAAGTATTTTAGCAAATCAAAAGAGAAGCAATCGTTTTGGAAAACTGCATTGTTTGATCGATATAAAAACTCAACTACGTCTGCATCTACATCTACACCATTGAATGAGAAAAGTGTATTGGAGTATCTCAAATTTTATAAAGAGTTGCTAGTTGAAGTCAGGGACAAGAAGAAGGTTGGGTTCCCCGTGGGATTAACCGATTACTGGGGTAGAGCATTGGCTCACAAGTTATTCACCACAACGGCAAGAACACCGGGAGTAACAATGACCGCGGTGGTGAAAAACTCAGCGCTGTTTAAAAGCTACGATCAACCATTTCCCATCATTGGTGCTATTGCTAAAGACCCCATGGATAATGATACATCAAGCAATGACCCATTGCAAAAAATGTCCAGTTTGAGTAGTTCAATTTTTGAAATCACCCCATTTGAGTTTGGATCTTGGGATAATTTAGTTGATGCATTTGTCAATATTGAATATTTGGGACTGCATTTGAAGAATGGTAAACCTTTGGAGCTAAGTGCGAGGAATGAAACACGATTATGTAAATCAGGGTTTGATAATGTTGGGTTCTTAACTGGTACTTCATCTTCATTGTTTAATCACATATTCAAGTTTTTGTTCAATTATCTTGCTGAAAATCAACTGGAGGTTACATTATCAATTGAAAATATATTGAAATTTTTTGGATTCAGTAAAGAGTATAGTACCAATAACATTTTGCAACCACCACAAGCTTCTCATCATTATCATCATCACCATCACCCTGATCATGCAGTATATTCACCCAATCCATTTTGGAAATTTGGTCAACTGAATCGTCGTTTCTCGGAATGCAAAGAATTGTATCTTGTTGATGGAGGTGATGATGGACAAAACTTACCGTTCCAACCATTGATTAGAATAGGTCGTAAAGTCGATTTGATCATGGCTTACGATATGAGTGGAGAAGATATGAATTATCCTAATGGGTCGGTATTGCAAGAGACTAGTAAACGTTTTTCACAAACTGGTGGAGATTCAACGCTGGGTTCTCAATTGGCGCCCTTTTTCAAATTGCCTAGTGTTGTGGCGTCTGAACTGAGAGAGGGATCAGTTTTCAAATCAATATTCCCCAAAGTTCCCACAACTGAGCAGTTGATTGGGGATGGATTAAACCTACGACCTATATTTCTCGGATGTGACATAATTGAAGATTTTGAGACAATGGATGTGAATGCAACTGACGATAGAGCACTATACAATTTTGATGATGATGGTTACCTACCGCCCATAATAATGTACCAAGCAAACTCAAACTATACCCATCAACTGAACTTTTCCACATTCAAGTTGAGCTATAATGAAACGGAAGTTGATGCAATTGTTGATAATGGATTTCAAATGGCTTCATTTTATAATTCATCATTGTATGCAGTGTGCTTGAATTGTATAATTTTGAAACGAGAGTTTGATAGGACACGATTTGGGATGCTGGCACGTACAAGTGGTTCAGTGAAAGTGCCTAAATTTTGTCAAACTTGTTACAAGATATACTGCTGGAGAGGGTGATACTTCTGTGACATACAAAAGCTTCAATTCTTTGTGTGTAGCAGGACACAAGCAATCAATTGGTGGTTGTTTGTAGAAAAAGTAGAGTAGCGTTTTTATATTATAGTTCGTCTCTCCCGTCCGCAGCCACTAGCATGAAATGACACAAAGGTGAGATTTTTTTTGTTTTTGGTGTCAAATGTACGCGAAGGGGAGAGAAGAAAAATCTCTCAATTTTGTTGAAATTGGTCTCTTTAGTAAAGCATCACCCGTCATAGCATATCAAAAAAGATAAGAAGGACGTGCAAGAGTATTACTACAAAGTGCAAAGTCATCCCTCGGAACTATACTTGGAAAAGATTTTACTGAGAACAAACTTGGAGAGCATTGAACTTTATTCCAGATTTTTAAACGCCTCTTATTTCCCCCCCACACACACACAACAAGACATTCTAGATTTACATCATTAACACAATGGCTGGTGTTAGACACTTACGAATCATTGGATTGACGGCATTCGTCTTGATTTTAATTGTGGTACTACACCAAACTGGTCGTCATGCGGCATCGTTAGTATTTGCTCAAGCATCAGATCAAATTGCTAATAAACATCGGGCAAAGTCCAACAATGGGGCACAAGCAGTTTCAGGAGGTGCTCGTGTTGGTACTCATGGCAATGGTGATAATCCAGTTGTGGTTTCTAATAATTTAGTTGATCTGAACAATGATGAAAAGACTGATGACGCCATCAATCAAGAAATATCCAAGGATCAAAGTGAAGAAGGAATCAAGAAGAAGCCCAATGAGGATGTGCAAGGGAAAGAAAATGGAGCTGGTGTAGGTGCAGGAGCAGGAGCAGTAGGTGGAGTGAATGGTGACAGTTCTGGTTCTGGTTCTTCTGATGTGACAACTAATGAAAAAGGTGAATATGACCCACAAGCTGATTTAATCAAAATCAGATCGCTTTCACCTATGACGATATTTTCCAAAAGTTATTGTCCATATTCAAAACAATTGAAGAAGCTTTTGTTGGACAAGTATGAAATCATCCCCACGCCAAACATTGTTGAGTTGGATCTACATGAAAATGGTGATGACTTGCAACAGTTTCTTTATGAAAAAAGTGGTAGAAGAACCGTGCCCAATGTATTGGTTGGTTCGTCTTTTGAAAGTAGAGGTGGATCTGATGATTTTGGTGAGTATCATAAAAAGAATCAAGTTATTAAGTTATTAACTGATTGGGGTAATGGTAGATTACAAGTGAGTAAAAAAGATACTCCATCAAATGCATAAGAAGTTGGACAAAGCAATATGTTTTATATACCACATATAAATTGGAGATAGTATTTATGAGATTTTTGGGATGAGAATAGACGAGATGTATACATGTAGATGCTGTAAAACCTTCAATCGGATTCACCAGTTTATCAAAACTAATGTAACATTAAAAAGATAATATAAACACGTTATATCCCACCTAATTACTTCATCTTCTCTATTGCTCCCTATTCGCAATAACTTTAAAACTTGGAGAAAGATTTTGTTTTTGAAGATGAAGCAGTAACCTTCAAAACATTAAATCTAACAGTTTTGGAGATTGGTCTACATTGACCAACGGTGACAACGTCACCTTCAGCAACTCTGAAAGCTGGTGAGACATGAGCAGCAACATTCTTGTGTCTCTTTTCATATCTGTTATATTTTGGAACATAATGCAAGTAATCTCTTCTGATAATGATGGTTCTGTGCATCTTGGTTGAAACAACGGTTCCTGACAAAATCTTACCTCTAATGGAAACAGTTCCAACAAAAGGACATTTCTTGTCAATGTATGAACCTTTAATGGCAGCGGATGGGGTCTTGAAACCTAATCCGACATCTTTATACCATCTCTTGGCTTTTCTGTTAGCCTTAGCCTTTGGGTTGGTGAAAATATGTTGTTGCTAAAACAAAAATGAGGAGTTAGTATAAACTTGTCTTGGTTAAGTCGGCCAGGAGGTAAAGATGGGGTGGTTCGAAAGTTTTGGGGACTTGATCATGTAATAGAATCTGGTTTTACAATGGCTGCTTCCGAGTCGGAGCTGGTTCACACTCAAATGTGCGGTCTCTCATTATCCCTCTCGAGTACTGAGATTTGTGGTGGTTTGTTCTGATGGCCCAAAGCTGCCTCTTCAAATGATCCCATTTCGATGAAGTCCCTACTTTCACAAACAGTTTCTCAACGGTCTCCCTCTCTTGTTTCCACCTGGTGTGCGTGTTATGTACAAACCTTTTGGAAAGCTCTTTCAGATTGAACAGTCAATTCAGTTGCCATGGTGTGTGTGCTTGCTGATGATAGTGGTCCTCTTTACAATATGAAAAATTTCAGTTTGTTTGAAGAAAATTTTACGTTGCACACACACACTGGCACGCATAGTATGAGAAAGTGCGTGTACTAGTGATTAGAAATTCGGTAGCATCTTTTCTCAATTGGTAGCGAAAGAAATACAAAAAACCAAAAAGTCAATGTTTTAAATCAGGGCTAATGCCCTAAACTATCGATACTGCATATAGATGGGCTTACCGTTTTGGTCAAATTACATTTCCCAATTGGGAAGAGAAGAAAAGCACGAAGAGATATTATATACAGCCAGCCTCTTCTCATAGATAAGTAAAGATTGCTATCTTCTCATGCCTTGAAAACTCTTATGATTGAGTAGAGATATGCTATTGGCAATAAGAAGAATGAAAATGGTGACAAATGGATAGCAATGAGTCTATTGCCTCTGCTCTTTACGTGTGCAGTCCAATGTGCCTTATGAATTTTACCGCATTAGGAAGGCATAGGCTAAAAGACTTTTGGACGTGAATACTGGCATCAAAAAGAGTGTACCCAACTTTGGAAACTGAACTCTCAGTATATGAGTAGTGGGCAAAACCCATCCTCTACATCAGTGTAATACACCCTCTTTTATCTAACCCAATTTGGTGTGGGGTGGTGGTGAGGTGGTATCTTAGTAGCAGTCAAGGTAACATAGTTCACCTGTATGTGCGGCGTTTGATTTTTTAAATGTAACAAAAAATCAATAACACTTCGTTAATATCACCAATCGAGCAATAACCAAACCATTATCAACTCGTATCACTCTACAATATGAATACATCAACTAAAAACATTGCACCTGCCAGTATCACAGCCACGTCTACCACCACTTCATCAAAGTACAATTTCCTACCGAAGTTCAACCAACAACAAGAACAGCAACAACAGGCTAGTGGAAACAACAACCAGCACTATAACAATGTAAACACCACTCAGCAGAATCAACAGCAACAGGCACATCATCATCAAAGTAGGGTATTTTCAAACGATGTAATTGATTCATTAGCCAACAGTTTGTCATTCAATCGAACAGTGAGTTCATCATCATCCATCTTGAGTACACCTAGCAACAACATAAGAAAGTATCAGCGGCAGCAACAACAACAGCAGCAACACCAACAGCAGCAACACCAGAACAATCGTCACAACCATCATCATCATCATCATCAGCATCATCATCACTATGACAACACTCATAACCATTCTCAGCCGCATCTGAAGCCAGATACTCACCCCCAAGATGACAATAAACAAATTGGTGTAGAAAAAAGTGTTGGCCGTATATCAAGAAATGGACAATTGATCAAGAA
Source organism: Lodderomyces parapsilosis (assembly GCF_000182765.1). Classification (NCBI taxonomy): domain Eukaryota; kingdom Fungi; phylum Ascomycota; class Pichiomycetes; order Serinales; family Debaryomycetaceae; genus Lodderomyces; species Lodderomyces parapsilosis. Next base: position 401,470 of record NW_023503282.1, on the reverse strand, counting down.
CAAGCTATTGAATCTTCATCAATCACATAAACTGCTACAACCAAGTACTGGTAACAATGTGCAACAACAAAAAACCCACCAAGCAACCACACAACTGGAATTACAACACTCTCCTCGCAAAATTACTCATGATGCGGAGTATTACACTCGGAAAGTTATATTTGGCAATGATACATCAGATAGCGAAATCGACGATGAGGAGAACGAACAAGTAGAAGAAGACGCATCGCCAATACGATCGATTCCTGGGTATACAAAAGGAGAATTGCAATTGTTGCTAAAACAACCAACCCAATTGAATGAAGAAGATGAAAGAAAGTTGTTGCTAGAATATAAGAGAAATCTTATGTCCAAGCAAGAAAGATACTTTATGAAATCACACTCATTAGCTATACGTCGACAGGTTCAAGTGTCACAAAAGAAAGATGTATTGGCAAAAATGTTTGGTGATAACAGCATGCTAATCAGTGAACACATGACAAACAATACAGACTACTCCTCTCTGGACCATTCTTTCAATATTCATAAAGTATTGAATGAAGATAATGAGGAAATTACCAACTTATTGGAAGAAGATACTTGGTTTCAAGCATCAATGGAGGAATTTAGAACCATGATGGATAAAAAGAAGCAACTGTATGTACTAACTGATGGTAGTGGTGGAGAGCACGAGTTTAAAATTGCAGTATCAGATCTAATTAACAAGTTTGATTCTGGCATGGAGGGTGATGATGATGATGCTGCTGATTACGAAATGATGATCGATCGAAATCAGGAGCTATATCAGTTAGGATTGTCTCATTTGAAAGCGATATGCAAACAAGAAAGAGAAGAAAGTGAGATACAGTTTTAGAATGAGCATTAACTATATACATACTTATGTAGAGCAACGTATATATTTTATTTCGAATCCAATTTCGTGTAATTCTTCCCGATTGGTCTAGATCGTTTGGGAGCAATTAAATGTAACGTTAGTCAAATTTAGCCGCGAGGTTCCATCAGGACAAACAAAATTTGTAATCAAAAAATAAATATAATACAAATAACCCAACACTTGTTCTTGTTGTTGATTTCTTCTTGAGATTATGTTGAATAAGCATATTCTTACATCAACAACTCAAAGACTAACTCAATTGAATAGACATTTATCAACATCAATCCCTAAAATGGCACCAGTCACTTCTACTACTCCATTAAAAAACTTTGACTATTTAGTCATTGGTGGTGGATCCGGCGGTGTTGCTAGTGCACGTAGAGCAGCCAAATATGGAGCTAAAGTATTACTTATCGAAGCCAAATTGAATAAGTTGGGAGGCACTTGTGTCAATGTTGGTTGTGTACCTAAAAAGGTCATGTGGTATGCTGCTGATTTAGCTCACAAGAAACATGATTTGTACCCATACAAGTTGTCGCAACAAGAGGAATCGGTTAAATATGGCGATTTTGACTGGGCTGGTTTCAAGCAGAAACGTGATGCTTATGTTCATCGATTAAATGGCATTTATGAGAATAATTTGAAACGTGAAAAAGTTGATTATGTATTTGGATTTGCGAGATTCATTAATGAAAAGGGCGATGTTGAAGTGACGTTATCGGGGGATCAAAACTTGCCATTTTTAGAGAAGGAGTATAAGAAAGATGATAAGCTTGTATTTTCTGGTGACAAGATTCTTCTTGCTACTGGTGGCACCCCCATCGTTCCACCCAAAATTGAAGGTGCCTCATTGGGTATTACATCTGATGGGTTTTTTGAATTGGAACACCAACCAAAAAGAGTTGCCATTGTTGGTGCTGGATATATTGGTGTTGAATTTTCTGGTGTTTTCAATGCATTGGGAAGTCAAGTTGATTTTATCATCCGCGGTGATACTGTGTTGCGTTCATTTGATGATATCATTCAAAATACCATTACTGATTATTATACTGATAAGTTGGGAATCAATATTATCAAACAAAGTGGTGGTGTTGTTAAAGTTGAAGGAGATAAAAATGGTGGCCGCACCAAGAAAGTCACATTGGGTAATGGCTCCACTCTTGAAGTTGATGAATTGATTTGGACTGTTGGAAGAAAATCACTTGTTGATTATGGATTGGATAAAGTTGGAGTCAAGCTTGATTCTCATTCCAAAGTCATTGTTGATGAGTATCAAGTCACCACCAACCCCAAGATTTTCTCACTTGGTGATTTAATTGCCGAAGCTGAATTAACACCAGTGGCAATTGCAGCAGGACGTAGATTATCCAATCGTTTATTTGGTGGTGAAGAATTTCGCAATGATCGTTTAGATTACACTAATATTCCCTCGGCCATTTTCTCACATCCAGAAGCAGGATCAATTGGACTCACTTCAAAACAAGCCATTGAGAAATATGGTGAGTCAAATGTAAAAATCTACAATTCTAAATTTACAGCCATGTATTATGCCATGATGGATAGTGATAAAGATAAAGCTCCCACTGCTTATAGAATTGTTTGTGCTGGACCTGAAGAAAAAGTTGTTGGATTACACATTGTTGGTGATAACAGTGGTGAGATTTTACAAGGTTTTGGTGTGGCTATCAAGATGGGGGCAACAAAGAAGGATTTTGATAATTGTGTTGCTATCCATCCAACCTCAGCTGAAGAGTTGGTTACAATGACATAGAAGCGAGTGAATCTTTTCTTTTTAGTATTCTGATAGATCTATAGTAATTATACAAGACGTATGAATGTGAAAAGACTAATGCAATGATTCGTATTTCATCCACCCATTATAACCCTCTTAACTCCTCCATTGCCACGACATGGCTAATACTTTCTCCGTTTTCTAGGTGGTCCTCTAATTGGCGGCTTCGGTTTATCGCCAGGCTTCATATAAAACATTGGCGCATGTCGTAATATATCCGGTACTGAAACAAACCTAATCATACTGCCTCTTACAAACACTTGATCCATATGTTTTGATGATCCATTGCGACCATTGGTTATGGTAACGTCAAACAATGATGCATTCATATTATCTTCATTTTCCAACAATTTACCTCGGTATGTGTCGCCATTTGTAAGTTCGATTGTTATTATGTGGCCCTGGGCTTCGTTTAGTAGTCGTACTGGGATACCTGCTGACATGGTCAGAGTTGTGTGTGTGTACGGTTTGACGTGGTCTTCGATATTGGTTTATCTTTTTCCTTCTTCACAATTTTTTCTTTGGTTTCTCACAGGTGTGGATGGATTTTTTTTATTTTATTTTGCAACAACAAAGCAACAAAGCAACAAAGCAACAATGAATTAAGAGTGTCGTCGTTCTAATGAAGTTGATTTTCTGTTGAAACACCACACACACAAAGTGTGAGTTTAGTGTTAGCATACTGCTTATATAATCTGATGGGTACAGTGTTGAATTTTCCTTGTAGGCTACAGATGCAGCCAGAGACACTTAAAAGATGTGTCAATCTCAACAACTAATTATACAACTCAACAACAGTCCGTCATCTTTCTGTATTGATAAATGAAACGAGACTACTTATCTTTGTTCACTCTCGAGAAAATCGAGATGTCAGAAATGGCATCGCCAAGAAGCCAAACAACATAAATTTGCATTGATTTTGTTGCAACTTGATCCAAATGAAGTACAACTCACCGCGAAAAAAATGTATAGAACTTTATCTACATAAAAACTACAAAGTTTTTGAGATTACATTTATCGATTGTTTTTAGAACAAGGAGCCAACCAATGACGACGAATCCCAAGTCTTTGGCTACAATTCACTCGATCTGCACCAAAGTCAATCAATCCATACGTACTATGTCTTATTCGTAACTTACTAGGGAAGGATGATTACTGCCTTGTCTCTACACTCCCACTACCATTGCATCCACGTAGCATTTACAAATTTCAAAACATGAATTAGCTACACGATCAAGTTTACACTCCTTGTACGCATTAGACCGAATTGTCAACAAGAGGGCAGGTTTACGCGTGATACCCAGGATAGTCAATCTTTTTTGCACGAGCTGCTGATTTTGCATCCAAAACAGCGCAAAACCCAATGTACTCCTAACCATCCCTTTAGATTACAATTATATCAGTGGGAAACTAGTTTTTGTCACTTTTGGTTTATTGGATGGAGTTATCGGTAATGACACAGAACATAAATATTATGAAAAGACAAGAAATTTTAGTTCAGTATTTAAAGTGATACAAAAAGGATATCAGTATACTTTGGAAGTTCGGACTCCCTATACAAGCACAACAGTTAATGGATTCCAAACGCAAAAGAGGCTTTCAAAAACCGTGACACCCCGGTACGAATAAAAGGACAATAAAGCAACTTTTTAGGGTTGAGAAGCCTCCGTTTCGTATGCCAGTGGTTAGTGAAACGACATTGTATTTCTTTGTTTGTGACATCATAAGTCGTGAAATGTTCTAGACACTTTTAGGTTTTGAAAATATCAAAATGCGAGTTCGGTATGGAAAAAAGTAGCCACCCCTTGCTTTATAGTGGGGAACTCCCTCATTTCTAGTATAGTCACTTTCCGAGCATGTGCAACCTCTCGCCTGTCTTTAACATGTCAAAGGGACGTCTGATGATGGAATAGATAAAAATTTTTTTGGTTTTGTGCTTGTTTGTGGTTATGACTTCTAGGATGATGAATGATGAAAAAAGTGGATAAGTTTTTTGCCTAGAACTTTAAGATACAAGTGGTTCGAAGGCAACCAGGTGCATGTTATACAAAAGCAGTTTCTGAAACGAGTAAAGTCATGTGTCGAAAAGAGATCGGTTTTTTGATCGGACTTGGGTAGGCGTTTAGAAGGTAAACAAGTGCCGTGTGTCGTAAAGCTTCTCCCCGAAGTCGGTCCGATCACAAGGACCTTTCGTAGCTTATGGTACTGGAGTCGCCAGATAAAAGAAGCACAAGAATAACAATGGTTGGAAATTTACATCTTTTGCAATTGTACAAAAGTGGAAATATGAATCTTATTGTGTTTAGTTTTGTATCGTTACTATAGTCAAATTGTTAATCTAGGCAACGGAATTCTTACTGTGCTTTTGTATCCATTAACTGTATCGAGTTCACTGTTGGAGTCATATCATTGTCTATGGTGCATGTTACGTTGGTCAGTAGTACACACGTAAACCTTGTATGATTTGTTAAAATTAGTCTCTTATGCATAGAACAAAAAAACAAAAGAAGAAAAATACTAAAGGGCACCAAGAATCCTTTTATAAAGAACTATTAAATCCACCTCAAATATAAACAACACCTCCTTTTCTTATCAACACACACTACAGTGCTTCACTTGTTGGAAGGATCCGTTTTACTGAACGCATATGCATAGTGTGTACCCACCTCGTATCACTAGCTTTCTGATCAATACAGCATTTCAGCATTAATAATCACACAGGCAGACTTGTCCCTCCCCTGCAAACATGGTGCAGACAAACCTGTGTTCTACAACAACAACATCCAACACATCTTCAACTTCAGCAACGAAGCCAAAGCGACAGAGAAACAGAACTCCCAAAAGCTGTATTCAATGTTCCAAACGAAAGATATTTTGTTCCAAGGAGAGACCAGCATGCAGTAATTGTATCAAATACTCGGTAGGTCATCTTTGCTCATATGCTTTACCACCATGGGCTGATGCATCTGCTAATAACAACAACAACAATAACAACAACATCATCAACAACAACAACAACAACAACAACAACAACATCACCAATAAAGCCAGTGCTAATGCTACAAAACCAAACTCACCTCGTTGCTCCCTAGTAGAACAGCCACTTTCACCAATACGAATACTACAAAGTGATGAATACCGCCAGTTGAAACAAAGCAATGAAAAAGTAATACAAGCGCAACGGAAGGAAATCGATGATTTAAAGCGTCAGTTATCTGTTCAACAACAACTTTCACCAAGAGACACTACGACAAAACAACAACAACAACAACAACAACTTTCCAATCTGGGAAATATCCCAATCACTGTCTTAAACAAAATCAGCCCCTTGGCAAACACCTACAACGGTAGCAAAATTGAAATGTTGAATGATTATACCCTTTGCACCATTGACAATTCATCGCTGGGTAGTAAAAACATATACGTGGACACGTACTCTTGGATTAATATAATCAAACTAGATCCTCAGTTGACTACGCTCTGGTTTAGAATAACAAACCTACAGAAAATGTATCACGTATATAAGATGAATATGCTAAAAGGAGGTCAATCTACCGACAATGTCATCAAAAAGGTATCGAAAAAGTCAAATTACAAGATCAATGAAATTGACTTTACATATTCACTACAGCCAACCACCCCTAGTGATTCAAATAAAGAGCAACGGCAACAACAGCAACAACAGCAACAACCGTTGAGATGTCCAGTAGTTGAATGCGACTTTAATTTCATGTCGGAAGAACAACAATTCACGACTCCAAGTCCCATGAGATCGGTCTCTGTCTCACCGGCAGTAAAACTTGAACGATCGGCAACCATTATTGAGAAATCAACAGCTTCCGAACTACAACAAAAACTAATAGGACTCTGGGAATCGTTGATTAGTTTACCCAGAGGCGAATCAAAGTTGAATATTCAACAAATCCATTTTTTATTGGACTACTACTACAAAAGTGACATTGAAAGCAAAGATATATTATCTTTTTATCGATTTGATATTCAGGCTGTTTTCAAAAAGACTGCAAATGACGAAGTTGTGTTAAATTTACCGCAAAATACTGGCTCTGCCGAATTCGAAGCACAACTCAAATCGTGTGGTATTTTTCTATGTATGTTGGTGTTAATTGTTGAAGAATCCTTGTCAGAACTTAGAGTTTTATTCAAAGAAGCAACAAATAAAGAACTATGTGAGCAATTTGAAGACACGTTTCCAAACGAAGTAATGTTGTTGAATCTTGGACCTCGACAAAACAACTTGTTACATAATGTTCAAGAGTTCTTGATTCATTTTGAAAGTGACGAGTACAACAGATCATTATCATATTGTGCCGTGGTCGTTGCCTTACTAAATAGGGAAATTGACGATTACAAAAAGCCAGGATCGAGCATCACTGATACCAAAAATTCATTCACTTCATTATACACCGCTTTCCTTCATCTATTACTCGATGGATCCTTAGACATTTGGAAAGATCCAGAGTTGGTGGAGATCAGATCACAATACAAAAAACGCAGAAAAGATTTGAAATTACATTTTTGTCATCTTTGGGCAAGTGTAGTCAGACTAACTAATTTGGTGACATTAAACTTTGTACCCTTGGTCAAGCATTCCGAGTACTTGGATGGATTGTTGAGACGTATATACCGCAAGATCCAAGAGGTTGACCTGTTGCAATATCATTTAAAATTTTTGTCCAAATTGGGTGAAGATCAATTGATCGTTTCCTTGCACGTTCATTATCTTATCGCCAATGTATCGTGCTCCTTGTATCATGGAATATTGAATTTGGGGTCAAATAAATTAGTCATTAGTACTTTGGAACAATTGATAAAGCAGTGCCAAACTTGGATCACCGACGTTGGTGTTCAACGATTTAGTGAGGCTCGAAAATTTGAAATCTTGATCATTCTTGATTACTTGTCCTATTTTATGATTTACCTAATCATGTTACAGGGTGAGGAGTTGGGTGATGCTACAATGGTTAACAATGTTGTGCCTAATATCTTTACAAAGTTATCTCAGCTAATTCAGCTGCTACGGGTGACTCCTAAACGTCATGCACAGTATCTTTACTCGATAGGAACAGAAGTTTTGACTAGACTGGTTCAGTTTGTTGTGGGACTTCTTACTCGATTCAAGGATGAATCTCGTGATGGCAATTTGTTGAAAGAAGGGTGCACTACAATATTCACAATCAAGGGACTTTTATCACCCACTGAATGCATGGACGACCTTTCAGCTGAAATCGAGCAAATAATCACCTTTTTGGACTCAGTATTGATCAATAAAGAACGTTTGACAAAGCTCGTAAAGTTGTGGAAATTTTACATCACATTGAGTAAAGACTTGAACTGTTCCAAGCTTCACATCGGGTTTCCCGGCTTCAATAATGGAAATGCTTCTGCTTGTCCCGTCTTGGCTGATGGCGGAGCACAATCCGCGGCAGTCGCAGCGGCAACAGCAAATACATGTCCTGTTCTGAATTCAAGCAAAGCTACCGCTGCTGCGTCTGGTTGCCCTGTAATGCATCATAAAGGTGTTAGTACAGCATCTGATTCAATGACAATGTCGCCCACTTCACAACCAATTAAACGGGAAACGATAACAAAATGCCCAATATCGCTGATTACAACGCCCATGAATGATGAAGAGATTAACGTTAACCAACTACCACCGCCTTTACAAGCATCAAATCATAAATCACCTCAACAACAACAATTGCAATCACCAATGAACAAAAAGATGAAGAAATGTCCTTTTGATCATGGATCAATGATGAAACCAAATTTGTACCCTAATCAAGTCGAATCAAGTATAAGAGGCAGTTTCGATACGTTTAAGACACATGCACCAAGTCCTTTGGGTGGTGGGGGTGGATATTCGATGAACAATACGCCGGTTCCAATGCCACTGCTGTTGCAATCGGTCAATATGACTAATGTGACAGGTGAGGAACCACTGAAAGACGTTGCTTCAGGAATCGGAGGTGGTGACATCACTGGTGGTGCACCACGATCTTCTAAACAAAGTGCAGCCGGGTCAGAAACTAGCTGTCCTGTGCTGAGCGCTCAGCAAGTTGCACCACCTCAACAACAATCGCAGCTTATGAATGGATTAGAAAACTTAGACGTCTTTAATCAATTCCATGATTTTGATTTTGATTTTTTGAACCTGGAAAACATACTCGAGCATTTCGGCGGCTCTGCTCCCGGGACTGGTGCTGGAACTAATGGAGACTTGGATTTGGGGTTGAATAATTTGGGCAATGGTAATATTGAGGGATTTTTTCAATAGAGTATAGACTAAATGATAAGTAATGCAATTAATGAGTTTAACACAAAGGAGAGAGACGTTGAGTTTTGGACATAATGCATATTCTGAATTTAACAAATCTAAAGTAAAACAAAAACCTAATACTTTGACCTAAATGGTTTCAAAGTGGTTATATAAATAGTCATTTCACGAACAACTGTTGAAATAATGTATAAAATACCAGTGAAAGACTTTGTGATCTTGGTGCGAGATGCATCCATGTACACAAAAAGTATAAGAAAAACTAACGAGAATTGTGTAGTATGGTACATCGACTCCGTAAGCAAAAAATGAAAAATGGGCAAAAAATTGAGCTTGAAACGAGCCAGCATGGAAGAGGTTAGCCCCTTAAGCATCCCCCTCGAAGAAACAAAAAGATTGAATAATGAAATTGAAAAAAAAAAAAAACACATTGTTGAGTTACCAACAAAGCTTGAAATCCTATCCTATGGCAGGAAGGACAACTTGACCAGGAATAGGTGGAGTAACTTGAAGTTGCGTATTTGCCTTCAGATTCAACTCAGACTCCTTCTCAACACCAACAACATCAGTCAATGCCAGTTTATCACCAACTTTGCCATGCTCCTTCACGATATGTTCATGCTCTTGTGGTCCCAATTCATGATTTTCCTTAGCATGTTCTTCCTTTTCATGCTTCTCCTTTTCATATTGTTCTACACCAGGTGCAGTTTCATGGCGTTCCTTTTCATGATGTTCTTTAGCATAATGTTCTTTCGAATGGCGTTGACCCCCCAAAGTGCGATTTGATTCGTAGTGATCTTTATCGCTTTCGTTAGCAAATGAAGTGGATGATTTTAAACTCTTTTCCAATGTTAATTTATCTCGATGGTGAGGGTCATCATCACGACGACCGAGGCGTACTTCGTGAGTCAAACCCTTTTCATGATTCTTGTGGTGTTCCTTTTCAGCAATGTATTGATCTATACTGTGAATGTCTTTGGATACTTTAGTATCTCCATGACTTTTCTCATGATGATTCAATTCGCGCTCATCCTTAATTAGTCCATAATTATCTTCATTGTGTGATTGTTTCTCATGTGTTTCAGAACCATCATTCATCTTCTCGCTAAAGCTAGATTCATGGTGTTCAGTGACTTCCTTGTGATTATCTTCTTCGTAATGATCAATTTCGTGTCTTTTTCTGTGATTTGAGTCATGAAGGTAATCTTTATGATGTTCTTTTTCAGCAACAATGCGATCAAGTTCGTGGATATCTTTCACGTAGTCACCATTTTTGTGATCTTCCTCATGATGATTCAACTCATGATGATCCTTATTCAAACCGAGATTATCCTCCTTGTGGTGTTGCTTATTGTATTTTGAGGCGCCATCAACAAACAGTTCCAGTAAATCAAAATGATGCTTTTCATTCACATTATCGTGAAAATTCTCTTCATAGTGGACAATTTCATCACGCTTAGTTCTAATGGCATTAGTAACACTACCCAATTGGTAATCTTGCTCAAATTTTTCCTTTCTTTGCTCATGGCGATCACTTTCGAAACGTTCCTCTTTTGATTGACCCAATTTCGCTGACTCATGATACCTTTCTTTGTGGTGATGCAAAGCTTCATTCTTAGTGCCCTCCTTGTGAATAGCATCTTCATCTTTTACCTTTTCAGATTGTTCGGTCATTATATCGCTGTATTGATTTTCGTGACCACCTTTCTCAAACTTTTGTCCTGAAAAGTGTTTGACATGATCTTCTTTTTCAAACTTTTTATTCTTTTCTTCATGGCGCTCCAAGGTATGATCATTTGTCAGGTTAAAGTTCTTGAGATATTGGTGCTTTTCTTGATGCCCTTTTTCCAACTTGACATGACGAGATTCATGCCCGGCATCATTGTGATCGACTAGGCCAATTTCCAATGATCTTTCAGTATCGTCTGCTGGTTTCTCATGGCTCGGTTGGTCTTCTTTAATCGGCAACTTTTGAATAACATCCAAGCGGGCTAAATACCCTTTCTGAACAAGGAAAGGAATTACATCCAAGACAAATTTTGATAAAAGTTTGCCAATTTCTGGTTTCGCAAATGTCACCTTATCCACATCAATATTCAACCCATGGGCTTGAGATGCCATCAACAACTCATCCCAGGGAATTTGTTCATTTTTAATCTTCTCAATTGTCAAACCCATCAACGAGCTTCTAACTATTTTATCCTTCAAAGACAAATTAAGAATGTCATTAATCAATCCGGATTGTTTTAAAGTCGCAAACACTTTTTCAATTCCTCCATCGACATCAAAGCCATTGAAGGGAATAGCTTGATGTGCTTCAAATGAATCATAACCTTCAAAGTTTGTAGAGCTATCCTCTTCATCGAACGCACCCCAGTTAGAACCAAAGCCGTCAACGCTTTCGTTATTCTCTTCGAATAATTTTGTTACTGTATCTTTAATAACCTTTCGATTTTTGAATGCCATCTCCACTGAATTATTCTTCTCCTTTGTGATATGCTCACGACTAAGTGATTCTCCGATTCCGTCATCAGTGCCATCTGCTACGTTGCTGCTTGCGGCTGATTGCTTCTCGTTTGCAATATTGTACGCAGTTTGAATAGTCTTGTAAGCAACTTTCACAACTAATGCTTGATCAAAGTCTGGTGCCACACTAACAAACTCTTCGGGAGACAAAAGCTTGGCATCTCCGTCGTCTGGGATAAGAAGCATGAGATTCTTCAGCTTTTCGGAGGTTACCGAACTAACAGGAGTAAAGGTGCTTGGTACAGGCTTCAGCTTTGCAGAAGGGCCCTTGAGAACGATTTCACTCATTGGCGGTTTCTCACTCTTACCATTGCCTGTGGACGTAATTTTTTTTGGTTCCATCTTGTTCTCTGACTTCGGAATTTTCTTCAATTTCTCTTTAAGTAATTTCTTTTCACTTTTGAGTGCTTCCTTATCGTTCTTTAATGCTTCCTTTTCCTTCCTGAGTTTCTCCTCCTTCTCTTCTCTAAGTCTTTCCTTTTTCTCTTTGGGGCAATCAGGGTCATCTTCGTCGTCGTCATCAGTTCCAGCTTCAGTTGGCTTGGGGCTGTTCAAGATTGTAGTTGTTGTTGTTGTTGGCGTAGGTACTGTTTTCAGCTTTCTTTTCTTTGATCTCAATTTCTTTCTCAACAACCAATTCGACTCAAACGTAGTATCATCTGAAGTCGGCTCTTCTTTGCTCTTGCTACCCCCAAAACCAAAAATCGACTTCCAGGACCATTTGCTTTCCTTCTTTCCCAGATTATCTTCTTCTACGTCATGATAATCATCATCATCATTATCGTCAGAGTCAGAGTCTTCAAAGTCTTTGTGGCTTCCGTTCGTGGGGGTTTCCGCAATCTCTGGATAATCGGACACCCATTCATTATCGTCGTCGCGTTTTAAAAAGACAATCTCATCTACCTGGATGTTACCTTCTGCTTTGTCTGATCTGATGCTGAGACTGCGAAGAGCCCCTTTTTCTCTCAAGTTGATTGGCACATTCATGGATTCATCGCCATCACAATCTTCTTTGTTTGAAGAAGACTCGGCACCATCGTATAACCCATCGGGATATTCTTCTCCCTTAGGATGCAAGTAAGGGTAGGTTTTTGGCTTAGTTTGCATTTTGTTTTTAGGACAATCCTCATCCAGCGTATCTGTCTCCGACTCCAAGACGGTCGTAATAGTGGTGCGTAATGTTGTTGTGATAGTTGGTGGAGCTTTTTTAAAATGTGATTTGATTTTACGGCTTCCGTTGTCTTCCTTCTCCTCCGTTTGTTTCTTTTGATCTCCAACTTTCTTGAAGATGTTCTTTACTTTGGAATTTGAATCGCCGTCATCCCCTTTCTTACCAGACAAGCCAAGCTTGCCCTTCAACTTATTAAAATCATTAATATCAAAGCTTGATTTGCCATCATCCTCTTTACGCTTGACTAATGGGTCGCTTGGGTAGCCTGCGTCAGTATCGTCCTCTTCTTCCTCCTCCTTGTTGTCACCTTTAGACTTGCTCTTTCTCAAAAAATTTTTTAAATCACCGAGCTTGACCACGTTGCTCAAGTCTTCAGGAGTTATGTCATGTCTTTTCAGCAACTTAAGTTTTTGACCCTGTTCAGCAGAGAGTCTCCAAACATCGATTTTTGCATCTTGAGATCCCTGAGTTTCCACTGATGGTGAAATATTGCTTTCTCCATTTGCAGATGCATCTTCTCCACTTTCTTGAGTATCCTCTGGTTTATTTGACTCGGAATCTCCGTTTTCAGTAGCACTCTCTTCACCCGTCGTTTCAGTTTCCTCTTTAATCCGATCAATCAAGAACAATACATCCTTCAACACTTCTATCTTTTCCATTGTCAAGTCTTTTCCAACGTTCATCATCTCCATAAACATATCACCAAAACCTTTAGATGGAGGAGTCAAAGGCAGTGAATGTTCATCCTTCTCGGCCCCATCACATTCTGTATCTTCATCATCATTATCATTATCGGCGATTTCCTTGTTACCTGGTGTTTCAGTGGCATCTGATTGAAACGACCAATCTTTGGCGACGGACGAGGCTTTGCCGCCCTCTTCTACACTTCCTACTTGTCCTGTAGGTATTGAATTTGGGGAAGTATTTTGGAACGGTAACTTGAGCTTGAATTTGAAAATTGGAAATGCAAACAGATGTTTGATCTTCATCTTATCTGAGCCTTTGGCGTCGACCTGGGTTGTCTCATTCTTGTTTAACTCGCTTTTGACCGCAATTGCAGACACAGTAGTGCCGAGAAGCAACAACCTATGAACTTTCATCACCACACAAAATGAATTGGTCTAATTGAATACTATAATCAAGCAACAAATACTTTTCAATCAAGGTTCTGATGAACTTCATAGCTTATATAACCGTTGTCATCTTACGTTAAAGTCCTAATAGTTTCCTAATCTGGATCTTTCACAAAATACTAGGTCGTATCATGTCAGGGCCCACCGAAGAAAATGAACATTCCCTTTTTTTTTGTAATGCTCAATCGCTTTTTGAGTCACAAAGAAATTCGCTGGTGATGACGAATCTCTTCTTTGGCATAAGGGGACTGATTTGTTTCTTCAAGATTGGTGTTCTTTTGTAGGAAAGATGGAACTTAGGGCAGTGTCGTGAGGAAAATAGTAAATGATTGTCGCAAGTTTTATCGCGACATTAGGCAAAACACGGAGAATGAAATGATGTTATATCCGTCAACCATTTTTGGTGTGTCACCGAAACTTTTGCACTTTGAAGTACTTTACAACCACATATCTAGCGCCACTATGATTAGACTTATATCGCCGCGAATGGGTATACCCAGGCTTAATATAAGCCTGTTGCTTGTACAACCTGGTCCCCTACGCTACAGATACGGCATTGGCCATTATGTCAAAAAATCATATGCAACCTCATCTGGAGCAACAGCAACTTTTACCAAACCCAAAACTAGCAGATCCAATAAGTTTTACAAGTATTTTGCATTTGGTATTGGGATAGGCATAGGTGGATCTGCATTATATTATACAAGTGACAAGTTTAGACATATGGTATTAACCGCGGATCGCGTTGGTGTTGTTACTGTTGCCGTGGTTCGTTGTTTTGCATTATACAAAGAGACACTAGGGAGAGAGTACGATTCTGCATCTGCAAGGCACGATGCTTTATCAAAAACCCACAAAAGGGCAGCCGAAATTACTTTGAAAGCTTTGGAGAAAAATGGAGGTATATATATCAAATTGGGGCAACACATAACGGCATTGACCTATTTATTACCCCGTGAATGGACAGACACAATGATTCCGTTACAGGACAAATGTCCTAGATCTTCTATGGAAGAAATTGAAAAATTATTTGAGACTGATTTAGGAGTCAGGCTTGATGAAATGTTTATCGAATTTGATCCGAACCCTGTGGGAGTTGCAAGCTTGGCCCAAGTGCATATAGCCAGGTTACGCAAGAATGGACAAAAAGTCGCTGTTAAGATACAACATCCTAGTTTGAAAGAGTTTGTACCTTTAGATGTTAAGTTGACCAAGTTGGTGTTTGATTTGATGTACAAAGTGTTTCCCGAGTATCCACTTACCTGGTTAGGGGATGAGATGCAAAATTCGATTTTTGTTGAACTTGATTTTACCAAAGAGGCAGCAAATGCAGAAAGAACAGCCAAACATTTCAAGGATTTCTCTTATTTGAAAATTCCGAATGTTTTAGAGGCAGAGAAGAGAATTTTGATTATGGAATACGTTGCCGGATCAAGATTGGATAATTTCGAATACTACCAAGATCACGACATAGACACTTCAAAAGTCAGTGCTTGTTTGACGCATATATTCAATGAAATGATTTTCCGGCCTGACGTTGGCTTACATTGTGACCCTCATGGTGGTAACTTGGCCATAAAGAGTGTTGAACCTAGTAATGGTTACAATTTTGAAATTATTCTCTATGATCATGGTTTATACAGGGATATTCCATTGCAAATGAAACGTGATTATGCTCACTTTTGGTTAGCTGTTTTGGACAATGATATACCGGGAATGAAAAAGTACGCAAAAGTATTTGCTGGTGTTGAAGGGGAACAGAAATTTAAAATATTTGTAAGTGCAATTACAGGTAGAGCTCCCGATGCTGTATTGAATAAAGAGATCAAGTCTAGGAGATCAAAGGCGGAGATTGAAGAAATTCAATCACAAATCAACAATCATGATCTGGGTGTGTTGGAGGATCTAATGGATATATTGTCAAATATGCCAAGAATGATTTTATTGATTTTGAAGACTAACGATTTAACTAGAAATTTAGATGAGAGTTTGCAATCAGACCTAGGTCCTGAACGTACCTTTTTGATTATGGCTAATTATTGTGCTCGTACAATCTACGAAGAAGGGATTGATATAATTAACCTCCACTGCAAAGGAATCACCTGGGCGTTCAAGAGATTCATAAATTGGTTTGATTATCACAAACGATTGACTACCTTGTATATATACGATCTTGTATTGAAGTTTGAGAATGCAAGAAATTGATTTAGATTGATATAAATACTAATGTTGAATTATTCATTATTTCTTTTGATCTTTTCTAGTAGATTGTTTATCCTGGGTCCCATAACTGGTTGTCCACGTTTGGTCTTTTGACTCAATTCCTTCTTTTTCAACTCCCTAATTTTCTCCTGTCTTGCTACGTTGGTTAGTTTCTCCTGTACTTTCTGCAACCGTTCGTGACGATTTTCAGCTTTCCGTTGTTTAGCAATAGCAGCTCTCTCGGCAAAGCTTGTAGGTTTTGGTTTTTTTGATTTGGACTCGTGATGTTGACGCAACTTGGCCTCGTGGTTTTCTTCGTCATCACTTCCTTCATTAAGACTTTCCGATTTATCCTTACTTTGTTCTTCTAGACCCTCATGCTTCAATAGCTTAAAATAATTCTTTCTCAATCGAGCACGATGGGTGAGTGCTCGTTTTATGTCAATGGATTTTGCCTCTCGACGGTCGACAAATCTCTTTTTGCCCTTGTTGTGTTGTGGTGGTGCCATCCTTGATCAGTTCAGTTGTAAAGTAAGAAAAGGAGAGGATGAGCTTCCGAGATGTCTTGATGCATTTAGTGTCAATTTTAAGAACATTGTCTGGTTTTGACATTTTACGACACTTGCTTAAAGAAGGTAGCGGGGCTTTTCTTTATACCAACCATTCATTTGTGACGACGCCTGGAAGAGCAAATAACTACTATTTGAAAATGTCTTGTACCCATCTCTCCTTGGCACTCACCGTGCCTTGTAACAATTACTTTTCATGCTGTACAGTTATTGGTACGATTGACAAAAGTAATCATACGGTCAAATTCATTGTAGCTGGCTTTAACATAGAGAGCAAACCAAATTCGAAATACTCGGCACCATGCCGCTTCTCCTCCGCTTGCTGCACCTGCGTTTGATTTTTCATGCTCAATCTAATTACGAATTGATGTAGAGCTACGCGTTTCATATTTCCAAACGAGCCGCACTTTCTGCAGTTTTGTTGTCCCCTTTTGGCAATATGGGCGAGAGCCGATCCAATAATATTCACCAACAAAGATTTTAAAATCAGGCACCAGTCCTCTATTTAGCCATATAAACACAGGAGACAGCTCTCGGTTCAAAATAACCAACGCTTTTACTTTACTAGAGCTGAACTACACACACACACACACACACATACGATACCATCAACTGACTGTATCTTCTTACACATCGATATGCCACCATCCATACCGAAAAGTAAGTACACTGCATTACCTAATGCTTCAGATATAGCGTCTACATCTCCAACAAGCGATAACACACTCCCCTCATTAAACGGACCCAATCTGAAATACTCCCCACAGGATTTCGGCAATGATGAAGAATTTGAATTGGAAACGATAAATAACTTTGACTACGAAATAGCGATTGAAGATGAGAACGAACGCGAACCGCATCAAAGAGCTAGCTTTGGGATAGACATGTTGCCAAGTGCATCATCAACAGCTTCTTCAAGTACTACCATCGTTTCATCATCAGGATCGTCTAATATGAAAATGGCATTTATGAATATGACAAATTCGATATTGGGTGCAGGAATTATTGGTCAACCCTTGGCTTTTCGAAATAGTGGGTTCTTAGGTGGAATCTTGGTCATGGTCGGACTAACCATACTTATTGACTGGACACTAGTTCTCATAGTGAAGAATTCCATTTTGGCACAACTGAAATCATATCAAGATACAGTCAATCACTGTTTTGGGCTAGTGGGCAAAATTGTATTGCTTGTTTCTATAAGCTCATTTGCTTATGGTGGATGTATGGCATTTTGCGTCATTATTGGCGATACAATCCCCCATGTGTTGACAGCTTTTATACCAAGCTCAATAACTGAGGGTATTTTTGCTTGGTTATTCAGTCGAAATGTCATTATTGTCCTTTTCACTGGTTGTATTTCATACCCACTAAGCCTTAATCGAGACATATCTAAATTGGCAAAGGCTTCAGGTTTTGCATTGGTGGGAATGTTGACAATTGTAGTGTTGACTGTGGTCCGTGCACCTTTCATTTCATCTGATTTGAAGACTAAAGTCACTGGATCGCAGTGGATACTCAATGGAAACATTTTCCAAGGTATATCGGTGATTTCATTTGCCTTGGTGTGTCATCACAACACCATGTTTATTTATCAATCGATGCGAAATGCAACCTTGAAGAAATTTACCAAATTGACCCACATTTCCTGTTTTATATCAATGATTTTCTGTATGGTTATGGGGATTAATGGATATTTAAACTTTGGATTGATGACAAAGGGCAATATCTTGAACAATTTCAAAAGTAACGATAATTGGATCAATATTGCTCGTTTTTGTTTCGGATTGAACATGTTGACTACTTTCCCACTTGAAATATTTGTTGTTCGTGATGTGCTTAAAGAGATCCTTCTCAGTGGGAAAGCAGTCGATGGTAGCACATCGCATTTAGAATTAACGAAATGGCAGCATTTTACAATCACATCGTTGCTTGTGTTTACATCAATGGCAGTCAGTTTATTTACCTGCAATTTAGGAATGATTCTCGAACTTATTGGTGCCACTTCTGCAAGTTTGATGGCATATATAATCCCACCATTGTGTTATTTGCGATTATCGTGGTTACAACTTGATTGGCCACTGGCACAACCTTGGGAAAAGAAACGGTTCATAGTGAGGAAGGCCTTGCCTAGTGTTGGTTGTATTGTGTTTGGATTTGCTGTCATGTTTATTAGTTCAGGAATGACGATCAGAGACGCAATACGAAATAAAGATGGCAGTGATAGTTGTGTAATAGATTAGAAACTATAGATATAGAAAGCAGTTGCCTCTTTTTTTAATCATCTTCGTCATCACTTATGACAAGTCGCCTCTTTCTTGTGATAGCTTCTGGATGTTCCTCGGTCTGTGCACGTTTGTTGTTGTTGTCGGAATCCATATCGGATGTATTGGAAGAAGAGTGATCCGGTTCGTCTTCCTCCTCGCTTTGACGGGGGTCACTGTCCTCACTTTCAAGCAATGCGTTGTTCACTGTGTGACTTTGCGTGAGGTCTCCCTCTTCCACTTCCTCTTTCTCTCCCTCATCATCATCTTCTTCTTCTTCTTCCTCAACAAACAATGATACCTCCTCGACTGCATTGTTTACAACATTTGCAACTTCCTTGTTCCCATTCTTTGAATACACCAGCCATACTTTTTTAAACTCTTCCAATTTTTCATTGTTGGTAATGCTTCCAATTTCATTCAATAATTTCCTTAATCTTTCCTCACGAACGAAAAATTCTTGATGTCGTTCGTCATCCGAATCATCATCTGAGTCATGAACAAATTCAGCTGATCGCGCTGGCTGTGAATCTTCAAGTAAACCCGCGGGAATTATTCTTCTTCTCGAAGTCTCATTACTCTTGCTCGGTTTGGTCTTTGTCTTTGATCTTCTCTTGTGGGCTTTACCTGGTTCCAAGTTCTTGGATCGTGGTTGATGTTGTGAGTTCAATTGAGCTTCCAATTCATCCAATAGATCTAACTCAGTTCCGTGTTGTCTTGACGAATTTGGATTAGCATCCAATTCAAATGCAATGTCGTCGTCATCACCATCACCATCACCATCTTCTTCACCATCTCCTTTGTAGGCTTTATCACCATCGCCTTGCTGTTGGAGCTTACGTTCAAATCTTCGTTCCAACAAATCCTCCTTCTCGTATAAATCGCCAGTTGATAAATAACACTTGCAAGCACTCTCCTCGATCCTGGGGAACAAGACTTCAATTATATTGGGGAACCGACCAAGAGCCACTTTGAATTTTTTCATAAAATAATAGATAAACTCCTCCACTTTCAATCTAATTGACGAACCTCTTGGTAAATGGCTCTTTAATTTGTGCAACATCTGCATAAAATCTAACCGAAACAACCCGTTATAATCCTTTCTAACAACAAACAATTTATGGAAATAGCTCAAACATATTTTGATATCATCATGAGTCAAATCTTGGAATCGAGACAAATATTCAATATATGCAGTAACGATAGCTTGATGGAAAAACCTCACTTCAGTAGCTTGAAAATTCAATCTCCGTTCTCGAGTAACCTCACGTATATTTTCAGCAATGGCTTCATCGTCAGAATCATAAATGGCTGCAGAGAGTTTTGCATCTGTATCTCGATTCAATTCGTTAATTCGTTTGCGGTTTTGTTTACCCTGTTTCCGTTTAGTTTGAACATAAAGTTGTAAATCCTCCTTGGCAAAGGACTCAAACGATTTCAAAATGATGGTGATCACATGGATTGACTGTTTCAAAAATCGCGGTGAATGTTTGAATGCTGATTGCGGGATCAACACTAAAATGTTTAGAAAATCGTTGAATGAAAATAATTTCCTAATTATACCTTCAGCCAACTCACGATCAATTTCATATTGAGTATCTTCTTCTTCTTCATCGGTGGTAGTTCTCTTTTTTCCAAATATCGAGTTCGATATTTGAAGCAATTCTTTAAAACAAATCATGGCCACATGTAGCGAGTTCCATGATTTCTTCGCAAATGAGTCACGAAAATAAGTTACAATCAAAATGAAATTGATTTCACTCAATGCTGCCCTAACGGAACCAAAATCAAACGACGCTGTATTGTTTAGCATAATTTGTTCTCGTTGATAGTTCAAGAACCATGCAATAGTGAAGAAATAACTGGCATTTGATAGATCATCTACGGTTGAATATTCCGATTGACTTGTAAGTTTCGATGCCATTACTTCAATCAAGTTATTGAAACAACCACCTGATAGAAATTCATCAATAAACTCAAAAAAAATATGTCGGCCTTGAGCTGTGAGATACACGGGTGAGCTCGTCTGTACATAGTCATCGGAATCGTATTTGAAATGATTCGGATTCTTCCAAGTCTTCGACTTGTCTAGTTTGTCCAAAGTTCCATCAGTATTTGCCAACGCTTCTTCTCCAGATACCACGTAGGAAGTTGCATCTGAAGAACGAATGGATAATAATGTACCAAACTTACCATGTCTGGTGGCAATTTTCAGGGTTTGTGCTTGTTTCTTTCTAGCTTCAGTTGCTAGTAGATCCAGCAATTGCATTCCTACTGTGCTCGACAATGGTGCCAATGGTGCAGATGCATCAGTCGATACGCTGGGAGCATATGGTAATGGAGGTGGACGAACAAGTACATCCTTCGCCTCAATCCCTTTTATCATCAAGTAAATACACTCAAGTGTAACTTCACCAAACAATTCCTTATCAAATTCAACATTAATTGATCCTGAGATAGTTAACAAAAGCATAAGGACCTTGTTCCTTTTAAACACTTTTAAGACATTGTTTATCGAAATGTCATCTTGAGAAACACCACTAGGTAAATCTGCCGATGCGACAATTGTGTTTCTTGCTTTTGATGAAATTGAAGATGTTGCAGGTTCAATGGCTAAAATATTTCTAACAAGGTACAATACAAGTCGTAGGATTTGATTTTCACGAGGTTCTCGATCGATCTTTGATTTTTGTAGAACAGGTAGTACTAGTCTAATCACTGCTTTCAACAATTGTCCACCATTGTAGGTTAAAATGTGTTTCTTGTACAGGACGTGAATTTTTCTGATATTTGCATACAACAATTTTTGATTGTCTGACAAATTCTTGTCAAAATCCACTGGCCACGTTAAAAGCACAAGTATTTCCAAACACGAAAGCATTATCTTCTCCATTGAAGTCTTGTTTCTGATTATCTCCTTTTTGGCCATTTTTTGCTCCCATTGACAAAGTATGACCAAGATATCATTTTGAATTAATCCACAATCAGCACAAGCGAGTGCTACTTCATAGTTGTTTTGTTTTTCATCAACAGCCCTGATCCATCTTTTTATATCTTTTAGACACGCCAATGCATCATGACCTAGTTTATATGGAGGGGGTTTGACTTCTGATGTATGGTCAACACCACCCAATGCAGATACCAAGATGGCGATATGTGCACGCAATAATTTTTGTGCATGAGTTTCATTTGGCTTTAGAGTCGTTGATAAAGATCTTAGCCTGTCTTCTTCTTCCTCCTCTTCTTCCTCTTCTTCCTCTTCTTCCACTACTCCCCCCTCTGCACTACCTTTGTCATGGTCTATTTCAATGGGTTGATCTGCTGACTGTCCTGCAATTGTCTCGTGTTTCTTTGGTAGCTTAATTTTAGTAACTTCTTCGTCTCCGTAGTCTATAAAATCATCAAATTCTTCTGCATCGTAATAGTTTTCAATATCTGAGCCTGTCTCCACGTCACTCATATCGACTTCAACGTAGGAGTCCATTAGATAAGGAAGTATGAGCTTAACTTTTGGTGTCCTAGTGAAAAAAGAAAATCAGAGAGAAAAAACCGCGTCATGAAAAACAAACACGTCCAAATATTGGTTGGTAGCGTACAACATATCTGAGCTTGAGATGCAATGAATGAGACAACTGGTGCTAGACAACTTTCCTGCCACAATGTGCTAATGCATTCGTTGCGAAAGCACTACCTTACTAATGACTCTTCTTCTAGGATATCTTCTATCAGCACCATCTGCTTACTTAAGCGATATCGTGGGTTTACATTGCATTAACAGCACGATTGTTGGCACTGTGAAATCATACAATTAGTAAATTGACAAGTGTGGCCGTGTATAAACAGCCTCCCTGAGGGTGACCTATAATGGGGCTCTATCCAATATGGTCCGTTATTGAATGTCCAAAACTTTTGTCGTGAAAATATATATCACGACATTCAATCATTAACTGTAGGTGGTCTTAATGGTAAAAGGTACTGTATATAAAGAAAAGTTGCATACTTGGAAGCGGGGTAAGTTTCTAAATCTGTCTCTTAACTACAGCCAAAAACAAAACTATACAGTAAAAAGGAATGATCAAGATTCAATGGATTGGAAGGTTTCATATGAGCTTCTGCTAATGAAATAGCCAATTGACTTTCGATCACAACACAGTTGAAAACAAAAGTTTGAGAAATATATTTGTGCGCATTTCACGTTTTAAACAATTCATGATCCTAGAAACTTTTCCCATTACCCTTCTCAAGAACTTCAAGTCCATTAGTGTTTAGTCTTGATCTGTCATCAAGGTCACTTTGTGTATCTAGAAATTCTCCACCACGCCACTACTACCATTTTACCAATGCTCTCTATTAGTTTGTGGTCTCCTATTTAGTTTAATTTAGTTTTTATGGTTATGAACCCTTGTTGATGAAAATAGAAAAAAATTTTCTTTCAACAACTTTGGTAGATTTTAGCCCAACCAGAGTCGTAAAAATTCCACCTATAAGTCACTGATACATAAGTGCTTGTAGTTTCTTACTGCAGTAGGGCATAAAGGTGGTTCGGTCGATCAAAGTCGTGTACCTGTGGGGAGGAGGAACCCACGTGCCAGCCACAAAAACAAGAGCAGTAATCTCTCTAAAAGGGTAAGCCAATGCATAGCGATTAGAATAATAGAACTACCATCTATATACGAGAGATTATGTACAATGGCATCGTTTTGTTTATGCTCCCCCCAGTGAGAAATTTAAAGTAAAAGATACTCCGAACCCATTTTCTTCCATCTCATTAGCTTCTCATGGCACATACATATACTTACACAGATCGCGTTTTCGCTTTGAATTTTCTCATTGATTAAAGCTAACTTGACCTCAGTATAATCAAACTGAAGTATAGAGTCACTCTTGTTGATTGTGCAATTTTTTTTTTTTAGGTTTTTTTGTTGTCTCTAACCAGCGCTAGAAAAAGAAGTAACCATTAAAAACCATTAAAAACAACTCCAACTGACGTGAAAAGAAGTCGCCCCGCATCCCATTACTACGACTAAGAACGTTATAGCGGAGCCAATCAATCATTCAAAAAATAGATTCTGAAGCTATCGTCAATATTGTTTTCTTAACAGTAAAATAGTCTAACAAAATGGAGCACACACCTACAACCTTGGGGACCGTGCAACACAATCCTGCTAGTGGATCCAATAACAACCTGCCAGCAAACCCCACGTCAACTCAATCACATAATACATCTCCATCCACGGACACAACACCGAATAATAACGATAATGTACCAGCGCAATCCAATGGCAATGAGGAAGGCAGCGACGCTGACAACAAGGAATCTACATCACAACATACACTAAAACGAAGAAATAGGATACCAGCATCCTGTTCCATGTGCAGGAAAAGAAAGTCCAAGTGTGATAGAGTACGGCCTGTGTGTGGCACATGTATTAGAAAAGGTATAGCCCATCTTTGCCAATACGAAGTCAACTCCAGTCATAGATACATCTATCAAAATTCTCATCCATATCAAGGGCAAGGATACATGCAAGGCCAATCAGACTCCTATAATAACCTTAATGGACCACAGCCGTTTCCAGTGCAAGTACAACCACAGCTCCCAGGACCACTACCACCTCATTTTGCTCATCATACGCCACAACATTATGTACCGCCTTCACCAAACTCATCTGACCCGGCAAATTATGTGCCACACAATAACCCACAACAGTTTCCTGGAGGAGGTCCCCCACCTCCGCCACCACCACCACCTCACTTGTATCACAGCCCACCATTCAATGGTCCACCATTATCTCAACCTTCGCCCGATTACATGTCTCCATCAGCTGCAAACAGGTACTCGCCGTCAAATGGTCCACCTGGGCTGTCATTGTCTTATGGGGCATTTCAGCATCCACCCTCTAATAATGGTGCAGAAAAAGTCCTGCCCCGACAGTTGCCTATACCAGCACCATCGTCACATCACAGAACTTCGCAAGACAATGGCAAACCATATTTGCCTAGTCCAACAGCAATCTCAAACTCCATGTTTAGGGGTGGTCCTCATCACTTGCAATCAGGATCAATTAGCTCCATCCCGTTACCACCACCGCCTTCAGCGCCTATACCAGGTAGTGCAGCTGCTTCTTCATTAGGATCCGAAGGTCAGCCACAATTACCTCCGCCATCAGCGAGCCTGGTAACGCCAAAAAACGCATCTACGTCGCCATTGGCCAACTTTCCTACTTCCCAGCACCCATCGCCTAATGAACAGAATGGTGTTAACCAAACCGTGACCCCATCTGCAAGAATACGATCGATGCCTTCGGAGAATGTGCCTTCGCCTTTGACAAGTATGCATAAGCCAAGCGCAACAGCTACAACCCCTGGATCGTACACTAGTGAACAAAAACCCATCTCGATGCAAAATTCCCCTGGAGCCAAGGACTCTTTCTCATCGAATAACTTGGTATCGATCCCACTTGGACCCAATTCATCATTGCAAGTTAGTACGGAGGATAGAATGAATGTCTTTTCCAACTCAAGCTATTCGATTGCTTTGGAGAACCATATAGTCCAAGAACATGGGGTGCTTTCGTACCTAGGTTTGACTAAAAGCGATCCATTCATTACGATATTGAGGAATTTTACGGTTCATTTGTTTAGAGCAGGGGAAATGACCAAATTTATTCGAACAGATGCCAACAAAAAACGCAGAAACTCAACGGGTTCGGCATCGAAATTATCATCCAAGCATAGTGATGGTCTCCCATCGTTTCAAAAGAAGCCAAAGCTAAGTATGACACCCGCCGAACAAGATAACGCTGCAGAAGCAGCACCAATGGTTCCAACGGACTCAAGTCAGTCGAATAATGACGTTGACATAAACAACCTTTCAAAAGCTGCAATCAAGCATGCACGCGAACAATCTTTAAATGCATTGAATGTTGCCTCACCTCTCGATAAATATTCTCCAAATGTTCCAGAGAATAAACGAGACGAGCGTAAGATTCCCAAAATAACACCATCGGTTGAATCATTCTTCACTGGTCTGAATAAAAAAGAGTACTATGCATTGGTGGAAAAAGTTATTCTTGCAACGTTACCTGATCAGGTTAATCTGTTTAAATTGTTTTGTCGATTTTTCAAGTATGTTCACCCATTTATTCCTATCATTGATGAAACGTCATTTATCGTGGAGGTCAAGAATTTGTTAATCACTTTCCCATCGTTTGGGCATGAGCGATGGACCTCAGTCAAGATTCGCAACGATCAAGACTTGCGTACTTTGGGATTGTTTTTGCTCATTTTGTCCTTGGGATTCAAGAGTTTGATTCAAAATGACAATGTGTACAATGAATATACCGATGAAGAGGTATCCATGATTCAAGACATGACGCAAATCTCTTCGGATGAGTTCAAAAGAGTCATAAATCTATGCATTAGTGATAGCTTGCTCGGTGCCAAGTCATCGTTCAAATTAGTTCAATTATTGACTCTTTTGTATTTCTATAAAGAGGTATCGGCTGATGATGGTCATGGTATATGTGGTTCAGACTCACAGATCTTACTAGGTGTTACTATCCGGCATGCGCTTGCCATTGGATTAAATCGTGATCCAACGTCTTATACCGCATATGAAGCAATTTGCAAGAATCCTTCGCTTATCAAAACTTGGAGGCATTTATGGAACTATTTAACGCAAGCTGATGCAATGAGCAGTCTCCACAATGGTACCAATTTGAATTTGAGGAATTTGAAAATGAGCGACGTACAAGCACCTTATGAACTGAAGGATAAAACAGGCGAATTAAATGAAACGATTAAACGATACAATTCGATCTGTGACTGCTATCGTCAATTGTGTAATAAAATCAACAATGTTTGGGAAAAGCCAAAAGTTATGGATATTTTGGCTGATACCAATCATTTGGAAAAGATATTTTTTGATTTTTTTGGAAAGGACTTCTTTCTGACTATTATATGCAAACCAGCAAAAGTAAATCCTGATGCGAGTTCATGGGATGCAAGCACGTTGGAACATGAAGAACAGATCATCAAGGTGATGAAATACTGCATGTTCATTCAATTGAGGACGAACTTGTCAGGTATGTATTATATGATTGCCATTCATTATGAAAATGAGTATAACGAGTCCAAGACTCCATCCATGAATGCTGGTATTGAGTTATTCAAAATATACATCAAGAGCGTGGTGCAAATCGTATACATTATGACTCATGTATTGGATAACTCGGTTGAATTATTTGGCAAAAATTTCGACTACATTCTTACAGCGGCTAATGAACGGTACATGATTCGAACTCATTCCTTCTTGACTTCATTCTTTATCCGTTTGCTCCATCAAAAGAAGGATCTATCATTCAAGGTGTTTAAAGAACCAAGTTATATTCCTCGACTTGAAGTTATTGATACTTTATTCACAATGGTTTTAATCGAGGCTGAATTATTTGTGGGAAATTTCCGTAAAATGTCTCGAACTTATATCAACAGTTATCGATTATACATCATGACATATATCATCATGCGTCAATGTGTTGAAAATCCCGATGTGTTTTTCGAAAAGGCGATTCATGACCAACTGTTTTTCCATCAGGGAACAAATATGATTGAATTTTTCACGCTTGCTGAATTGCATCACTTATGTCGATTATGTGGTGAATTCCGCAATGCTACTGAAGAGAAAAAGAGATTGAAGCGGGAGAAACTAAAAGCAAAGGGAATCATTGTTGAAAATGACGCAGATGTTGATAATTTCAACTTTGACAGTTTACAATCATCCGGTGCTCTTGATGATTTCGCCATTTTCAATGATGGCAATGGCACTACATTTATGTCATTTTTCGATGACGATCAAGTATTTGATAATTTGAATAATTTGCCTGATGATATATTGGATCCTGTTGCTCGTAATGAAGATTTGATTCGGTTGTATAACATTTATGGTGATTTTGATGAGGATTTGGTTAGAATGGCATCATCTTGATAAAAGACGGTTTGTTTTTTGTATTAGTTTTAAAAAAAAGTGTGTATTATTATCAACTAGGGTTACTCTGATAGAAGCATTCTTTGTAGGATCAGTTGTAGATATAGCTCTACTGTCTTCTTTAGTGGTTATATGATCTTTACTTTTCTTTCCACGTTGTATCGCCGTCCAATAGCCTAACATCGAAACGGTATTAGGTAGCGCGTCAAACAACTTCAAAACAACTTTTTTTTTCTACCTTACATACTTTATGTTTCATAAGAAGCCTGTAGAATCCTCGAAATCAATCAAGATAGTCTGGCGCCCCCTCCCCTCCACCAGAAACAATGCAATCTGTCTTTCAGGTAGGAAACGATCACCAGAAACCAAAACGAAACCGTGTTTCACTTAACTGCTTATCTTGTAAACGGCGTAAAATCAAATGTGATCGAAAAAAGCCGTGCGGGTCATGCGTCAAGTATGGTTCCGCTTGTGAGTACCTGCAACCAGTATGGAATCAAGCTGAGGAGGATGATCATTTTGGTGTGCAGCGGTTGAATTACAGGAGTCTTGAAAATAGTCGAAATGGTGATAGTGCTGTTAAGAAACGTAAGACTAGTAACGGGGAAAAGAGAGCCAGTGCTGTAGTTATCGAAGGCACGGATACAGTTTCTAATGTGGTTCCCCCATCTGAGGCTATATCTGGTGATGTTTTTGCTCAGTTAGAGTTTCTCAAGTCGAAATTACACGAATTGGAATCAAAAGTGCACGATGGACATTCTTCTCATGCATCATCTAGCAATTCGACACCAGTATCAGAAAAGAAACCACTTGATTGGGAACATATCACTTCATCGACCCAAACGGAGTCACATAACCCTACGTTTATTGGAATCAATCTATACAACGACATGAATTTTAACGAAACCATCAACTTTTATGCAGGCTATGCTCCAGTTCATGTTCAGGATTTGGCTAGACGATACAACCATGGTCCATTTTCTTGGTTGACATTGTTGAAAAAGGATCCTGCCCAGAGCCAAATTTGGAAATACTTGCACTCTGTTCGACAAGAAAATCGTCAGAGAATACGTCAAACCCCTCGCGCTGCACAAATACCACCTTTGCTTCATGTGTTCAAAGAAAGCGGTGACCATTCGGGTCCCAAGACTACCCAAAGCTGTTGTGGTCCCGATGGTGTTGATAAAGATGAATCTGATAAATCCGGTCACTGTCAAAGTAAAAAAAAAGATCGTGGTCAAGAATGGGAGTTTCGCGAACGAGCAATTGATCGTGATGGGTTCAACGATTTGAGACTTTATGGAAATGTTCGCACCAATTTTAAACAGCTGGGGATTAGAGAAGGCACTAATGTCGGTTCCAATCCTGCTAAACTATCAAAAATAAATTCACCACTGCCGCCGGCAGCAACAGCAAATGAAAATATAAGCACCAAAAAAGACGCTGCTATCACTCCTGAACCCGAAAAAAAATCAAGAGGTGCCATGTCTTTTGGCAAAGGTAAAATTGAAGAGGAACTAAACTTGATTGAGAATTTGAGAGACTATCTTCCGAAGCAAAAGGTCATTTGGAAATCAATTGAGTTATTCTTTACTCACTTATACCCCTTTTTCCCAATACTTGATGAACAAGAGTTTGTTCAAGAAATGGAACGTATATTAGGACCCAAAGATTATAATGATACCAAAATAACCGACTTGAAAATTGAAAAACGATTGGACCTTGCCTATTTGGGAACATTGTTCATTGTGATTCGATTTGCCTATGTGGCTCTAGTCACCAACAGAAGGACCTTAATGGACAAAAAATTGGCCAATAAGACTGATGATAGACATGAATTAGATGTACAATACTTGTTGAAAAATCCGGTTGAAATGAAGCTTATTGAAATGGCAGAATTATGTCTTGACCAATTTAACTTGAATCGTAGAAGTGCACTCATTGTTTTGCAATGTACTTTTATGCTTCGGTTATACTACATGTTTGGCCCCGAACATGGAGATGGTGCGGATGGTGGAGACTCGCAGGTGATTAATGGATTAATGGTGCAAATGGCGCTTGCCATTGGGTTGCATCGTGATGGATCAGTGGTTACAAATGTAAATGATATCATTTCCGATTCTATTGAAGAGTGTGTTGCTGAAGAGGATAGTGCCAGAGTTCAAAATCTTCATCGCAAAATCTGGTTCTTTTTAGTCATTTGTGATTTGATTCAAGGGTACCAATATGGTAATCCCTTGTGTATCAGAGAAGAGATGTACGATACTCGTTTACCTTTTTACCAACCAGGGAATGAAAATATTGATGATATCGAAAAGGAAAAACATGCAGTTAGCACATTTGCCTATCTCGAAAAATATCGCACCAAGTTGGTTAATATTTTAAACACATGTTTGAATTTACATAAGCCAGCTAATTTGAAAACTTTGACTGGGTACATATCCGACTTTGAAGTGTTTCTAAACGACAACTTTGGCATTATGAAATTGTTTCTCATACCTTTTGACAAAGATAACTATGCCTACCCATTTTTGAAAATTATGAAGTGTAAAAACTATATCAATATGAAGATGTTTCTCAATGGCTTGTTAGCCCACTTATACATCCATTACGAGGCCCAAGCTAATGATCAAAAGCAATCGCTAACAAAGCAAAAGAAACTGCAATCATTGGCTTTCTTCTACTTGCGGAAAATTATGGCTTCATTGTACGGTGAATTCCTACCTCACGTTTTTCAATTGCTTTGTGAAAATGCCAAAAACTTTGGTACTGATATCGGAAGTGATTTGATCTTGAATCCGATTGTTGAATCAATGTTGCACAAGATTTCTCAATTCAGTTTTGCAATGTTGACGCGATTGAACTCAACAATTTACCTAATGAGATCAGACCCAGAGGCTCATGAAGCTGGAATGAAATCTGGATTTGAGTATCGAGCCAAGTATGGCAAATTGGTCCAATTGAGTCAACTTGTGGAACGGATTTGTGAGATTGTGATTACGGCAATGTCACGTTTAAGTCAACGATATTATTATGCATGGAGAATCACAAAAGCTCATACATATATCATGACCCATTGTATGAAAAATCAAGAGTTTTTTAAATTATTTCATGAAAAGAATCAGTTGAAGAAGTTTTTGGAATGCGATGGTGAGCAGTTGAATGAACTAATTGCTATTTGTGAAAAGGGACAGAAACCATACACAAAGTGTAGGAAAAAGTTTGCTAAGATTTTCACCGAAACCAATAAGGAAAGTGAGAAGCAAACTAGTAGACATGAAGGTAATGAAGAGTCAAGTGTAAAGCATATCTCCACTACAAAAAATGCCAATAGTGGGGAAGTAAACATTAGCAGCAATGACGACGACGCCAAAGTTCATAGTCATCAAAATCTGGTTAGTTCAAATGCCCCAAGTTCAACAACCGAGTACACAAACGTCGTTACCAATCCGATGTCATCGGAGTCCTGGTCAAGCCTTGATGATTTCAACACCGTGTCAAACACTGATATCGATAATTTGTGGATCTCGCTCAAGATGAAAACTACTCCGTATATCAACGACAATAACGGTGATCAAAATCTGGGTAACCTGGGTGAGCTTTCAAACGGAAATGCAAATGCCATACCAGCAACCACGGCATTTACACCGGCTGTTATGACCCCCTTTTGGCAATCTTTAGCTCAACCGTACAATCA
The DNA here is from genome assembly GCF_000182765.1 of Lodderomyces parapsilosis. NCBI lineage: Eukaryota > Fungi > Ascomycota > Pichiomycetes > Serinales > Debaryomycetaceae > Lodderomyces > Lodderomyces parapsilosis. Next base: position 369,964 of record NW_023503282.1, on the reverse strand, counting down.
ACAGCAATCTCCACAACAGCAGCAAGAGCCACAGCAGGAAAACTATCATCAACCAGGTGTATATAATGAAGATGCTAACAACAATAACCAAGTAAATGAGACAAATACCGGTCAGTATGGTGCCGCTTATCCTGGCAATACCGGTAGTGGTGAATTAAAGACATTGAATGATTTTGACTTGTTTAATAGTTTCCCATTGGAGGAAATGTTGGGCATAGCTAGCATGAACTTGCCATAAAGTTGCGGGTATAGTCGTGTGTTTAATACAATTAATCTAATATTTGCAGTCATTACTTTCTTGTATACCTATTATACTACGCTTGTCTCAAATGGCGTCATTTCATAATGGTTTATCAGGGTGGCCCACATTTGGTTGCATGGTGCGAAATATTTGGTTGCAAATTGGTCCGTGCATCGAGTTGCATATTGTAATTGGAAATTTTGAAACATTACCCCGCGTTCGGGTTTTGCCAAGATCTGTTCCTCTTTTTCTCTACGTAGCTTTTAGCACCACTAAAGTTCTTTACAGTCTTGTGATTATACAAACGTTGGCTTTACGAGAGATGAATAAAGGATAATGCAAATAATCTTTTCGATAATAATAATAAATCTCTATATTCAAACTTCCTTTTTTTATAAACAAACTAAAACCATATAACAGTTTCAACCCCGGAATTGAGACATGCAAAAGTTAAACCCGGGGTTAGAAGAAGTAAATTTAGTACCATCTCATCTTCAGTCGCATTATTGAGGAACTGAGAATTTCTAAAACGCAAACAATATGGAAAAATGTGATAAAATCAAATGACCAGCATTTGATAGATCCTAGTTGGTGAACCATTGAATCCAATAACACTCATAACGAACAACTCGCAACTTGTTTAAATTGAAGACTTGCTGAACTTTTTCAACAAATTATTCAACTCAATCTCTTCCTTCATGGCAGCAAATTCAATAAGTGGATCAACCATGTATTGATGATGACTAGGTTGTGGCTTTTTCTCAACAAGACCTCCATTACTAGTGGTTGCCGATGTAGTTGGTGGCAATGGCGATACTGAGCATGTTGAAGTGCCTGATGTGGAGTTTGATCTTGTGGAGTAGAGTGAATTGTTTGATTTTGAGGAGCTGATTGATGAAATTGAGCTTTGTGAATCTTGTCTATAGTGTAATTGATTGTACAATGAGTTGGAGCTTGTAGATGAGCTTGATGGACTGACTGAGCTTGATCTTGACGATGATGATGGAGTAAGGTATGCAGAAGCTGGAGTAGCAGAGGCTGGAGCACCAATTGCAGCAGTTGCAGTAGCAGAAGCATATAGTTGTTTTTGTTGTTGAGCTTGTTGTTGTTTCCACAATTTGATCTTTTCCAGCTTGATGATTTGAGCTCTAACTGGCTCCAAGAATGATCCCAATACTTCAACCATTTCTTCGTTTGTAACCTTCAAATCCCAGTTCAACAAGTAAATCAATTGTCTTTCCATAAGATTGATGTCTTTCACATTAAACAAACCGTCTGTGTATTTAGCCCAATGCTTGTTTTTTGGACTGGAGTCGTTGTGAAATTTGCTTGATAAGATTAAACAACTTAATAAGATTCTGTGTCTGGTACATGGCAATCCTTGAGCGTTTTTAGGCAACTTGGTTTTCAATTTTTGCAAATAAACCAAGGTAGCCATCAAGGTACCAGTATATACATTGGTGTATTTGATCAATTTGGTGAGAAAAGTCATCAAAGAAGGCAATTGTTTGACTGTGTTATTTGTAGTAGTGTAAGTTTGTGACTTGGTGTCTTTGCATGGAATGACTTGCAACGTAGCAACAACCAACTTGTGAATCATATCGTGAGTAATTGGTCCATTGAGGAAGATGTTCAATGCTTTTAAGTCAAGTGCTGAAACCATTGTGGATATGAGAATATTTAGTGGTAGATGTAATTGTTTGAAAATGAAACTGTTGGATACAGAAGGAAAGCATGAAAGTGGAAATGAAATTGAAGAAATACTATCGGTATATATACAAATCTAAGGATCCTTGTCTAAGGAGATGTTTTGATAATTTTATGAATGCAAAACAAAAGGTACGTCTTAATTGATTGATGATTGTTTTACCATTAGTTATTATAATACACGCTTAAAAGTGGTCTTGTGTTACTTTGTATTTTTTTTTTAATTTTCCAAAAGGGTGTTTGTGTAATAAATGGTCTCTCTTTTATTTCTGGCGCTTAATTTTTTCTTTTCACCTTTAATAAGAACAACAACCAAGAGACATAACTCCTTTTAAAATATATACAACGTTATTCATAACCGCGGAAGGAAAACAATAGTAACTACGAGGCGGTTGCAACAACTTACTGTTAACTGTTTGTATAGAGCTACATTCATACGGGCTCAGCTTGATGTCTCTATCACCCTAAGCACGTCCTCTCTTCCTTGCCTCGAACAATCCCCCTTCCACGAAGGTATCGAAATTATCGTTTGATATTCACTTGGATGTCGTTGTTTTTTGTGTTTGCACATATTTCTCGTTTTTGTGATTGTCATCAGCTCGCGTCACACAACAAGAACACCAGAGATTTGTCTCACATGAATTGGCAGGAAAAAAGAGAAGAATCTAAAAATAATAAAAGGCAGTACAGTTACAGTGAGGTGGGTATGCCCAAGATTCGAAATATGCAAGCTCATGTATGATGCAACCCCGTATCTAAAATCCTTCGGACTATAATTGGCAACCCTTTTCTTTTGTCGAATAATGACGATCTCTTTCTCCTCATTAGATTTGAATTGAATGCTTAATCACTTATCCTAAGTTAAATTAGTGTAAATAGTGTGACGCTGGGTGGCATTGGGTGACGACGAGTGACGTTGCTTGGCCCGCGGAACGCTCAGTAGAGTAGAAGCAATAATTGCTTGGTGGAAACACAAATCTATAGCACGCATGTGAAACCAAGCTACAACCTCAGCCCAGTGTATACTTGAACAATGTTTTTACCACGCTCATGATATCCGGTCGTCTACATTACAGTGCTTGATACACATTGTCTTCTTGTTGGTCTCCAAACGTCTTTGAAAACGCGTTAGAAAATTGTTGAAAGGGCTCGCACTACACTATCAGCTTTATCGTTTAGTCCCACGACCAACTCGACTGCATTGTTCCATTGTCCTTCCTCTACATATTAGACTTGTGTTAGTAACTTTGAAAAGCCAACTCAATAATAAGTAAGATCTGTATAGTTTGCTAAAGGGGGAACTAAAATAGGAAAAAAATTAACTTTACTATCGCGTGTATTGTGTTTTCTATTTTGTTCGTCTAAACATCAATTTAAAACCCAAAACAATAGGTCCCTATTGAACAACACAATAGAACTTGCATTCTCTATTCGTTTGTGATACATATTTGAAGCGTGTCATATTCCTTCAGAAAAGTGGTACAATATAGCAACAATTAAATTTAAGGGGAAAAAATCCAGAAGCATGGAAAACAATAAGGCGTAGTAGAGATTCTAGATCTTTTTGATCGTCCAACATAATAGTGTAAATCAATGAAACTTACACTACACAACTCACGAAACACTTTTAGGACCCCAGCTAGTTGAAATTAGTCACCACCTTTTCGATCTCTTGGTGTATCTGTAGATACTTTACTAATTTGAAACAAGTTCGATACCAAATGTGCATTGGCGTGTACACAATAATAAAAAAACCACGCGTGAGCCCTTGGTTTAAAGCGAAGCCACTACCAGCAAAGCCCAAAAAAAAATGCACGGAAATACGTCCAAATGTTTCCAAGCTTGGTGCATTGTTAGTCCTAAATTTTTATCATCCGATATTCGCTTACTCTCCTGCCTTTTGGGTTATATTTTTAGGTCGAATAATTTAGGTCGCGCGTCGCCACTCCTGTCGACCCAGTTTTCCTTTTCTCTTTTTTTTTTTTTTTTCGGCTGCATTGGGCAGAAAGAGATGCTGGTTAGGTGGAGAGATTCTTTTCACGCGACTAAAAAATGAAAGGAAGTTAAGCCATGTAGGAAATTTGCAGGTCTATTGCTAATGCTATCCTTTCAAGAACTACATGTAAACACACTCAAAAATAGAATCAATGTACCCGTCTTTCTCACTGACACGTTCTTGGTTTTATCAACAATGGTCGGAGACCACACCACCTCGCAAAACTCCCTCTTCACATGGGCAGATTTTAGTCCTTTGGTCAACTCTAAGAAGACTACGTATACTTTTCAAAGAGAAATGGCAAGTTCAACCGGATGCTTTTAACTGCCCAATATCGCCACAGAAGCGTGTAATTTATCTGTTTTAGTAAGTTGTAGTTAATACATGTTAGATAAATTACTTGCAGCATATGCTGAAATGTTTTCTTTTTCCGCTTCTATAATTTCAAGAGATGGGCCAATTTGCCTAACTCGGCACGTATGATTCAATCTTACTTGCTAACACAACTTCTTTGACGAATAGATCCATATGCGTTATTTTGTGCATTAAATAATTTAACCAAATTGAGTTAAATTGAAGTGAAGAAAAAAAAAGTGGCACAACAGAGAGAGTGAAACCAAACGGTTTCTCTTGGGCAAAATAGACGACTACACCTGAACGAATGTGATTCTGAAAACCGTATTGTGTTTTGACCAAAAGCAGCGGGGGTTTTCTAACCGAGGTTAATACCAGCATACTTTCAGTGTTAAAGAGTAACTTTTCCTCTAAATCACAGATCATTAGAGCTACAACATCATAAACAATAAACTTTACTTACTAAAAGGGTGTCTCCCAAACAATGAAAAACAATTCCAATCGTTAATATTTCAACCGACACCCACAGACACACACACATGTACACAACTTCTCGTATAATATATATATTTGATCAGAAATTTGGGTATATTACTGGGTCTGTCATGCGTTTGAGTACTCAGACTGGTGCACAGCAAATCTTGTCATCATAAATATGTATAAGTATATCACTGAAGTGTGTATCCTTGTCATGTGTTGTGGGTTGTGAATCTATCAGATTGTGAAATATCTTCTATTGAAAACGAAAACTCCCCTTCTTCCCCAATCCTAGGTGACTTGAGTTACAAGAAATACATGAATAGTATTTACTCATTGAATCCTTGTTACTGTGCATCCCCTCAGGTTTAGTACTGAAAGATGATATATAAAAGTAAAAAAAAAGGAAGTAAGTACAGGTGGAAAAAAATTTTCTTCACTCAAGAGATGAGAGCCTTTTTATACAGAAGTGGTAGCATTTACAATCAAAGCCATAATGAATTCACGTACATATTTCTTTACACAACCAAGTTCTTCAACTTGGTCAACTGCTCATAATACTCAACAATATCATCTCCCCTTTTCACACCAGGACACCCTTTCATGCGCTCACACAACTGCTGATATTCTTCAATCGATTGGGTACCAATTAACCCTTCAAGCCATTCGCAGTACAATTTATTATACTGGCATACAATCAATTCCATAAACTGGTGAATGTACAGTAAGTCAGTCACTGAAGAACGACGATACAATTGTAAACATTCATCGATAGGCATTATCAATTTGGAATTTATGTGACGCACAATTGTATGTTGAGTGAAATTTATTTGATGGAGGAGTTTTTCATGGAATGATTGATAGATTGATTTGATGTATGGGTCCTGAATGCGATAGCCAGTGGTGGGAGAATTATCCTCGAGGAATCTCTGCCACAATTGACAGTATTTCAACTGGATCTCTAAAAACTCAATCAACTGTGGACCTAGTGCTTTCAACTTTTTGCGCAATTGAACAAGACAGTTGATGTAATTGTGCACTTGTGAGTTTGCTATTGTTGTTGTTATTGTTGCTTCTCCTTGTTGCTTGTGCTTGTGCTTGTGGTGTTGCTGTGGTGAAGTAGCTTCTGGCTCAGATGGCAAAGGTCGATTTTTGAGCATGAGTAAAATGTCCTTCTTGCTTGGTGAACGCGTAGCTAACCTCGGATGCTGACTTGGCAGTTCCTTTTCTTCATCTGCGATATTCAGATCTTGCTTGTTTTCATGTAATGATTGATTTTTTCTTGGTGGAGTCGTCACCTGTGTTGTTTCACTACGAAGTTTAGACCGTGATGATTTGGTTGTTTGCGATCGTGAAACTTGTTGCTTTGGTTGATTATCCATCAGTGGTGTAAAAAAGTCACTCAACACATTCAACTTGCTTGGCTTGTTCTTGTCATTGGATTCGGATGTGGAAACATTACGTTTTACCATCGATGACAATGATCGTTTGATAGAGACTCCTCTTGATAATGTTCGTGCTGGCTCCGCTTGTTTTACTTTGCTTCTGGCTGCTTTAGCATCTAACTTATAGTTCGAATGGAGCCCGTTGACGACATTGGTATCAACAGCTGAACTCAATGGCCGACTAGTGAAATCATCAAACTGCAACTTGTGACTTCCACCAACCCCATTCTCATACATTATATGGTGTTGTGGGTAGTAGTCCGGGACTTTTGCTTTCAAAAGTTCATCCACTTTGTTCAAATCTGTCCATTTCAATATTGGATAATTCTTCTTTAGATTGTCAACAATGGCGAATTTTGAAGTCACGGAGTTCAATTTCACCAAGCATATTTCCAAGTCTTGATAATTCCTCTTGATTCCATTGTCAATTCCCATTTTGATGTTGTGATTGCTAAGTTTCACCAACTGGTCCTTGATGGATTTGACAAATGTGGGCAATTTAAACCAAACTCCCATTGGAATGGCCAACGCATCACGATGGTGAACAGCTTTTTCAATGACAAAATCCAACTTGAAATAATAACTCAATAAGCTAAACTTGAACAAGTTGTTAAATATAGCCAGATTATTAATCAAATCACCAAAATTTACCGTTTCTATTGAGCAATTGTAGACAAATTGGAACACATTACAGTTGATTAGCTCCATTTCAGTCACTTCTCTTTGATCAATTATACCCGATTGTTTACTCAATTGTTTCAATATACTCAATATTATATCCTTAAATCCATCTTTGATCCGTATGAGGTTCAACAACACCAAACTCTTTTCCGAAGTGGCATTCCACTCCAATTTATTAGTCTCCAAGTATTTTTCCAACTGCTTGTATTTGCCAATGGTATAGTTAAGAAACTCTATAATGTGCTGTTGGTATTGAAACTTTACATCACTTGTCATTTCATTGTTGAAGAATTCTGCACGCATGGGGGAATTCACTTTTTTGTGAATTGAGACATTGTTTGGTGGTAGTGGTGGTCCTGGTAGTTGAGGTGGCATGAAACTTGGCTTGGGAGTTTGTGATTTCGATCCTTCATTTTTTTGTCGCTCATATACGGATAATGGAAACTTGGGAGGTTCCAAATTCAACTTTTCTGGCTTACGTTTCATCAGACTTTGGTTTATTTGTGACAACAGTCTTTGCACGTTGTTGAAATTGGGATTCGTCGTAGGTAAGGATATATTTGGGTGTAAATTGACATCCAGATTCTTTTGTTTACGTGATTTCGACCTTGTGAGTTGAGCCACTTGTCTCTTTGACTCAAGCTTTGGTTCTGATTCAGCAAATCTCAACCAAGCTGGACAGTATGGATCATAATCAGCAACAATTTCATTCCTTACTACAGCACCTGCATTCTTCACTCCTATCAATTCTCTTTCCAGCAAAGGTTGTTGATAGTGTACAAACTCAGTCATGATATGGCGTAGTGTATAATATTATTGTTTGGTTTCGTAGGCTTAGATACAACTGTTGAATCTCAGAGAATAAAAACTTCTAAAAAGGGCGACGAGGGCTTTTCTACGTATTTTGACAGACGGATCGAAAAGCTTACTTATATAATAGATTATGGATTTATCGCATCGATCCATGTATGTGTAGGTTTTTGCTTATGTATCAAGCAGTCTTTTCATAAATGTTTCATAATTGATTGTTCATTGATTTTGTGTCACGAGTCTAAAAGTAAAAGAAAAGATTTCAACGGCAAGGGGGACAAAAAGTACAGCACCTTCAACTGATCTAGAATCAACAACAATATATATAATACACACCTATACCCGTCATATCAAGACGGTGTAATGATGTACAATTCTTTCTTTCTTGGTACTTGTGATCACAACCATTCCTAATAGTCTTCTTCACCTGTGGTGAATGCAAAAGACGCGAAATTACTAAAAATAAAAATTTAGTGCCAATAATTTCTTTAAAAAAAAAAATTATAGTTAGGTACCACGCCATCACCTCTTTACAGGTGCATCATTACCTGTTCAAACTACTGCCAGGAGAAGCTCATTAGGGCTACATCGGTCTGCATTAAAAGGAAAATAAAAATTGGTTTATGTAAGAGTTAGTGTAAATGCTTCATTGTGGTATTTGTATCAACCGGAAATGTTTAAAATCTATAACCCGCCACAAAGACAAAAAAAAAAACTAACACACGATGCCTACATTTGTAAAATGAGAAGCGCTTACTGTATAACACTACTTCTAGAACGTCGGACCTCAGGCTATTTGTAATCGGTAGCTTCATTCTACTCATCGATGGTAACCGACTCATCCTCCATCACTCCTTTCCCAATATAATCAGATATAAACTTGAATGTGTCACTACTTTCATGCAAGGATTGTACAAAGAAATCGACATTCTCCTTCAATTTATACTGACTTTGTTTCATTTCATTGACATCGTTGATACTTTGCGCGCATATAGGACACTTGGGCCCCTGCTCACTAGCATCATCAACAAAGTGCGAACTGCCATTGCTTGCGGGTTTAGCAACAAGACTTGATGACAAACATTTTTGATGGAAAGAATGTTTGCACTTGAAGTGGATCATGGGGAAATCCAACTTCATTTGACATGCTGAACACTTGTTATTCTGTATGACAAATGGATGGGTTAATTCAGATAACTTGTAGGAGTTTTTGGTCGAATCGTGTTCATACACTTCAATAAGTTTTTCATTGTTTGTTATTTCTTGCTCTTGAGTGGTAAAGTACTGGAGTAGATACTCCTTAACAATACCAAACGTAACAAATCCACTGTCATTGGATTCACCGCCGGTTAGCAAACTAATCAACTCAAGTGGATCCAACAATTTAAATTTTTTAATTTGTTGTAGAATTGCTTGTACATCATCGTGATTAACTTTTTCATAAATTTCCCGCTTTGATACAATAAACTCAAGCATCATTTTGTAAAGTTGTGGCTTTGTTTCTCCGTATTTTTGCAACACTTTAAAGCAACCTTCAACATCTTCATCTATTCTGTACGACATAAAAATACCTTTTTCATCACCGTTGTCCTCTCTGGCTTTGATTTCACCGGGTTTGAAATTATACAAGTGTCCCAATAACAACAATGAATCGTCATCTAACAAATCACCATATTGTTCAACAATGGATTGTGCTTTATCTAGCCATTCTGATTGTATAGCTTTATTATTTAGTGAAAGATACATTTCAAGCAATGTTATCAAAACTTCTTTCTTATCCATCAAGTTCCCTTGATACCTATCCAAGGCTTCTATGCATGCCTCGAGAAAGATGACAAACTCATGCGGGTGATCAGCAAAACTAGAATATATCAAATTGGGTTTTGGAGGGAGGTACGTCGGCTCTTTAGTTGTGCTGGGTGGCTCTTTGGCAGTTTTTTCATTGTGGTCTGAGTCATCATTGCTCCCACGAAGAGTCAAATAGTTCAAAAAAGCTTTGTAGTTTGTCAACTCAATTCTACTTTCGCCCACCACTTCATCTTCATCGTCCGATTTAGCATTTGAGGCCGTGGTCAAATTCTCCTCGGTAGACTCTGTAGCTTGATATTTCCCCGTAAATACATCAATCAATAATTCGGTTGTTTCAATGGGACAAGAGTCAAGCAATTTTTTCGATTGATCAATCAATATCAACAACAAGTCATCAATTTTCAACGTCTTCATGTAGTTCAATGCCACCTTCGGTTTATTCAAATCATACAATTGAATATCAACAATCAAGTTTGGTTGATTTAGTTTGTACAATAGTCTCAAAACTTGGCTATAGATTCCACATTCTTTAAACAAGTTTATGATTAAAGGGAAATTGAGCTCTTGTAACTTTTCATTAGACAAATCCAACTCATCGATAAAGGTATCAATCTGAGTAAGGTTTTTCAATTTACACAAACAACACAATAGAAGAGTGATGTGGTCCACACTGGCTATTGACATTGCATATAGTTTCTCCAAAAAATTTACCATATTCGCGGTATTAATAGCTTCCTTGAATTTGGTAATCACATTCATGATAAAATCATCTCTATCCTCGTTCGAGTTTGCCTTGTCAACATCCAGAGGTTTTTCTTCAAATAGCTCAAGGCAACTAATATAAACATTCATTGATTCACCGTATTTTTGTTCCTCAAATAGGTGATCTGCATGCAATGTTTGAATCCTCAACAACGTATCAGACGCAAGTTTCAGTTGTTTTGCCAAATTGTAAGCTACAGAGAATAACTCCCTCTGCAAGATAAGCTCAATTTGTTGGTTAATTGGCTTTTCATATAGCCTGTACAATACACCATCATTTGACAAAAGGTATATCTCATTATTCATTTTGAAAATAAACTTTACCACACTTTGTGGGATCAACAAGTTGAGTGAAATGTGGTTGTTTCTAGTATCAAGTATGATTACCCTCGATTGAAACTTCTGCAGATTACCATTATCGGTTGAGCTCACCATCAATATAAACTGATGAAGCCTTGCAATTTTCGATTTTGGAATATCAAAATTGATTGTTTTGAGTTTTGATGTTGAATTGTAGTATCTGATCGAGTCGGGACGTCCAACAATCAACTCTTGTTTGCTTCCAGACGCGGTGCAATCCAAATCTGCACCTGTCTTTTGTGATAGGACGCGTAAGGGCTTGCCGTGGTTACGACCAGTTGTAGAGACCGTCAATACTTTTGAAGTTGTTGTGACATAAAGTATCTGTTCTGTTTCATTAAATTCGATCCCAGTTATAGGATCACTGCCAGCACTTTCGTAAATCACTCTCTGCTTCGAGCCTCTATCGCGCAATAGATCCCCTCTAATAAGTAAGACTTTTCCATTGGTATAACCTACTGCTAAGCACGTCAAGTCGTAATTAAACTTGAAGCAACTGATGGGGAATGAGTTTTCACTTGGTGCTCCACTTCCTCGACTATTCTCAGTAACGGCCACTTGAGTTTGAAACTTAAACTTGTATTCCGATGCTTCTAATTTTTCCATATTTAATATCCTCATCAAGTCCCAAAGTTTGATACTCAGTGGAAACCCTTGTTTTTCTGCCAACGTGATGACCAAATTACTCGAATTGAACACAGGCCCTATAAACGTTATCCTGTAGTCAATGTCATAAGCTTGAAATTGGCCCTCGCAGGCCATGTTTTTGGGGTTTATGATTTTGAGTATGGAGTTGTTGACGGCAATAATCAAGTACGTCTTGGTGGCGTTTATAGCACTTAGTGTAGGATCTGAGTATAACGCATCGTGTGATTGATAGTTCGGATCTCGTATAGGAATGAAATCAAATAGCTGAAATTGTCTCCATGTTGTTAGTAGGGACATTCCTTATTGAGGTTGCGTTGTTAAGTTTGAGAGGTTTCAACAAAAGGTTTTCCTTTGCGGAGCGCAAAAATTAAAACGACGAAAAGAACACACTTTCATTTCATTTCACAAACTTACTACAAGTATTAACAAAAGAAGGACACAATAAGGTAGACACATCGTCTTTCCCGTAACAGAAGAAAGAGAGTTTAGCACGAATTCTTTTCTTGGTAGAATTACCCCCGTGAATGAAAACACGCCACGAGGAGCCACACGAGATGACACAGTTTCATCATTATTCGATGCCAATACGGAAACCTGCTTGTTGATTGTGGTATCGCGGTATTCAAAGTTTGTGGACTGGCTTGATGTTGTGTCTGGGCTTCCAGTTTCGTTGAATTTTGAGAGTTCAAGTGTCAATGAAGATGCAGTGGTATTGCTAATTGTCAGGAAACTTGTCAGATGGCTTCGAAACTTGGGGAATGAAGTTGGACGTATAATTATCGTAGTCCCTTTTATCGGTAGTATGCTGAAAATCCCTGTTTCCAACGGAGAAGGCGACTTTGAATCAAAATTTTCCGTCACTGAAAAAGTCTGTGTAGTTAAAAAAGCTAATGTCGTTGTTTTAAATGTCAGAATTGTGGTATCACTCGTCGCTGGCCTCCTGCCTAAAATAAAATGGCCATCCTCATATTCAATCAATTCAGTCGCATCAATCTCGTGTTGTGATCTAGTGTTTGGGTTAATATCGTTGATGAAATAGTCTCCTGGATTGCGTTGGTTATCTGACATATAGATTTTGGAGGTACCCATAGTTATTGCATCAACACTTTCCAACATGTCTGCGGCTGTTGAATATGTCAGCCCCGCTCTGGTAGTAAATACCGGGTTAGTATAGTCTGTCATCAATCGTGTATGCGGTCCTGTCACGCTAAAAACTTCGTCATATTCAGTATCAAAGACAATGTTGTCATTCTCAGTATCAACTGCGATATCATCACTTTTATTCACAAAGTTCGTGCCGATTGCCAGCAGCAAGATGCCTAGATCATCGTCCAACATTGAATCCACTTGTATTGAGTCTGAAGAGCCAACAGTATCACTTTCTGACGTGACTGTGTTGGTTTCTGGTACCTTCTTGACATCAACAGTATCTTTTGACAAAGTTACTAATTCCGTTATTGTTAAGAGCTTTGTGATTACAACTGGGGTGGGAAGTGACAGACTGATCACTTTGTGTAGTGGTAACACAATCGGGCTGGTTACGTTAAGTGGCTCCCTCTCGTCAGTTGAGTAATCAAAGTCTTCATCCAAGTCGTCGGTTTCCTCGGTCCACTCAAAATCCGCTAAACCTGTGTCATCAGTGAAATTTGCAATTTCATTACCTACAAGATAGCCACCCCAGTTCATAATTGTCTTTGGTTTGTCTGTCTTCTTAAATGGCTTTTTGTGAATTAGCTTGTTACTCATGATCTTGTTTTTCCAAGATGCAAGGACATTCTTGGCATTTATCTTCATTCCACTATGAACTTTTTCTGGCTTTTTGCTTCTCATTATTATGTCCCTTTTACTGTGCTTTCCTTGTACCTCAAGGACGTCTGTCCTTTTAGTTGAATCACAACTTGTGTCTGAGGGACAAGATTCTCCGTTGGGGTAAACTCCGGTTGTGTACCTGTCTTCATCCACTCTTTGCGTGAATAAAACTTCTTTTTGGTCACCGACTCTTTCATTGACATCTCCTCCGGCAAAATCGTAGATATTGAAATCAGAGTTCTTGTTTCTATCAGTGGCAATTTCGATTGAGTGATTGAGTGTATGGTGGTGTATGTAAGTTGCGTTCAAGTGAGTATTTGCTGACATGAGTAAAAATGAAGTCATGTAATGCATGGTGGGACCGTTAAGAGTGTAATAATATGAGTTTAGTTATGTACAAAAAGGTTGGGAAAATGATCGTCCTTTAAGCTTGGTGAACTGTATTCTTTTTGTTGTTATGTTGCTGCAAAAAATGGAAAAAGAAAAGGAAACAAACAATATTTTTGCAATTCTTTTCAAAGATTACTTCTAAAAAAACAAGGGGAGATACGTCCGCGATTCCAAACAAATAACCGAATTGAGTTGATCCCACGAATGACCGAAATTCCCACATGAAGAACTTGCCATTTATGAAGGCAACAAGGACAAAAGTAGCAAAAAGAAAAAATATTGCTCCCTACCAGAGTCGAACTAGTGACCTTTGCATTACAAGTGCAACGCTCTACCAACTGAGCTAAAAGAGCAATTTTCACTCAAAAAAATTTCACTGCTTTTAAATACGCATGAATAACACACATTCTTTTTTTCTTCATCTCATTTATTGTTTGCTTAATTGAAATATTTCAACAAACATGTTCTTCTTTGATCATTATCCATAAAATGTCAAAATCATCAGTCAAACGCGTGGTAAATGCAAGTATGTAATTTCAGAAAAACTTTTGCAATTGGAATACTGACAATCAAATTAGTCCAAAAATTCTATCCTACAGCTTTAGCTGATAAATCTTGGGATAACACAGGTTTACTCTTGGATTCAAGCGTAGATGACGCAACACAACCGACGTCTCCAATCAAGGTTTTACTCACAATTGACCTCACCCAATCTGTTGCCGATGAAGCCATAAAGAAAGGAGCTAAATTTGTCATGGCATACCACCCATTTATATTTCGTGGCTTGAAATCGATAACTCCACAAGATCCTCAGCAAAATTCATTGTTAAAATTGGTCAAGAATGATATCAGTGTGTATTCACCACACACAGCTGTCGATAGTGCAAAGGGTGGCGTGAATGATTTCTTGGTGACTGCAATTGCTGGTGAATCAAACGTACAATGTTCCAGCCCTATTGAGCCGGATTCAGCAAATCCTGAATGTGGAATGGGTAGGCTAGTCAATCTCAACCAGCCATCCACTTTGAATGAGCTCGTGTCAAGGGTGAAAGAGCAATTGAGGCTTGATCATGTACAGGTTGCTGAGTCAAGAAAAGGAGCCAACCAGGAAATCAAATCAATTGCTATTTGCGCTGGATCTGGCGGAGGGGTTTTCAAAGGCGTGAAAGCTGATTTATATTTTACTGGAGAGTTATCGCACCACGAGGCATTATTTTTCAAAGAAAGTGGATCGTCGGTGATTTGCTGTAACCATTCCAACACAGAGCGTCCATTCTTGAAATTTATCAAAGAACAGTTGCAAAAAGAGTTAAATTCCGATGATGAAGTCATCATCAGTGAGACAGACAGGGACCCTTTTGAAACTTGGTAAATATTCTCGGAGGTGGTGGAAGCTTTGTTGTTAGATAGATTTGTATATCTTTTTCGCATAAAAGCCGCACATAGTAATATTATCACAAAAGAAAATCAGATCCCAATAAAGCCACATTACCAAGTCACACACATTGCTTATACTAACAAAATCTATGTCCCATTAACACAGTATAATATGGTTGACCTGCAACCAAGTGCAAAGTCGATACTGCTCCCCTCCTTGGGTGGCTCTCAAAAAACTGCAGTGAGTTTACATCAAGCAAAGGGTGCAATTCCATCACATAATTTGAAATCAACAATAGTTGCTTGTTCTGGAACTCCATATGTGTTCTTATATGGAGGGTTTGATGAAAACGATGCATTGGACAGTAATGTGTATTTGCTAAACACTGATAGCATGGAGTGGGAAATTGATAGTAAATTGGATGGATTATACAGGGAAGGTCATCTGGCTGTTTATCTCAATAACGGTAATATCTTGATATTTGGCGGGTTACCTTTTGATGACGAGATTACACTCTCTGGCACTGTCAGTGGCGTTACATCGGATGGAGAAATGCGAAAAGATAGCTTGATGATGATTTACAACATTTTTGACAAGAAATGGATTGGGCCGCCAGATTTTGCATTAACAAATGCTCCTAGTTCAAGAGCAAGACATGCTTGTTGTTTAACTCCTGATGGTACAAAGTTCTTTGTCAGTGGTGGGTTGGTGAAAACCTCTGTGCTAAGTGATTTGTATTGTTATGATTTAGCATCTGGAACCTGGAGTGGTCCTTTTGAATTTGAGCCAAGATTCGATCATACCATTATTTATCATAATGATCGCATTTATTGCTTTGGTGGTTTGAACGGGGACATGAATCATGTCAAGACTGTTACATTTTATTCCTTGAAAACCCAATCTAAATGTGAAGTTTCTGTATCGAGTTTAACTACTGCAAACTTTTCATCATTAAGCTATGACTTGTTTATTTTGGAAAATGGAAAAGATTCCGAGACGTGTTTATTTGTCAATCTTCCAGCGTGGAATACAGCTGGTGGAGTGGACATTGCTAGTTTGAATTTGACAGACTTTGAAGTGCAAGTCTTGTTTGAACAGTTGGACTTTCTGAAATTTGTCAAAAAGGTAGAGCGAAATGGTAGGTACCTTTGGAACTGTGCATTTATGAACCATAATGGGACCCTCTATTTGTTGGGCAATAAAAAAAGACAATTTTCTCACTTCCTTGGGGGTCCTTTGGCGTCCAATGGTTTGGAGAATGAAGATGAGGCGGTCCGTGAGAATGATTGGATTGAAGAAGAGCAAGATTCGGTGGTTCTGGGTGGTAAATTGACGCATGTGTTGGAAGTTGACATGGGACTGTTTGGGTTTTCAAGTCACCAAAGCAGTAACTTGACATCAGATCTCGAAAGGCTTTTTGAATCACATTTATTTGCTGATTTTGAAATCACATCATTAGGTGAAGAAAATGATAAACGCAACTTTGAAAACCAAGTTGCTTACAACACTAAATCGTTGTCTGTACACAAATCCATCTTGAGTGCTAGGTGGCCGCATTTCTACCGAATGATATCAGCAGGAATGAATGAAACTTTAGAAAGCAAAGTTTTCATTCCAGAACCATTCTACAGAGTTAAAGCGATGGTCTACTATTTATATGTCGGAAAGCTTGAGCCAGATGAGCAATTGAAAATACATGACTATTCTGCATTGGTAGTTTTGGCTAATATGTATGAATTGTCTGAATTTAGAAACATGGTATTACTGAGATTGGTCTCGTTATTCGAGCAGTATAAAAATTGGTTCAAGAACGATGAAGACTCAATTTCGGAGTTGTTACGGATTTGGAAAGATCTTTCCATATCAAATGAGCAAGTTTTGTTGTCAAAAGTGATATCGTTTATTAAAGAAAAGTGGGGGATTATCACCAGATCCAAATCGTTTATTCTACTTAGCAAGGACGATATTGTAAAATTGTGTCAGGATTGCACAGACGACGACAATGTTGCGTCTCAGCTGAACACAGCTGCCATTAAAAGTCCTAGTCGAATCTCCTTGCACTCAACCGAAACAACATCACCAGATACGCCAGGAAGAAGAACGAATTCTCCTTTTGTGATTGATTCCCCTGCTGCGCAGACTCATTTTCAATACAGCGGTTCAATATTTTAGCAATAAAGAATCCGTAGCTGGAATAAACTGAATATCTATCGAATTAAACTTGTATCCTAAGTACCTAAAACTAGTCAAAATTGTCACCAATAAAACTGTGCAATGCATCACCAATTGCCTCCACTCCATCCTCAATATCGTCGATTATTTCATTAAACAATCCTCCGATCCCCTCTTGGTGCGTAGTGGAAGTAGCTGTATTTGTTTTTGAGGGGCCAGCAGTATTGCTAGTCGTTGTCGTTGTCAAAAAGTCACTTGGTTTAGGTAACGATTGTGTCTCAATATGAGTAATCGTTGATTGCCCAGACACGAGTGATGCCTTGGGGCTTGGATTGGGTTGTTCGTTAACCGGCTTTGCTTTACTTCCAACCCTCCATAACTGATCATAGGTGGCGTTATTACGCACAATATGCTCCACTTGGAATGGCAAGTCGGGGAATACCAAGGCATCGTTCCAATTTTTGGGCAATACTTGCGATGCGATATCTTGAGCCAATTTACCATTGTTTGGAGCTGGTTGCAACTCTAGCGAATCGCAAATAAGATTGTAAAAATTCACATTGGCAAATGGCTTAACTTTGTTTGACTTGAATTTCTCCTTGAAAAATGGGCCCGATCCTAAAAATAATGCTCTCATTAAAAGATGGGAATTGTCGTAGCCATGAACTCCTTTTGGCTTGTACTCTCCCCCGTTTTCCTCCATTTGCTTGTGGGTTGTAACGGCATACCCAACGTCTGGGATGATCCAAAGAGGAGCTAACCTGTAATTGAACTTATGCTCACCAAGCTTTCCTCCAAATTGAAATCTTTTTGGGATATCCTCTCGTTTGTAGATGTGGTAGTGCTTGGTCAAATTTGCATCGAGTTGGTCAAAGTTTGCCTTGATTTCATTCATTGCGTCATTGATATCCACATTTGGTATTAATCCAATCAATGGCCAGCCGTCTATATGATCGATCTTTTTCAAGTCAATCAAATCATCAAGATACACTACTCTCTTATTAGACGTGGGTGCCATTCCATGATCACTAACAAAAACCAAATTGACAATATTGTCAAGATTTCTCTTGTGAAGTTCGCTTTTCATCAATTCTACAAAGTCATCGACATAAGTCAAGCTCTTTGATAGCTCGTCACCAGATATTCCGTACTTGTGGCCATATTCGTCCACTGTGGGAACATATGTCAAGATCAACTGTGGTCGCGTCTCTATCTCTCTGTCTAACCATCCCATAACTCTTTCCACTTTAGACGTCAACAATTCGGACCCATTGAATTTATCGGAATCAAATGCGGGACCAACGCCAGGAACTTCAGAACCAGGCCACATATGCACAGCCGCTTTGACTCCCTGCAGTACAGCAGTTTTCCAAATTGGTTCACCACCTTGCCAAAAGTCAGGATCCAAACTACCATTCTGAGGATCAGTACTGACAAACTGTTTGTTCAACTTGGTATCAAAAAATGTGTTTCCAACGATACCGTGCTCGGATGGATATAGCCCAGTCACTAATGTCCAGTGGTTAGGGAAAGTCACAGATGGGAAACTTGGGATCATGTATGGTGCACCATAATCATTAATGAACATATTGTGGAGAGTTGGGGTGTCATGTGGATTGATATAATGAGGGTGAAATCCATCTAGCGAAACAACGACAGTTGTCTTATAAAAATCATGGGTTGAATTGGAGTAGAGTTTATGCAGCGGCTTGTTTGATTCACTATTCAACTTTGAGCCGTTGGTCTTGGTAAAGTAAAGTATGAATAAGACAACAGCAACAGCTGTAAGCAAAGCACCACCAAAAATGGTTCTGTTTTTGACTTTTTTTTCAAGAAGTCTTAACCTGTACTCCTTTAAATCGATTGGAGGCTCGTTCATTGCTTCCTCGTCAGAATCGATGCCAGCATCATAACGCAGAACCATTTCGTAATCATTGGTTCTTGTATCATTTCGCAAAAGCGATTTAAGTTTCCCAATGAGACCTGACTTGGATTTGCTCTCTTCGTCATTAGCAAGGGGGTCAAATAATACATTTGGTGGGTGTCTTTCGTTAACATGTTCGTCAAAAATAATATCATCCTCCGGGTCATCCATATCTGTGATAGGAACATCCACGGCGTGCGGTGTGCTGTAGTTTATTGACATAGTGAATTGATAGTATCGATATGTGAAGGGCTAGGAAAGGAATGAGTTGATATTATCATTCTGGAATAAACTCTTTTTTCTTCGCTCGTTGTTTTGTGGCACATTGAAAGAAAGACAAAGCCGCCACAGGTGAAGCAGGAAAAATTCTCTGACCACCAAGGTACTAAGTCTTATCAGTGTTGTTGGGGAGGTTTTTAAAACAGAGTGGCTCTGCAATTACTTGAGGGGAGAGGTTGAATTGTATGAATTGCTGGCACAAGGACTAAGTTTCGTCTGATTGTAAATGTTTTTGATAAAATAGGTGCAAAATCTAACTAGAATGTAACAGTTGATAACAATGAACAGCACCATCAAGTACCAAAAGACCCAAACGTTCATGACTTCGTAATCTCATTGCAGATATGTTATCACCTTATGTAGGAAAGGGGAACAGGCACCCAGTTTTAGTAGGTATTCATAGGATTTGCATGTTATAAAAAGAAAATAACTATCAGGTGAAAGTCTCGTGAATATCATGTGAAAATTGTACTGTATATTTTACTCAAACTGAAATTTTTCAACAATTTGAGCTGATAGCTTAGTTGTCAGGCAACTTGTCCGAGTGGTTAAGGAGAAAGACTTGAATAATTTCAAGGTATCTTTTGGGCTCTGCCCGCGTAGGTTCGAGTCCTGCAGTTGTCGTTATTTTTTTCTAACTTTTATCAACTGGTGCTGAACACAAAAACGTCCCAGCACTTCTTAAAATTTAATTGCCGACATTAATCCCTGTAATTTTTTTGCAAGTCTCTTGAACTCCTTTACTTTCCATGAGTGAATTCATCAAGTATCAGGGGTTTGACCATGTATGGAAATATACTGGACCATGGTTTTACTATTTACTTGCTGCCTACATTAGTCTCCCAATATTAGCCTACAAGCTACTACCATATTTTTCTCAGAGTAGGAGGTCACCTAGTCGAAAGAGTGTATTGATATTCGTGTTGGGGGATTTGGGCCATTCGCCTAGAATGTGCTACCACGCATTGTCATTTAGTAAGAGTGGGTACGACGTGAGTCTATGTGGATACATTGAAACACGACCATCAGGTGAAATTGTCGATGATTTGAATATTGATGTCGTACCAATAGGCGTTGTTCATAATGTTCACAATTTCCCATTTATGATATTTGCGGCACAGAAGATTCTTATTCAAGTGAAGCAATTGATGACGATACTTTGGAATCGAGGAGGTGAAATCGATGTGGTGATGATACAGAACCCTCCAAGTATACCCATATTGCTCATTGTTTTATTGTTCAAGTTTTTGATACATCGTCATTGGAAAGTGGTTATTGACTGGCATAACTTGAACTATACTATCTTGAATTTGAGATTTCAAAACTTGAACCACCCTTTGGTGAAATTGATGAAGTTTTACGAGAGCTTTTTAGGAAGATTCGCTGATTTGAACATAACGGTGACAAAACAAATGAGAAAGTTTTTGATCAATGATTTTGGTTTCGCTAAAGGTAAAGTGATTACATTCTACGATAGACCGGGAATGCAATTTATACCAGCCAAGAGCTCGGAACTTAAAAAGACTCATGAGATATTCCGAGATGTGAAAAATATCGAACTGTGTAAGATATTGATCAGCTCCACTTCGTTCACCCCCGATGAAGATTTTGATCTCTTGCTTGATGCTTTGAAGCTGTATGATACACTGGGCAACCCCAATTTGCCTCCTATTTTGCTTATTGTAACAGGTAAGGGCCCACTCAAACAAAAGTTTGTACAAAGAGTGATTGAACTAGACTTTTCACCAAGAGTTATTGTGAAAACTGCATGGTTGACATCGGAAGACTATCCAAAAATTTTGGCACAAGCGGATTTGGGAATATCGCTACATACATCGTCAAGTGGGATAGATTTACCCATGAAGATTGTTGATTTCTTTGGTTGTGGTGTTCCAGTGATATCATTAAGTTTCCCTGCTATAAACGAATTGGTAAAGGATGGTGACAATGGACTCATTGCAAAAGAGTCCACAGCGGATGATCTAGCCAACTTGTTGGAAAAAGTATTTACAGATGACAAATTGTTATCAAAATTGGAAGATGGGGCTTTGAGAGATAGTAAATCAAGATGGGATGAAAATTGGACAACCGTTCTCAAGCCGAAATTTGTAGAATAAATAGCTTCAGATTACACTATAGTGATAGCAAATGCGCTTGCACGTGTTGAAAGTAATTCAAATCATTTTCATTCTTCATTTTGCCAGGTTGCAAATTCGAGTCTGTCCAAAATTGATAGCTGTCCGCCTCGTATTGATCTAGTTTCTCATTTTCTGGAATTTCCCCAAAACTGTCAGCATTGTATCCCAACAAAGTGCCAGTCACAAAAGTCCAACATCTAGCAACTTCTGCGTGGTTGTACCCACCACCACCAAACACCATAATTGGTAAGCCCGCTCGCTTAACCAACAACTGTATTGCCTCCAGGTACCCTTTTATCGTCATGTTCCACTCGTTGTTGGGATCTGTGTTTAGTCCATCGCATCCTAATTGCACTATCAAATACTTTGGTTGATGCCTATGAATCAATTGAAGCACGATGTTTTCAATGATCCATATCATATCATCATTGGTCAAGCCCCTTTTCGTGGGTACATTATACATACCCGAAACTGATTGCTCTAATTTCCCTGACCCTTGAGGAAAGAATCCGGTGTCATACCTATGCACCGAGCATGTGGTTACTTTTTTGGAAAACTTGAACGCCTCAGCTACACCATCACCATTGTGCAAATCTAGGTCGAGATAAAAAACGCCACCAGCACTCATTTTGCGAATTGTAGTTATGCCAAGAACAATATCGTTTATGTAGCAAAATCCCGAGCATTTGGAGCGATGACAATGGTGCCGACCTCCATACCAATTAATCCCTATAACTCCACCAAAATCAATCTCCCTGCTATAATTTACAACCCTCTTTGCAAGTTGAATTGTGGAAGCAGCAGTTAGATTGACATAGTAACGCATAAACGGAAAGGGGTAGCAATCAAATTCTAGCCCGAATTTCCCGGCATTAAACTCGGAATAGTCCTCTTCACTTTCATCGACGTCGTCAAACTGGTCACGTATGAAATCTCTTACCTCACGATAATCCTCTAGTTGTGAATCAATGTCATTTCGAGGTCTTTGCAATTCCTTGATGAAATCTTTGTCATGATACTGCTCCAATAATGTCCACTCTACTGGAGATATTGGCAAAATTTCGCATTGCTGATCTAGTTTATAAGCATTAAGTAAACCTTGTACCAATGATTGTCGCTGCTTATTTGATGGTAGTTCATCGGCTAATCTTGTTAACAACTCAGAATGTGCAAGAATGATTTTGTTCATTCCACCAGCTCGATGGATGTTTTAATGAAATTTGACGCGTTTTAAGTTCAGAATTATACACAAAAAAAAAAACACTAGATACCCTTTGGATCACCATTTCAATACCATGTTTTTCACCTTGCAATAATTCGCCACGACAGGCTTCAAGACAGCATCAATTTGTTTATACCAGTCATCAAAGCCTATCCTGAGAAACATATGTTGGTTGTCATCATCATCTTCATCAAAACAATTGAAAACAGTCTTGCGGTACATTAGTATACCAAGGATATCTCGCACCAACATCACAGCCTTGGTAAACAAACCCCTGTCGAGCAATAGTTGCAAATAAGTCCCAAAATAAAGTACGTCATCCTCATGGGGCCCGCCTTGATCCAATGAAGTATTGACCCAATCTTTGACTTTTTGCCGCAACTCAGAGGCAGTCACCTGCTCATTCAAAAACAAAGGCATGTCAAACAACTTGGGCTGCTGTTGTACCCACTGAGCAGTGATTTCTTTGATCTCTACTTTTGCCCCCTCAATCTTTCGATTCACCTTATCGCGCATAGGCACTAGATCAAACTTTTTAATCTTCTGTTTGTACTCCATGTCCTTTAGCACATCCGCCTTTACTGATGACGGCAATTGATTCAACAACGAGGAGTCATATGACTGTGAGTCATCATAAAGAGGCTCTGATTTAGATTTTTTCACAGGAGAAGGGATAGGGGTAGATTTTCTCTTTGGCGGTGTTTTAGTTGGTGACTTGCCAACTCGCACATATTTTGCAGTACCACTTTGAGTTGGTATTAGCTCCTGTAGGTATGTTTTGCCTTTGAATGGGCTTTTCTTTTTCAAAAAGCCCCTTCTTTGTAACTCGTTTTGCAATTCACGACGAATCTCCAACGGCAAAGACTCGAATACCTCCCAGTCAATTTGTTGTCCATTTGCAAAAGGATCCAAAAGAGCTGCGGATGGAGTCTTGTCACGACGCTGATTGGACGATAATTTTGCGAAGCTCACACTACCCTTGTTGAAGCTGCTTCTCTTTGTCGAACTATGCACCTCTTTGGGGCTACGAAACGGGTCCAAATCTTCGTTTGCCGGAGGAGCTTTACCGACGGCGCCAAATGGTAATTTCATTTGTTTTGAACTCTTGACTGATTCTGCATCTTTCAACTTGGTCATGCTTACAGATATGCCTCGCAAATCCTTGACTGGTATATTGAGCATCCTGTATAATACTTTTACTTCACTTCCAATGACACCCCAGTCATTAGTGGGCACTCCAAGCCTTGAGGATTTATTGACAAAATCAACCTCTCCCAAACCTAAAAACTTGGCGGTTACAACACTTGCGCCAGCTCTTCTTTTTGCTAGTTTCAAAGTCAATGTAGAGCCACACACACCTAAATTAATCATACGCTGATACAATTCTCTTGCTAGTCTCATGAAAAAGTCGTCTAGTTCCTCCATGGTATCAAATCGAATACCAAAATTGACATCAACAGAAATGGATTTCCTTCCTAAAACGATTTCAGGGGCGGCAGTGTCAATTTCAATACTTGTATGGTCAATTCCTCGTGCATATTGGTACAATTTAGTACCAGTCTTTTCACCTAATAGCTGGATCAATCTCGAATTGGATATCGGCATCATGTCCTCAATATTTGGGGAGGACTTTCCAACTTCAGGCTCTAATTTTTCCAATATGCCACTGCCAAATCCAGGCAAGTCTTTCACCGGCACTGATCGCAAGAAGTCGCCGGCATCACCAAATAATGCAAACTGTCCATGGGGTTTGGCTTTTCTCAATGCCAATTTTGCAAGCAAGACATTGGGGCCCAATCCAACACTAACAGCACAATTTGTGAGTTGGTACACATGCTTTCTGATCAAAGAGGCAAGCTCATTGGCGGCATTCTCGACTCCATTTTCTGACTTGTTGCAATATGATGTTGCGTCAACTAAAACCTCGTCAATTGAAACCGGATAAATGGAGTCAAAATAGTTACTACTGACTAGGTAGTTGTAAAACTCACTTGAATATCTCTCGTATGCTTCAAATTCATAGTCCAACGAAATCAAGTTGGGACACAATTTTTGAGCCAGTCTCAACCACATCCCATTCCTAACTCCGAACTTTCTCGCAACATAATTACAACTCGCAACATCTGAAGTGTTTCCTCCATGCCCAACAGCTATTGGATCCTTATTGATATCCAAGTTTGGGTGTTTTAGACATGACGCTGTAGCAAAGAAACAATCAAAGTCTATATGCATTATTACTTTAGACTTAAAGGCCCCTTCGCGAAAGGGGTCTTCAACAGGTTTATGAAGATTTTTCTTGATGATTTTTCTCAAAAATTTTAACCTCAAATCAGCTTTCCACATACTCAAATGATGCAACCTTGAATTTGCAAAAAATCCAGCCAAAAAATCAGGATGTCTTGCATCCAACACATATTTTCCTTTAATTTTGTGTACACCCTTGGTGGAGTTGGATGGAGGAGCAACATCAAACTTTGGAATGTCGTCGTCTATGTTTTCTTCTATAAGGCCCTGCTCTGCAGCGTTCGCCTCAGCATGTTGCAGCCTTTGCAACAAGTTTTCTTCCTCTGGCAACAAAGTGGACTCAAAATCGTCCTCTTCCCCCATTCCTTCTAACTCGGCTTCATCCTCCGCCTCGTCAACCGGTGGCGACGTTTCTTTGGGAACACTTTGTTCTTCCACATTTGCGCCAGTCTCCTTAGACTGTCCCGGTTGAAAATCTAGACGCTTTTGATCAAAAGCTATATCTAAAATCAGGCGATACTGCTGCCAATCCAAAATACGACCTGCCTCAACACAATCAACGATCCACTGCGCTTTCACCACTCGACAATTTTTGAACATCACATTCTTTCTTGGAGTTAAACGGTCACAAACTATGTGGGTGGCACTAGATTTGTTCAGTAAATAACTTAGAAATTTACCACCATGGAGAATAACCAATCTATGTATTTCATTAATCGAAGGTTTCGTGTGTCCATTAACAAAAATCGTACAGCCAGCAAAAATAAGCAGCGGTTGTAGATTTTGATTTTGAAGCTTCCTTCTCTCTCGGTCCCACTTCACATACGCTTCATCCTGTACTTGTTGCTTCATTCGTTTGGATTCAAAATATGTGCGATAATCACCAAATTCATGTAGTTTACCAATAACGCTTTCATCTTTCTCGCTCTCAGAAGAATCACCATCATCTCCATCGCCCGCATAATCCCGAGGAGCTGGAGCTGAATCGTCTGCGATTTGATTGCCAACATCAATTGCACCGTCCGTGTGACCTTGTTGATGTCCCACTAATTTTATCACATCCTCATCCAAACCGTCATTGAATGGATCCGTACTGGCAGAGCTAAGTAAAGGAGCCGGCCTTTTAGGCGTCGAAGCTTCTTGGAATGATAGGTCATTTTGACCTTGTGATTGGGTGATGTTATTAATATGAGATATAAGTGTTTCATCGATTAAACTCCTTAAAAAAGTCAGATATTGACTTTCGTTGAACTCCTCATTATCCTTATCCTTTCCTTGAGCTTGTTGAGAGTTCTTGAACTGATCATTATTCATAGACTTGTTGTATCCATTGAGGTTGGTTTGTTAGACCTGTGTCGTGCAACTTTGCCAATGAAATTCTAGGCTGCAGTTACTCTCTCTTCGCACAATGCGCAAAGTAGAAGAACTAAAAATAACAACAACAAAAGAGTAAGAGACTGAGGGATCATTCAAAACAGCCCAAAAAAAAAAAACAATGAAGTATTATACACGTCAATACTCAACTTGATCTTCATCTTAGCAACGATAGATATTACATCAAAATGGTATGTAAATAACCTAAACGTCAGTGGAAGGAGGAGTATAAACCACAAGATCTTGATTTGCCTAATTCAAAGAGGTAAATTCCCAGATTATAATGATTGCTTCTCCTTCAAAGACGCCCATATGATTCAAACCTCATCACAATAAGGTACTAACACTTTTCATTTACAGGCTGAAAAATTATCAGAGCAACAAATTGCAGAATTCAAAGAAGCTTTCTCATTGTTCGACAAGGATAGTGATGGAAAGATTACCACCAAGGAGTTAGGCACAGTCATGAGATCCTTGGGCCAAAACCCGTCAGAAAGCGAATTGACAGATATGGTCAACGAGGTAGATGTCAACTCTGACGGATCGATTGACTTTCCGGAATTTTTAACCATGATGGCCAGGAAAATGAGAGATACTGACTCTGAAGCAGAAATTGCTGAAGCTTTCAAGGTATTCGACAGAAATGGGGATGGAAAGATAAGTGCAGCTGAATTGAGACACGTGCTCACGTCTATTGGTGAGAAACTATCTGATGCCGATGTTGACCAGATGATTAAAGAAGCCGATACCAATAACGATGGTGAAATCGATATTCAAGAATTTACTCAATTGTTGGCCGCTAAGTAAATGTCGGTTACTTTTTTTTTGTTAGAATAGTAGTGTAGTTTAATTGATCAAAGATACTTCATACTGGGCTTGGCTCTGTTGGAAAAGCTTTGTAGGTTGTAAACCTTCTTTGCACTCTATCTTGATAACAAAAAAATAAAAAATAGGATATCTCCATTTCACTTCCCCTTAGCTAGATTACAGACACTTATGGACAACAGTTTAAAAGTATTGATCAATACTTATGAGCTAGAGCCTAGTGATTCCCCCGTGAGCTACAAATCAGTTTCTCGAGAAAGCTACCATCCACAATTAATCGTAGAACAAGCCAGTGATATGGTGGATTCATTTCGCCGCAACTGCACGCAAAATGGTCGGAAATACGTGCCACCACATAGGAAACCCAGAAATGAAGATTGCATTGGCTCTGGCACGAGTCACGGCTTGAAAACGACAGAGGAGGACAAAATTGCAAAAAGAAGAGAGAGGTTTAGCCGGCGGATTGAAACATGCAACCAATCACATGATTACGGTCTTGTTAGTAGAGGTGAAGATACACGTTTGAAAGAGTCGGAGGCTCTAAGGGAGGAATACTTTCTTGTTATACTACATCAATTCATCAGATACACATCAAATAATACATCACACGCCTTGTCTGAAACTTTCAAGAGGATGAAAGATTTGAACCCAAATGACTTCGAGAGTGCTCAATCTTTGCAATCCAATGAGGAAAGCGACAAAAAATCAGTTTCCATGGAATCATTAACCATGTCTCTACGGAAATTACGAGAAAGTTTGTTGCATTTGAAACCATCACCTTTCCACAAAAAGGTATTTTTATTCTCCACGCGGATTTCCTACTGCTGTGGCCAGTACCAAACTTACGTCCCCAGCATCAACTATTTACTACTACATAAACGTGCTTTAGGTTTATCGAGTTTGGAGATTGAAGAAGTCGCGGTGATATTGGTGTTACATTTAACCCATTTCAACAATGCCCCACTGGAAGCTATCCTGAGATATTTCCAGCACATACCTAATCGTAGGGACATATTGCAGATTATAAGGTGCTGGATACGGAACGATTACTATACATGGATCCACACATATAATCTGATTGAGAGTTTTGCTGTAAAATCAATGATGAGGCTAGGTCTCCCCACTATGTTGAATCACATGATCAAGATTTTGAGCTCAACTTACTTTACAATGAGAAAGTCAGTCATAGAGAACGAGTTGCTTCCTGATGATGTGGAATATGATGATTTAATTAGAGACTATAAGGTGAATTGGACCGTTAATGATGGCGGTATAGTAACTTTGCGAAGGCGACAAAGCAGGAAAGAAAAGTGACACGTTTTTGGTGCAGATATATTACTCCCATAATGCGTCTAAGATAGATTATATAATGCTTTTGAATTGTTAGCACATGTGTAGACATTCTTTAAATATGGTTTTTACCAAAGGGTACGCCAAAAAAAGAAGAGAAAACAAAAAAAAAAATCAAATGATACTATCCTCTTCCTTATTCAAAGCACTTTACGATTGTTGCTGATCCCCAAAACCCCCCGTTCAATCGACTAAGGAATATCAACCACAAAAATACGTTCCAACAACACACACATATGTTCAAATTTGACTCATTAGACACCAATCTGCGACCCAAGCTCCCAGACCTGATCAAAATTGACGACATCACATCGGGAAGGATTGATCCTCAACTAATATACAATGAGATAGAACGATTGAAAGCAGAGATTAACATATTGCGGAACGACATGTCAATGTTCCTACAAGCGTTGGCTACTATACCTGAAGATAACTCGCCTCAAGAGTACTATCGCACAACAATGTCGAGGCTAGAGACAGTACAGGAAAGTATACAGGAATACTGCGAACGATATAATAAGCTTTTGCCAATCATTAATCTAGCTCAAATTAAACTAGGTCACGAAGTCGAGGCTCCACCTGTAAATAAGGCGAAACCCATTCAGTCACAGCAAAGTAACAAAGTCAAAAGTAGTGCTAAAGTACTAGAGTCGGGTGCTCAAGGGCAGATTCCAAACTTTAATCAATCAACCGCTAGTAATGGAAATGGGAACGCATCGAGAAATACAAAAAAGCCCACCAAGAAGGGAAACCTGACGAATAAAATTTCAGAAGGAACATCAACACAGCCGATAGTGATATAGTTGGAAGTGTGTGCGTGTGCGTGTGTAGCTTGGATCACATACTGCGTAATACAGACCGTGTACTGATAACAATACAATAAAAGACTTTGAAGACTCTTTTGCCATGAAGAATGTCATACCAGCAAAAACGTTACACTGTAGACAAGTCAACTACGTCGTAGAGATCAGCCATTCATTGGTAATTCATTACTATCTTCTTTTAGGTCTTCTCGCTATGAAGATTAAAGTCCTACGTGGTGCTCATAAGCTAAGCTATAATTTTTGGTTAGTTGAATTTCGTTAGATTGCTGTAGGACCACAATGTTTTCAAGACACAAAAACCACGAGACAATAAAACTTTAAAGGAGTTCGGAATATCCACCATCAACGAATATTATATTCCATTCCTTCACAACAGCTACATTATTATTCCAAAGTGGTTGGCTAATCAATTAGAGCTGTCACTGATCAGAACCGATAAACACCATTTAAATTCCTGATCGAAATGTTTGAATCACTTGTTGCCAATCTAATCAATAGATTTCTCGGATCATACATCGAGAATTTTGATCCCAAGCAACTAAACATTGGCATTTGGAGTGGTGATGTTAAACTCAGGAATTTGAGATTGAAGAAAGAAAGTCTTGATGAGTTCAAGTTACCAATTGATGTCAAATTTGGACACTTGGGAGAGCTTACGTTGCAAATTCCATGGTCTAATTTAAAGTCGAAACCAGTACGAATCATCATTGAAGATCTATATGTGTTAGCTTCTCCTATCATTTTACAAGACTATGACGAAGAAGAAGACGAAAAAAGGCAACAGGCTTTGAAGGAATCTAAATTGAAAGATTTGGAGGCTATTCTTGAAGCAAAAGGAGAAGAATTAGGTCGTGACCTCGCCGATGAAACTTTCGCTGAATCTTTAGTCAAGAAGATTGTTGACAATCTTCAAGTTACAATTAAAAAGATACATTTAAGGTACGAGGACCAATCTGTTTTGACGGAAAAACCATACACGTTGGGATTGTCACTAGATGAATTATCAGCAGTCTCAACGGATGAAAATTGGAAACCTTCATTCATTGCAATCACGCAAGCATTCACTAGAAAGCTACTTACTTTGAAAAGCTTATACTGCTACATGGAAACCAAAGATCCACAATTGTATTCAGATCTCGATAAGGAAGGGCAATTGCAAGAATTTGAAGCTCAAAACGATCACCAGGAGTATTTGATGAAGCCAGTCAGTGGTACTGGTAAACTCACTATCCACAAACTTGGGACAACAAGGGAGCATCCACACTTGGATACAGAGCTTTTCTTTGAGGAGTTTGGCCTAGAAATTAATGAACAACAGTATGAAGATATTTTATGGACAGCATCGAAATTTCGCTGGTACTCCAAAACGGCCAAATTTCGTAAGTATAGACCAAAAGTGCCACCTAGTGAGGATCCCAAAGCATGGTTTAAATATGCAGCTGAATGTGTTTTGAATGAAATTCATGAAAAGAATTCCAAATGGAGCTGGGATCATTTCGCAAAAAGAAGAGACGAAAGAAAGGAGTACATTCAATTGTGGAAGTTGAAATTGGAAAAAAAGATTGGCGAAGATGAACAAAAACAGCTTCAAAATCTTGAAGAGACTCTTTCTTTTGATGATATCAAGTTGTATCGTTCGCTTGCTAGAAATGAGCTTAGAAAAGAAGGAAGTAATGCAAAGCTCTACGATACCGATTCGGCTGAGAAGGGAGAACAACAGAAGAAAGGATGGTTTTCTGGTTGGTGGGGAGGTGGAAATGCAACCTCGCAAAAAGACGAACAACAGAAAACTATGGGTGCAGACGGAGAGCACATTGATCTTTCTTTAACCGATGACCAAA
The DNA here is from genome assembly GCF_000182765.1 of Lodderomyces parapsilosis. Lineage (NCBI taxonomy): Eukaryota > Fungi > Ascomycota > Pichiomycetes > Serinales > Debaryomycetaceae > Lodderomyces > Lodderomyces parapsilosis. The sequence goes on along the minus strand of NW_023503282.1, from coordinate 338,904 downwards.
GAAAAACGCTTTATGATACGATTGATTACGACGAAGAAGCTGAAATTTCCACAGTGGACCTTCCAGATGATTGTGTAAAACTTCGTGTTTCGGCCTCTTTGAAAAAGGGAGGATTGGTTGTGAGACGCAGTGATTTGACAAATTTGGCCGATGTCGCATTTGAAGGTTGCCAAGCGCATTTCTATCAAAGACCAAATTCCTTTCTTGGTGGATTTCAAGTGCTTGAGTTTAAAGTTGAGGATGGAACTGGTTCTAGTGTTTACAATCACGTTGTTAGTGTCAAGCAAACCATCCCAAATGCAGGACAAGATCAGAACGACCTTTCCACACCATTTTTCCAGATCCAGTATGAACAGAATCCTCTTGATGGCTCTGCAGATTCAAAGTTGCTTGGCTCATTGAAATCTATGACTATCTTTTACAATCCAAAGTTCATTGAAGAATTGATTCGTTTCTTTACACCCCCCAAAATTCACTTAGACACTGTCGGGGCCATAATGAATGCGGCAGAATCCACAGTTGAAGGGTTGACTTCGCAAACTAGAATGGGACTTGAGTATGCGCTTGAAGAACATAAAACAATCAATGTAAACATGGATTTGCAAACACCATTGTTGATCATGCCATTAGATCCGTCTAGTTACAAATCACCTGTAGCTATATTAGATGCAGGTCACATAAACATTGTGAGCGACTTAGTTGAGAAAAACAAGATCAAGGAGTACAAAGATAAGGAGAAATATACCAAAGATGATTGGAAAAATCTCAATGAGCTATTATACGATCAATTCAAGTTTAGTTTAGAAGATGCTCAGTTCTTTGTGGGGCATACTATAAAGTCCACTATGGAGCAGCTTTACTCCCATGATAAGCCAAGACCGGCGTTGATGCTCGATAATTTCAGTGTCAATTTCAATCTTGGACTATCAATTTTGCCAGATGCACAAAATTTGGCAAAGATGAGATTGGGTGGAAATGTGCCGAAGCTTCAGGTGGCGATGAATGATTTTCAGTACAAGACTATACTCAGTATACTTGATGCAGCAATTCCCAACACAAGTTTTGATTCATCGGATGAGTCAAGTGTTTTTGAAGCATACGGTAATGATAACCCCGGCGACGGACTCGACATCGATGACAACCTGTTCAAGGAAAACACAAACAACAAAAGTGTACAAAAGCCTAGCAATTCAGAGCAGCACTTGATTGAGTTGAGTTTCAGTGTTGATTTTATCAAGCTACATTTGTCAAGATGTTTTGATGGACGTACTTTAGAAGCCGAACCTTTGATAGAGATTGTGGGTAATGCCTTGGAGATGGACCTCTACAGAACTGAAACCGATTTACACATGAATTTGGCGCTTTTGGATTTCAACATATTGGATCATATAGAAAAATCGGGAAAGGAGGAGTTTCAGAAGCTCATTACCTCAAATACCGAATCCGATTCGACCAAAAAATTGTTAAATGTTGAATATAACAGAAGGTTAAGAATTGTGGACTACAACAACAAAAAAATTGAAGTGTTTGATCAGGACATTGATCTTCATCTTGCCACAGTGAAATTCGTCATCACCAGAAAATCACTTTTGAGTATCCTAACATTCTGCTTGAATACATTTACTGATCCCAATCAAGAGCCAACACCAGCTGATGAGTTGAACCATAATCCTGAAGATGTGGATGCCGCACCACAGAAAATCAACATGAAACTTGATCTCGACAGTGTAATCATGGTGCTCAATGAAGATGGTGTCAAGTTGGCGACGTTTCTGTTGAATGCCGCACAGATTTCACTTTTGCTTTTACCAGAGGCAATGGATGTATCGGGGAGCTTGGGCGCTTTGTCTCTAGTTGATGAATTAAAGTACAATAATGACGATTCTCCACGCTACTTGCTACAAATGGACGAAAAGGATTTGGCAAACTTTAGATACAAAACCTTTGATATGCACGGTGAAAGACCATCAGAGCTTAAATTTAATGTGAGTGCTATCGCAGTCAATTTCGTTGAGAGCTCCATTGGTAGAATCGTTAGATTTGGTAATCAGTTTATGCAAATGAAGGCCATTTATGATAGAACCCGAGAGGCAGCTATAAACGAAGCTCCTCAGTTGCCAAACAAGTTAAAGTTTGATATCTTGATTCAAGGTCCAAAAATTACGTTCTTAGTTGATGGCGTTGGATCCAATGAGATTGTTGCCAATTTGGGTGAAATTTACGCACACAATGAATATCAAAAAGCATTGAATGTGATTTCTGTTGGTATAAGAAATGTTCAGCTTTTATCCAACTTCAAATTCAAGGAAGTACAACAAGACTTGAAAGTGATTGATGATTTGGATGTCTCGTTTGATGTCAACTGGTCAGAAAACTACGTCAAAGATACTTCGACATTCGAAATTACTGGGAAAATGCCAGAGTTGGATATCCATTTGACTGAACTACAAGTCAAGCTGTTAACAGATATATCAAACTCAGTAGCTGCAGCATTCACGATAGGTGACGATTCATCCGACATGGTGGAGATTGAAGAGGAAGCTGCTTTTGCCAATGCTGTTTTGAAGCACGATACAAAAGTTCGCCATGGAGACAATAATACCAAAGACAATAAAGAGCCAGAGGCACCATCATTGGTGCTGGAAATTCCATCTGATCATCTGATGGCCAATATCACATTTGAACTCCCGCGTATTTCGTTGTCTCTATACAACAATACTGCTGATTTAAGTGATATAAAACAAGCCCAATTATCCAGTTTTTCACTCAATGAGGCCAAAGTGAGTGTTGATTTAAAACAGAATACACTGCTCAAGGCTAATTTGGCTATAAAATCTTTTGTTGTAGAGGACACCAGGCAGCACACGGAAAGCAAGTTTCCTGTGATTATACCAGCTGCCAATGACGTTGACAATCAATTCCAGTTACAGGTAACTTCTGACATTGTTGGCGAGAGCAAGACGCTTGCAATGATATTGACTGTTGAGAAACCAAAAGCAATTTTGGCACTTGACTATTTGTTTGACTTGCAAGCATTTATTGACACCGCGATTCCATCAACTGAACCACCAGCTTCTGATAAAAATCAACTGCGAAAGTCAGTGTCACTGATACCCGACATAAGTGCCACTGCTGAAGATATTAAAACACATTTCGGATTTTCGGTGAATATAATCAAACCATCTATATTCCTTTTAGCTGATGACACCAAAGCTGATACTGAAGCAATTGCCTTCAAAGTTGAGCAAATTTCAATTTCGAAGCAGAATGTCGTATCTTTGGCCACTAGCAAAGTTGGCTTGTACTTGACTCGAATGGATAATCCCAAGAATTCAAGATACAGAATAATTGATGATTTTTCCATTTCTTTTGCGTATGATGATAGGAGATCTTCACCAGGAAAGTATTTGGACAACATTCAAGCCTCCATAGATCCTTTGGTGTTAAGGGTGTCGGTGCGAGATGTCAGATTGGGATTGGCCATACTTCAGCGTGTAAATGACTTGTATGCAAAACATCAGGGCATTTTGAGTGCAAAGGATAAAGACAAAAGGCTGCTATTAGAGAGTAGTGATGATGACTCACTGTCAACAAGTGATTCCCAGCAACTAGAGCAGGTTGAATCCACTGAAGTTGCGAGAGATGAGGTTGTTAAAGGAGAAGAAATGACAGTAAGCTTCGGTGGGTTGAGATTTGTCTTGATAGGAGATGTTTCAGAACTACCAGTGTTAGATATGAATGTGAGCCCATTTGAAGTTAGAGCTATTAACTGGTCAACTGATCTAAGCGCTGAGATACATTTAGAAACCTATGTCAACATATTCAACTATTCCAAATCCGCTTGGGAGCCCTTGGTAGAAGCTTGGCCTGTTTCGATATATGCATCGAAGACCCAAGGACCAAACTCAAAGCTATTTTTTGAATGTGTATCGCGACAAGTGGTCCAAATTACTGTCACGTCTAGATCTGTGGCCTTATTGTCGCAAGTGCAATATCTTTTAAGTAGCGACGAGAAGTTGAAACCAAGAGGTGAAGACTACCCATTCTTGATTGTCAATGATACAGGTTTAGATTTATCTGTATGGACAAACGGAAATAAGGCAGAGTCTGAAACGAAGATCAAGTATGGCGAATCAAAACCATGGGCATTTGAAGACTGGAGAAAAATTCGTGAAAATTTGGACGTCAACACATCAAACACATTGGATATTGCATTCAATAACGGCGAGTACGAAAATATTGAGCATTTATCTGCTGCTAGGGAAGGCGAAGATTTACACGTTTTGTATCCAGCAGTTGATGGTGTGCACAACAGGCTCGCTGTCGCGATAAGTTTGCGTGAAGACAACGTCAAGGTGATTACCCTCAGATCAACACTTGTTATCGAGAATGACGCGGATGTTCCAATTACCGTTGAAATCCTTGACGACAAACGGGCAGAGATGAAGGTAGAATCAAAGGGTACACTTTCGGTCCCTATTGATCTTGCATATAATGGAAAGTTTAGAGTCAAACCCAATCTACACACGTCGTATGCCTGGTCCGATGGGGAAATACATTGGAAGGATGCTATGAAGAGTGAGCTTTCGTTGAGATGCCCAGCTACAACAAGAGATGACTCATCTGTTTTCTACTTTCAAGCAAAGGCCGTTTTTGATCGACATGAACCTTTGGCACAAGTGTACCCTCATATGAAGTTTGTCATTTCTGCACCATTAGAGATTGAAAATTTGTTACCTTATGATTTTGATTATCGTTTGTATGATAAGAATTCGAGACGCGAATGGACAGGAAGCGTGCAAAAGGGTGTCAAAAGTTATGTCCACGTTGTGAGTTTGAAAAATTTGTTGCTTCTCAGCATTCAGCCTCGAAATTGTAATTATAGCAAGTCGGAGTTTGCCGTCATCAATGGTGGATCACGCAGTGATTTTGAGAGAGAAAACACATTGAAGCTCAAAGGTGATGATATTTTAAAGTTGAACATCTTTTACCCACGTAAACAAGCTGATAGTACAAGTTTAAAAGTTATCATTTACAGCCCTTATGTGATTTTAAACAGGTCCAATTTGAACATAATCGCTAGTGAAAAGGAAAACCAATTTGTATCATTAGCAAAAACTATCGACTCAGAGCAAATATACCCCAAAATGTTTTCCTTTTTCAAGGTTGATGATAGAAAGAATAGAGCAACAATCAAAACCGACGAAACAGTTTGGTCCCGGCCTTTGAGTTTTGATGCCATTGGACAAGCTAGCGAGTTGAGACTACAACTTTTGGGTAAACAGAAGGAAATCAATTTAGGAGTGACTATCCTGGAAGGTGAGGGAATCTACAATTTAACGAAAACAATTACAATCACCCCGAGATATGTTGTAATAAACAGACTTCCGGAGAGTATTAGCTTAGCAGAAGAAGGCTCCATCAAGGAGATCAACGCAATGCCCGATGCCTTGTTACCTCTCTACGGTTTGCGCTGTGTTGACAAAAAGAATTTGATTATGAAATTGGGACAAACTTCTAGGTGGTCGCAACCTTTTTCTATTGACAATGTTGGCCAGTTGTATATCAAGGTACAGAAGAATAATGTTGGACAAGTGTTGGTCAAAGTGACCATGTTACTTGAAGATGCGACTATGTTTATTCACATTGAAGATGCTAATAATCAATGGCCATACTCGATCAAGAACTATACTGATGAGGAGTTTTACATTTATCAAATCAACCCCAATATAAATGCAGATGGCGAAGTAGTGAAAAGAGAGACAGTTTACAAACCCATATATTATCGTGTTCCTCCAAAGAGTGTCATGCCGTATGCATATGACTATCCGAATGGTATTGTTAAGGAGATTATTGTCAGATCTCACGGTCGTGAGAGAGGAGTTAGTCTAGCTGAAATTGGTAACCTTCGACCATTCAGGTTACCATCAACAGATTCTCAGGATCAACAAATCGTTGATCTCAATGTTGTTGCCGATGGCCCTACTCAGTGCTTGGTGATCACCGACTATGACCCGTCCCAAAGTTTATACAAGATGAAGAATGAGACAGTGTCAAGCTCCTCATTGCCGTCTAACCAGGACCATTTCGTTGAAGCAGATGTCGAAGACAATTACCACACCAAGGTGGTTACAAATTTTGATGGTGTAGGAATCTCATTGATCAATACAAGAGACCAAGAGCTTTGTTACATCACTTTGAGAGGAGTCGAATTTAGGTACAACGAGTCAAATTTGTATCAGAATATCAGTGCTAAACTCAAATGGGTTCAAATTGATAACCAGCTTTATGGTGGTATTTTCCCAATTATACTTTATCCATCTGTCATCCCGAAAACGGGCAAGGAATTGAATGAGCACCCTGCACTTTCAGCATCGGTGTGCCGAGTTAAAGATGATTCTCATGGAGTGGTTTTCATAAAGTATGCAACCACACTCATGCAAGAGTTGAATTTTGAACTTGATGAAGATTTTTTGTTTGCAATGCTTGATTTTGTCAAGTTTCCTGGAGCTTCATGGAATAAAGAACAAGTGAATAGACTTTGTGATGAAAATTTGGATATACCTGAACCCCTGAAATTGAGCAATAGCAGTGACATTTACTTCGAAGCTTTGCATTTGCAACCGATCCAAGCGAATATCTCGTTTGTGAGGACAGAAAGACTCAATGCTGAAGACAAGACCAATAGTCAAAACACGGTGATGTTTTTCTTGAATATACTTACAATGGCAATTGGTAATATAAACGATGCACCAATAAAGTTGAACGCTTTATTTATTGAAAATATTAGAGCACCAACACCAATATTGGTGGAGTCAATTAAAACCCATTATAGTCAAGCATTTTTCTACCAACTTTACAATATTGTCGGTTCGGCTGACTTTTTGGGTAATCCAGTTGGGTTATTCAACCTTCTTTCTTCTGGTGTGATGGATATCTTTTATGAACCTTATCAAGGTTATGTATTGACCGATAGTCCACAGGAGTTAGGTATAGGTTTGGCAAAGGGAGGTCTCAGTTTTATGAAGAAATCAGTGTTTGGATTCTCGGACTCTATAGCCAAGGTTACAGGATCTATTGCCAAAGGGTTGACAGTGGCAACTATGGATTCCAAGTTTCAAGAACGTCGTCGTTTGCAAACGCGCAGAAACAGAGCTAATCATGCAGTGTATGGTTTTACCACAGGAGCGAACTCGTTTATAGAGGCATTGTCATCAGGTATTGGTGGTATCGCAGCTGCACCGTTGGAAGGAGCCGACGAAGATGGAGCGGCTGGATTTTTTAAAGGTATTGGTAAAGGAATTATTGGCTTGCCCACAAAGACGGCCATTGGGTTTTTCGATTTTGCTTCTAATGTAAGTGAAGGCATCAGGAATACAACCACTGTTTTCGATGGTGAAAAACTTGATAGGATTAGGTTACCACGGTATATCAACCCAGATGAGGTGGTTAGACCGTACAATGAAAGAGAAGCTCAAGGTCAGTACTGGATGCACGGTATAGATGGCGGTATCTTTTGGAACCACACTTACTTGGCACACTTGTTGCTTCCTGGAGATGAAATGGCAGTATTGGTGACATTGAGAGACATCGTTTTGTTTGATATCAATACACTCAAATCGAGATGGGTTGTTAGGTTTGATCAAATTAAATCCATTTCGGTGGAATCTACGGGATTGACTATTGAATTGAAAAATAGAAAAGGTCCATTCATTCCTATACCCGATCGCAAGAGTAGAACTTATTTGTATCAGAAGATTGGAGTTGCAGTAAAGGAATACAACAAGTTTTGCCGTGTCACGTTATAGATGCAAAAATACATATATACATAGAAAGAGTCAATTGATTAGTCTATAAAATGTTGAGGCGTATCACCCACAGTCTTTTGATAAGAACCCATAAATTTTTCAGGAGATTCATTGGCTCTAGTTTGTAATTTAATCTTTTGCACAAGAATGAGTCCCTCTCTGCATTTGATACACAAGCCATCTTTAGCCAAAGTAAAGTCTCCTGGTTGATGTAACTGAATGTCGTTACGTTCACGATCCATCTCAGTTAATGAGCTCAATATTACTCTTTTTTTTTCTTCTACCAAACGACCCTTTTTCTTTGTTCGTGTGTTTATAAACGTGTAAACCGGCCCTAAAGCGTCATATAGTCTTTTAATATGTCTAGCTGTGTAACTTCGCCATAGTGCCTGGCTTTTGGATTTATCAATTTTTGGTGCCAATGATCGTTGGTAAGTATTTGGCACACACGCGTCGAGGAAGAGACCCTTATCAATTACATCCAGTACAAGCACTCCTCCCCTTTGCGCAAGTCTTTCAGAAAGACTATCGAAGTCATCGGCATCATCGATCTCCATTTCCTCAGATTGTGCCACTATATTCCCATGATCAAACTTCGTAGGATGTAAGGTTTGAACAGTGACTCCAGTGGTTTTGTCATCATTGAGCAAGGCATATTGTATAGGAGATGAGCCTGAATACTTTGGAAGTAGCGATGGATGTACATTCAATCCTCCGTACTTGCAATTGTTTAAAAACGCAGCAGGAATTAACTTACCGTAGGAAACAGCTATCGTCAAGTTAAAATCGTTACTCTCCACCAATTGGAGAATATCATTTGAGGAATCGGCCCGTAAAATTGGAATGTTGTGTTTTATTGCAAATTCGCTAGCAGGAAGTTCCGAAAATGTCTTCATGTACCTCCCGCTGGGCTTTATCGTCCTAGTTATTACTTTGATAGTAGATATCTTTTCTGGACATCGCTTTTGCAAATCAAGTATTTTATTTAGACTGGCGACGCTGAACTTTCCACTTCCAAAAAAGGCTATGTTCAAGGGATCATACTTGTAATGTAAAGATCGTTGAAATATTCTTGAATAGGAATGTAGTAGCTTCATGGATTGTATGGATCATAGCATGAGATATTTTGTGCATCGCGATTCTTATTACTTGTAAAATAAAAACAATTGAGAAAGTTACAACAGACGTGACTTTGTTAATCAACATAATTTACCACGATGCTGACTACACCAAACGACATTTTGAATGATATAGCTAAACTTGTGAATGTACGTGGCATCGACGCATCTACGTTGACTCTATGCTATAAGTTATTAGACGAAGGGGTTGATCCTCGTAAGTTGGCAGAAAAGATCAAAGATATACAAAAGGAGATTTCGTTGTGAAAGAGAACCAGGTAACAGATATATATAAACAAGCGATGTGGGCTTGAGCGACTTTACCCATTATTCAAAATCCACCTTTCTTTTTCTTTCGTTTCGGCTGTGAACCGTCCTGACTACTGCGTTGAGACGAAATACGAAGAGTGTCTGCCAACCGTGAATGTGATCTTTGTTGTGAAGCCTTTGTAGAACCTTTGCTTGAACCGGATAAACCACCAAGTTGTGTGTTGCTGCTTTGTGATAATTTTGGGGGCTCCATTGGTTCCAATTGGCTCGATTTCAATAGAGGAATGGTTTGGGATGCATTGTGTGTCTGCGACACAGGTTGTTGGTGCGCTTGTGTTGTCGTGGAAAAATCCCATTCATCAAGCAATTCTTGAACAGATTGATTAGACGCCGATTTTTGGTCGTTGTATTTTGTCTGGAATTGATTTCCTTGGTCTTGGCACTTTATTAGGGATAGTCCCAATACTAGTGAAGTATTGGTTATAGATTTTGTAGTGTTACATTCCCCAAATACTTGTTGTAGCAACGTATGTATGTCACAAATATGCGTTTGCGCTTGTGGTATTGTCAAGAACTCATTTCTTTTGATCAATGCATTATTGATAAAACTCTTGATATTGATTCCCTCAGTGAGTGAACTCGTTTCGAATTCAGAGATCATATCATCCAGATCACCCAAATCCAGAATGTTTAGCGGCGGGTGGTGGTCAATTTCTAGTAATGAGTGATAGCTTCCTGATGAAAAAGTTTGTTTCTGATTATCAGCTTCAAAAGCAGCGCCCAACTGTGACGCATAATTTTGAATTGCCTCAATCAGCTCTTCATTTTCGTTTCCTAAATTGTTTTCCAAAAGAGCTGCATGAAGCTTCTCTGAATGGCGGTGCCTGTATCTATGCTTGTGCTTTGTTGTTGAGGATCCTCTAAATTCCAATCCATTCTTTTTCGAGCTCGAGTTTTGTGCCAATGGTCCGAATTGCAAACGTCTCTGTCGCAAATGCAAGGTTGATGACAACTCAATAACATCTATATCGCTTGAATCAATTACTCGTGACGGTATCAATTGTTTGAGACCTGTGGAATCTGACAGCTGTATCATATATGGATCTCTTGAACTACAAGGTTTCGCATCCTCATATCCTAAGGAGTACACCAACACCAAGGGGCTAGCTTGCGAGTAGATAAACAACGAATATGACTCTTTTTGAGTGAATACCAGTAATCTGAGCGAAGGATCACAATCATTTAAAAAATGTTTCCACGATAATAATCTTTCAATTTCTGTCCCACAACGTAACCAAATCAATTCTTTCGATGTCAAGTAAAATAACATATCTCCGACACATTGAACGTCTCGTATTCGCGACCATGTATTCGAGGTAACCAAAGCCTTTTGTGTAGCGGTATCAAAATCATGTCGAACTATCATGGTTCTTGTTGACAAAAGTATGCTATTGACATTTGGCAACCAAGTTAGTCGTAACCAATTGGATAAGTTATTTGTATCAATGATTGATAATTGCATGTCGCTGGTCCCCAATCTCAGAACTTTATCGTGTTTTCTATTAATTATCCATGCTGATAGGTTGCCTTGAATATCAACTATTGCAAACTTCCTCACATTGGCAGCACAAACAGCTACATCAGCAAAAGTTGATTGCTGCAATTTGTGCGCCGAAATCTCTTTAATGATTGATAATTGAAAATTGGGACCAGATTTGGAGTTACTCGAGTAACGTGATAGTTTGCATGTACTTACATATACCTTGACACGAGTTCTTACAAGAATGATTAATCGACTCTTTTCTTCGTTTTCAGCTACCTCGACTTGTCTAATCTGATCTAGAAAATCCACTTCATATGTAGGTGATAACTTTATCGAACGTGCATCTTGCAATATGATAGATAAACTTAGCACTGACAATGCTTCACCTGTGACATGAACTAAACCGTCAAGTGTCACAACAGTAGATTGCGGTTTGATTTGAAATTTCTGAACAATATCACCGAAGCCTGGATCATATGCCATCGCTGAGTCAATAGCTTTAGTCTCCAACCCATATGAGGAAAGTATCTTGGAAGGTACGCTCGTGGTGCCGAAGTTCTCGTCATCGAACGATGTATTCGTTTCTGACGATTGATAAACTTCACCCACCGAATGATTAAGTGGTTTCTTAAGTAGTGGCTTATTCAACACTTCATTCAAGTATTGATCTGCTTTCTTGTCCCCTTCGTTCCGTGGAAATGTAATCTTTGGTTGCAAGTAGTCGTCGCTTGAAATAAAGTTTGCATTTGACGCTGATTCTACTTCAACGTTGGGATTGCCAAATACGCCATAACTTAGTCGGACACCAAGACCAGCTTTGTGTGGCCACATATCATAGGTCACAATGCAAGTAGATAAAATCTTTAGTGGGCAGTGGTTTGAGGATGTTTCAGTATTATGATAAATTTTTGTGGTACTTGAATCAATTGTGAAAAATCAAATCGCCAAAAACACCAAAACCACATTTTCTACAGTCCTCACCAAAATAGTACATTGAACCATGATATGGCGTCTTTGGAGCCCGTTACTTGTACTCAGCTATATCTCTACATTAATACTAGCAGAACAAGTTGAATTCAATATTTATGAAGACGATGCCAACTTTCCGGCAGGTGAACAACTCGTGAACAACAACACAACCACTCCCCTCGCGTCCAAGTACGCAACACTTGCCAACAATTCATTACTATGGGGCCCATACAGATCATCATTATATTTTGGTGTTCGACCACGAATCCCTAAATCATTACTTTCAGGATTAATGTGGTTCCCCATCACTGATTATCAATCAATTGGCAAAATACGCCATTTTTACGAACAGTTTGATAGAATGGGCAAAGCCAATTGGGTATCTTATGATCCAAGAGTTGGTGGTCGCCAATTGATTCAAGATGATGAGTCACATTTTGACATTATTATTGATTTTGTCAAATCTCAAGACGGGTTATCTTGGGCCGTGAAAGTGAAAGCTACACCTCATAAGGGGTACGAAGATTCAATCATTTCCTTTGTTTGGTATTCGGGATTGGAAGGGGAGAAAGATACTGTAGATGAGATTACTGGTCAAAAGGAACGAAGCGGATATTTTCGATTGGATAATAGTGCCAAAGAAGGTGGATATGAAGGAACATTGAAATTTGGTGGAATTTCTGAAGAATTGGGTGCATTCAGCCTTGATATCAATGATGGACCAAAAACTAATAAACATCCGAGGGGAAAACTGGGCGTCAACAGGGAATTAGATCCATATTTGACTCATCATTTAAGTCTTACTGTACCCGATGGAAATATATGGCAAGCTCGTGATATCTTTGTTACCATATTACAAGAATCAGTGAAGCAGATCGTCGATGCAAGTAATAATGGACAAGTTGACAAATTACCACCAGAGAATCTTTTTGTTATTCGAGATTTGTATCATTTTGAAGGTAATTTACATTTTGTGCAAAAAATTTATCAAGGTGCATGTGAATTTGATGTGATTTATACCAATGCCTTTACACCAAAACCGAATCAATTGACTTTTGAAAATCTTCCAAAACGAATCGATGAAACTTTGCTGAAGTTGGATAATGATTTTGCATCACATTTCCAAATGCAGCCACCATTCAATACTAAGCCATATTATGAATTTGCTAAGGAAATGTTATCGGGATTACTTGGTGGAATCACCTACATGTATGGTGACCATTTAGTCGATAGAGAAACCGTGTTTGATGAGGATACATTTGAATCATATCAATTAAAAGGGTCCTTTGAAGGACCATATGAGCTATTCACCTTGGTGCCATCGCGTCCCTTTTTCCCTCGTGGCTTCTACTGGGATGAGGGATTCCATTTGTTGCCTCTATTAAATTATGATTCCGATTTGGTGTTGGATATTGTGAAATCATGGTTTGATTTGATTGATGATGATGGGTGGATAGCTAGAGAACAAATTTTGGGTACTGAGGCAAGATCAAGAGTTCCCAAGGAGTTTCAAGTTCAAAGTCCCCATATTGTTAACCCGCCTACATTGACTTTAGTTTTGAGTAAATTATTGGATTTTGCAGCAACAGCTGCGTCGGGGCTAAGAGGAAGCTCTGACTCATTCGGGGATATTAATCAGCCCATAGACATGGAGACTGAAAATAGTTTGGATGATGGAAATGGGGATGTGCCGTTGGGTAAATTCATTTTGAACAACCCTGAAGTCTTGGTCAATTACACCAAAGATGTATATCCCAAATTGAAATCTCATTTTGAAATGTTTCAAAAAACACAACAAGGTTTTATCCCCAATGAAGATGACGACGACGATGACGACGGCGACAATTCAACCGGATCAGTCAAGAACAAACGAGTTTATAGATGGAGAGGCAGCACAATGACCCATTGTTTAGCTAGTGGTATTGATGACTATCCCCGCTCATCACCACCTGATATTGCCGATTTGAATGTCGATTTGATATCGTGGATCGGTGTTATGTCGAAATCACTTCGTTTAATGGCGGAAATCTTGGGTACTGATGATAGCGAAGTACAAGAGTTGAAACAATTTGAACAGGATATTATCGCCAATATCCAATCGGTTCATTGGTCACCAAAACATGAAACGTATTGCGATGTGACTTTAAACGAAGATGATGAACTTGTGCATGTATGCCACAAGGGATACGTTTCATTGCTTCCATTTATAACCCACTTAATCCCAGTTGATGATGTTGATAAATTGCAAAGTGTCATTAATTTAATCACTGACCCAATGGAATTGTGGTCACCTTTCGGTATACGATCATTATCAAGATCAGATGAGTTTTACAAGACTAGTGAAAATTATTGGCGATCACCCATTTGGATTCATATCAATTACTTGATTTTGCAAAATATTCAAGAATATTATATTGATTCGTCAACGTATATGACGCAAGAGTTGAAGAAGAAGTTTGCTGATGCCTACCATGATTTGAGAATAAATTTGGTCAATAATGTGTATAAACAATGGTTAAAGACTGGATTTGTTTGGGAACAATATGATGATGACACTGGTGAGGCCAAGGGAGCTAAGAATTTCTTGGGGTGGACTTCAACCATCTTGTTGATTATGACCATGCCAGAAAACATATAGAGAATGAAAAAAGCTAGACACTACAATTGCTGAAATTAGCAAAACATAACCAAATATCTCTAAACATGTATTCAATTGCATCTATATACCCCTCTTCATTTCATCTCACAAGACATTCTTCTTTGATGGGTCTTCTTCAAATCGCAAATCCCAACCAATTTCCTCACCCAACTTGGGCAACACTTCAGCAACCGATTGAACATCTTTATCACCTCTTCCAGACACATTAATGACAATATGTTGATCTTGAGGTAAAGTTTTCGCCAACTCAACTCCACCGTAAATGGCATGCGACGATTCCAAGGCCGGAATGATTCCTTCCAATTGTGACAAGAGTTTAAAACCTTGTAAAGCTTGAGCATCGGTAGCAGCGATGAAATCAGCTCTTCCCGTGGATTTCCAATATGCCAATTCAGGTCCAACACCAGGATAATCCAACCCAGCCGATACCGAATGGGTATCGTGAACTTGTCCATCATCATCTTGCAATACAAATGTTCTTACTCCATGGAAAACACCAGGTAAACCAGCGGTCAAAGTAGCTGAATGACGATCGGTATCGATACCGTCACCACCAGCTTCAACTCCCAACATCTTGACGTCCAAGTCCTTTTCAAAGGGAGAAAATAATCCCGTAGAGTTGGATCCACCACCAACACAAGCAACAACGGCATTGGGCAATTTACCATTGTTTAATTCAGCAAATTGTTGCTTCACTTCTTGTCCAATGACACTTTGGAAAGTACGAACCAAAGTTGGGTATGGATGGGGTCCAATTGCTGACCCAACGACATAATGAGTAGTCTCCAAATTAGAAACCCAGAATCTAAAAGCTTCTGAAGTGGCATCACGTAAAGTTTGAGTACCATTCTTGACGGGGACAACATTGGCGCCAAGAATCTTCATCCGGAAAACATTTAGTGCTTGACGTCTAGTATCTTCAGCTCCCATAAATACCGTACATTCCAATCCAAACTTGGCACAAGCAGTAGCGGTAGCAACACCATGTTGACCAGCACCAGTTTCAGCAATAATTTTCTTCTTACCCAATCGTTTGGCAATAAGTACTTGTGCCAAGGCATTGTTGATCTTGTGTGAACCAGTGTGGTTTAGATCTTCTCTTTTCAACCAAATAGTGGCACCTCCAGCATGCTCGGTCAATCTTTCTGCTTTATGTAATGAGGATGGTCTTCCAATATATGAATACAAGTCTTTAAACTCTTTCCAAAATTGTGGATCAGCAACAGCTTCTTCAAACCCCTTTTCCAATTCAGCTAAGCAAGTATGAAGGGCTTCAGGGACATATTGACCACCAAAATCACCAAAACGTGGGTTATACTTGTGTGATTCTTGGAAATCGGGTTGTTGGGAGGTGAGATCACCACCTTCTTCTTTATCAACCTTGTTGCCATTTTGGAATTGTTCGGGAGCTGTAGCATTATAATCATCACCAAGGATCGATCTAACATACTTGTAAGCAGTTTCACCGCGCTCACCAGGCTTGGACTCACCAATCAATGTGACAATTTTCGATCCAATAACCACCCCATCAGCAACTTTACCCACAGCAAGAAAATGTTCCCTCGTAGAGACACCAAATCCAACCGCAATGGGAGTATCTTGACCAATATATTTTCGTACTCGAGCACACAATTCTTCAATACCAGCGCTAACCTTGTTGGAAGCACCAGTAGTACCCATTTTGGAAACAACATATACAAATGAATCAGCAATTTGTCCCAATACTTTCAATCTTTCGTCAGTAGTAGCTGGTGCTACCAAAGGGACATATGACAATCCATGTTTAGAACAAGCGTGTCTGAATTTAACAGCTTCTTCCGGTGGTAAATCAACAATAATGAATCCATTAACGCCAGCTGATGCCGCATCTTGTAAAAATTGCGATTCACCATATTTTAAAATGGGGTTATAATAACCCATCAAGATTAAAGGAACCGAAACTCCAGCACTACGTGCTTGTTTCACTGAATCCAATACTTTAGCCACCGTCATTCCATTTTCCAAAGCTTTGATGTTGGCAGTTTGAATAGTGGGGCCATCAGCAATAGGGTCAGAAAACGGTATACCAATTTCAATAATATCAACCCCAGCTTTTTGCATATTGGTGAGGATGGGGACAGTGTCTTCAATAGTTGGATAGCCGGCAGTAATGAAATTGACTAAAGCATTACGGTTTTCCCTTTTGCAACGGGCAAATGTTTCTTTCAATGCGGAAGACATGGTTGCGAGATAATACTCTTGTGTGGAAATAAAGGTGGAGTTGTGCTAAAACGAAATCTAATGAAAATATGGTGAAAAATTATTCGCTTGGTATGGGTAGAGTGAGTCAATAAAAAAAAAAACTCTTTTGGAGATTAGTTTTATATGCAGGATGTTACAGATATGATGACGCAAGTTCACAATACACTTTGAGACACATCCTACAAGACACTAACAAACCCTACATACTGGTCTTGTTTTTGTAATTCTGTCACAACCGTGATCGAGATCTACTCTACTCTTCTACTCCTCTTCCTTTTTGAATATATGAATATGAATTATATGTACAACCCTTATATATAGTGAAACGATCTATGAAAAAAAATGTTTCCTCCTTTTTTTGAACTGAAATTTTTGATGCTTTACTTTTTTTTGTATGTCATGATCATGATCTCCCATTAGCCTTAGTGCTAGCTTCATCTAGAATACTTCACCTTGGTCAAACATGGCATCGGCAACCTTCAAGAACCCAGCAATGTTTGCACCTTTCAAAAGTGATGGCAATTCACCTCCTTTATCAGTAGAATACTTTTTGGCAGTGTCATAACAGTTTTCAAAACAGTTGATCATAATTTCCTTCAATTTAGCATCAACTTCTTCCTTGGTCCAATTAACTCTTTGGGAGTTTTGAGCCATTTCCAAACCAGAAACAGCAACACCACCACAGTTGGCAGCTTTACCTGGAGCATACCAAACACCGTTATTTCTGTTGGCTTCAAACACTTCAATAGCTTCTTGAGTAGAACCCATATTTGAACCTTCAGCAATATATTTACATCCAGCATCAACCAAAGCTTTAGCTTCATCGCCACTAACTTCATTTTGAGTAGCAGATGGCAAAGCAACATCAACTTGTCCAACTTTGGTCCATGGTCTAACACCAGCAATGTATTCAACTGAATTGTTACCACCAAAAATAGTAGCTTCATCTTTAACAATTTGTTCCAAAGTCTTGAATTTCAATTTAGCAGCAGCAATAGCATCAATTTGTTCAACAGTGATACCATTCTTGGAAATGATTGAACCCTTGGAGTCAGATAATGAAACAACAACACCACCCAATTCAATAACTTTCAAAGCAGCAAATTGAGCCACATTTCCTGAACCAGAAATGGCAACTCTTTTACCCTTGAATGATTCTTTACCATTAGTGGCTCTTTCAATCATCTTTTCAGTATAGTAAACACATCCATAACCAGTAGCTTCTGGTCTAATCAACGAACCACCCCAAGACAAACCTTTACCAGTCAATACACCTGACCAGTTATTTTGCATTTGCTTGTAAGCGCCAAAAAGGAAACCAACTTCTCTTCCACCAACACCAATATCACCAGCTGGAATATCAGTATCTGGACCAATATATCTAGCCAATTGTCTCATAAATGAAACACAAAATCTTCTAATTTCGGAATCAGTTTTACCCTTTGGGTCAAAATCAGATCCACCTTTACCACCACCCATAGACAACCCAGTTAAAGCATTTTTGAAAATTTGTTCAAACCCTAAAAATTTCAAAATTGACAAATTGACAGTGGGGTGGAAACGTAAACCACCCTTGTATGGACCCAAAGCAGAGTTAAATTGTACTCTGTATCCATTATTGACTTGAATTTCACCTTTATCGTTTTCCCAAGTAACTCTAAATTGAATAACTCTTTCAGGAACAGAAACAACTGGAATAACTTTCTTGTATTTTGGTTGTTCAGTGAATAAAGTAGAATCCTGAATAGCAGTAACTAATTCATCATAAGCTTGTTGAAATTCTGGTTCGTGTGGCAAGACCATTTTTAGTAGTAGTAGTAGTAATTAGGAATTGGTAGTAGTAAGTGGGTATATATGTATATCAAGGAAAGACTAGTTCTTGTCTGATGAAGAAAGAAAGAAAGAAAGAATGAAGAATGAAGAATGGACAAAAGAGACTATTGAATGATATTTATATTCTTAGTTGGACAAGTAAAAAACTTTTGATGATGATTCGATTGATTGTGATGAAAAATCATTATGAGTATTGGTTTCTTTTTGTTTGTGTCATTTGGAATGGATTTGTGTAACTTCAAAGGAAGATGCCGAAACTTACAGAACAGGAAAAAAAAGAAACTCAACTCTCAGGTATGTGTGTATGGATGTAATTATGTTATCATCCAATCAAATTGTTTACTGATTATGCACCAGGTAGTATTACATAATATATTACATAATACACCACATAATGCACTCGTTATATTACGATTACTCCTGTATCGGTCTATATAGTCAAACACTACGAAAACAAAATCACAATGACTGGAGTCGTTTTGAAATATTTGGTCCCTCTCTCTCTTAAAGTCTCATTATTGTAATACTTCTCTGATAGGGATGTAATCTGTGTATAAAGCCGTAACGGGGTTCAATTCTATCAAAGAAGAAGAAGATTACGTTGTGATTGGGTGGGGTGGGGTGAGAGAGGGAGTAGATTTATTGTAGAGAGCAGAAGAATGGTGTGCTATAATTAACACACACACACACACTAACACACACACACACACACACTCTCTCTCTCTCTCTGTTTCTCCTCAGCAAATGTATATGACATCCAAGGAGTCAATGTGTCATCACAAGAGTCAAATATTGAATACTATAGTAACCTATAACAATATGAACATATAGCTAGGTAGAGCGAAAGGGTAGTGTACTTGTCATAAATTCATTAGTATGATTTTATGTGCAGGATACACTACCAACGGCAAATTGCGAAAGACAGAAAACAAGTGAACGGTGTTATCCGATCTTTACAAAAAGAAAATACGTTAGTAGTGGATAGCTTTTACTGCATTGATACGACTGTGGAGTAAGTGAAGTCAACAAGAGTCAACTCGACTTGATCTCCTCCCTTTTTCTTTCTCTCCACTTTCGTATGGTGGTGAAGAAACGTACGATGTTAGTATTATTATGTACTCATTCTCTTGTTATATGATTGGCTAGAGATTAAAGAAAAACTAAATAATAATCAATCAAGCCATTCTAAGGTACATCCCACATAGGAGATCATATATTCTTTTGAAGAAGTTAAAAAGGCAAAATAAGCTGGTGATGATTCACTTCCAAGAAAAAAAGAAAAAGAAAAACACACTTTAGCATTGATAGCATATGATATTATTTCATTGCGCATGCTCCCGGTTTCATCCCAAACTTTTTCATTTATCCGTAATCTTCCGTCAATAATCGCTTTTCATACAGTCTTTTTTTTTTTTACTTTAGGTTTGACTCCGAACCCAAACTGCTCCGACGAAAAGAAATGAAAGGCTGATTTCAAACGCTACAGTTTCCGAAATGAATGCAAAGAGTTGGAACCACTGCCGAACGTTTCTATGCATTCGCAAAAGTCTAGTGCTTAGCGAAATTGAAACAAACAATGCACTTGAAGAGCTCAAAGTATTTGATTCTTGACAACGCAGCCATCCATAAACGTCGCGATCTCGAGTTGATGGTAGCCCTGAGTGGAATGGAACCAGTGATCGTGTCTCCGTATCCACCAGGACTAAACGCATTTGAAGAGCTTTGGTCTGTGTGCAAGACTAACGTTTAAACTATCAAATCTACCTGGAAAGGAATAGTTGACACCAAGAGTAGGAGAAGCAACAGCAAATATAGCCTTGGAAAGTTACCAAGACTTCCGTAGACATGCTAACAAGTGTACACAATATCGTATTAAATTGAGATCTTTCTAGAGTACAAATCCTTGTTCCCAAATTAATGAATAGCAGGACAACTACTTTTGACTTGAGAAAATGACTGCAAAAATCCTTTGAGAAATGAAGGCAAAAAGAAATAAAATTGAAATCAGAAAAACTTGCAAGTAAAGTCATAACTTGTTAATATTCAATGTTTCTCATGTTTATACCCTTAATTCAAACATCATCGGGTTTATGAGTCAAGACAAATTGCTCTAATTGCTTCGGGTGGTTATGTGGTATGAACTAATACGTCACGTTGGTATTGAAAATCTACTTCTAACCACCCCCCCCCCCCCACAAATATTCCTCTTCTACTCCTCTTTTATAGGGTTTGTGCAAACATTTAGACCTTGCTTATTCTTATTCGGATATCTCTTTTCCTTAATATGTACTGTGCGAACAAAGCCATGTGTCGCATTAGTAAGAACTAACATATCGCACTAGTTTGAAAAAAAAAACAATAAAATAAAAACTGTATGCACATGAATTAATCTCATTGACAACTTGGAGCTTTCTAGGTTTTTTGGTGCCGTACGAGTACGACAATTGCGGGAGTAATGAAAATATCACGCCATTAATCATGTTGGTTACTTTGTTGAGTAAACCTTAAAAATTGTTGCAAAATGGAAACTTAGAT
Source organism: Lodderomyces parapsilosis (assembly GCF_000182765.1). Classification (NCBI taxonomy): domain Eukaryota; kingdom Fungi; phylum Ascomycota; class Pichiomycetes; order Serinales; family Debaryomycetaceae; genus Lodderomyces; species Lodderomyces parapsilosis. Next base: position 317,928 of record NW_023503282.1, on the reverse strand, counting down.
TCACGTGATTTGTGGATACAACACATAATAATATATGTAAGGAGAAGAATTCCCACCTGAAGTTGTAACTAACCGTTGTGTCATATTAAGAACCAACTGACAGCTTTACTCAGAAAGAAAAATTCAACGACTGAGCAGAGAGTACGGTGGACGGAATACACATCATTGTCAGCAAAATATTTACAAAATCATTATAATACAAAATGGCTGAAAAGAAAGATAATGCAAATGAAGAAGAATTGTGGAAATTCAATAGAATAGTGCTTACGATAACTTTGTTAGTCTCGGTGCTTATGAATATAAAACTAGCTTTGTTTATTGCTAGAAATGACAGAACGACATGTCTACAAGATGTTCAACACGGTGGTCAAATACTGACTGCAACTCTGGCACCACATGACAAACGTGAATTGGCTCAAGTGAATTTTATGTCATCCGAAGTTGATGAGTACCTGGATGATATGGACGACGGCAACGAGTTGATTGAATACGTGAACGTTGAACGGCGAAATAAGTGGATATGGACATCTTTAGTAGTTGGCGGGATAATATTGGCAGCAGCAGCAACTCTCACAGCAGCCTGGGCTCCTGCATTGGTAGCTGGGGGGTTGGGTAGAATAATATATTCGCTTGTGGTTGGAGCTAGTGCTATCATGGCTGTAGCAGGTTCGATAGGCTCTACTGTTACTAATGGAAAGAGGGACAGTTACAACAACGATTGGCAACATGGACAATTTATGATGGTTGACGCAACGAATACAAAATACTACTTTTATGATGTATTACAACTTCATGGCAATAGTATTCATGAATTATTAACCAGGTCAACTATTAATCAGTACATGGCTTTTACGACTAACGGGACAGGTAGCGATAATGCAGGAGGGTTATTAGGCTATAGTGATAATGGCACACATTTCATACTAACAGAACAACATTATTCTATAACAGAATTAATAAACGACATAGTTGATCAACACAATGCTGACTGTATAGGAGATTGCTATGTCAACAATTTGAACAACATCCATTTAATGAAAAAAACAAATTATTATCAGGTAAATTGGGCAAGCTATAATTATGATATATGGTCAGAGGAATATCAATCAGAAACAAGGTATCCAGGTTTGAATGGGCAACAAGTAATAGACGGAATAAATCAGGGGTACCTGAGAAATGGAAATCCCGACACTTGGAAGTATTGCATGTGCATAGATGGTGACACTAGTGGGCAATACAATGACATACCAATTAGAATGGGTATGACGGGAGAGGTATACTTCAATACATATGGTGGAATCGATGGTTACTGTAATAACGCGCATTGTGGTGCACAATGTCAAAGCGATGGCTGTACATGAGTTTGTGCAATTATAGACACTCAACAAGGTGTAGTGCCTACAATAGCAAATAATCCAAAACAACAAACTTAAATAAAACAAACATAAAGTAGATACAGTTTTTTTTAATTTGTTTCATACTAGTGCAAAATAAAATTTTCATACTAGCGTGGCATTTATTATTCAAACCATGTGTAGCGTAGCCACAGTAAAGACCTTTAAGTTGGTGTTCTTAGATTAAGGAATATATAGATATAAACTTAGGGGAAATGTATTTACATATAAAGCAAATAGAGAAACTAGATATAGCCCCATTTGCGTTGCGTCGCGTCGCTTTTAAGTTACAACAACGACACGACACTAGGACATAGTTTTTTTTTGTTCCTATGTGATTTTATTTTCTTGCTAGATCAGAACAAATTATAACAAGAAAAGAACTGAACTTTAAGCTCACATTACATACTGACAGATATATAGATGGACTTGGTGATTGCTTTACTTTGGAGTCAGACCTGATGGGTTTGGAAAGAGATACTGCTCCATAGGAGTCTTGATTTTGTTTAGTTACAGTATTTACAATGAAGCATTACTTCCAACTAAAATTGAAGTTGACAACTTACATTCCGACATAGAATGTGATGACATAAATGTAGACATTAGCTCTGAACAGGACGAAACTTGTAAATGTAAGAGGGGTTCATACAGATACTACTCTGAAGCACAGAAGTAAAGATTCTGGCAACTAGTTATTGAACAAGCGTCTTCTGCGTACAAAGTAGCACAAGCATTCAATACCAGTTTGCTAACAGCTTATACTTGGAAAAGGATGTGGAATTGCCAACTCATCCGTGAACTCAATAGTATTTGTGATGAATTCAAAAAGCGTGGTAGTAAACCCTTTTTCATTCTCTGAGGAACACAAAAACTTTCATGAAAGAGTTGGTACGCTCGGACCCTACTGTTACCGTAGACTTCTTGTTAAATAAATTGAGGAGTATATTTGAGGATGTGAAGGCAAATATTTCTACTATTTATAACTTTCTCATCCAAGTTTGTAAGTTCAGTCTCAAGAAGCTTTCTAAATGGGCCATGAGACGGGACCTGTCAGAATTAAAACAATAGAAATTCTAGTGGGCACTTGAAATTAAGGATAAAATTGACCTCGAAAAGAACTATGTTTTCATTGATGAGGCTGGTTTTAACATTAGTATGAGACGAAAATATGGATGGTCAGAAGTAGGTGAAAAGGCTGTCCTCGAAGTTTCTGTCAATGCTACAGTTTCGGAAACTAATGCAAAGAGTTGGAACCACTGCCGAACGTTTCTATGCATTCGCAAAAGTCTAGTGCTTAAGGAAATTGAAACAAACAATGCACTTGAAGAGCTCAAAGTATTTGATTCTTGACAACGCAGCCATCCATAAACGTCGCGATCTCGAGTTGATGGTAGCCCTGAGTGGAATGGAACCAGTGATCGTGTCTCCGTATCCACCAGGACTAAACGCATTTGAAGAGCTTTGGTCTGTGTGCAAGACTAACGTTTAAACTATCAAATCTACCTGGAAAGGAATAGTTGACACCAAGAGTAGGAGAAGCAACAGCAAATATAGCCTTGGAAAGTTACCAAGACTTCCGTAGACATGCTAACAAGTGTACACAATATCGTATTAAATTGAGATCTTTCTAGAGTACAAATCCTTGTTCCCAAATTAATGAATAGCAGGACAACTACTTTTGACTTGAGAAAATGACTGCAAAAATCCTTTGAGAAATGAAGGCAAAAAGAAATAAAATTGAAATCAGAAAAACTTGCAAGTAAAGTCATAACTTGTTAATATTCAATGTTTCTCATGTTTATACCCTTAATTCAAACATCATCGGGTTTTATGAGTCAAGACAAATTGCTCTAATTGTTTTGGGTGGTTATGTGGTATGAACTAATACGTCACGTTGGTATTGAAAATTATGTTGCATTGGTATGAAATAAAAATAAAAAGGACTGTACTGTTTTAGTTTAAAAGAGTACATCGTCGTACAAAGATCTCTCTGGGCTTATGAATCCCAAACAGATGCTCCCCCCTTACGTCTTGAATGCCTTGAAAAAACTCCTGATTAAGACATGTGATATTCACGTGATTATATTGTATCAATATTTACAGCTTTTCTACACACATGCATATATCATTTTCAAAATGCATCATCGGGTATTTCAATTTGATCATTTGGTTCTTTAGGTTCTTGTGCTTCACTCCATTGAGTTACATCATCAATATAACTCAATATATTTTCAACACTTTTGCTATCTTTTGAACAATCCAATGGAAGAAACTGTACCATACCAAAATCATCAATCAATTGAGCTATACTCTTGGTCATTTTCGTGAACTGAGGATTTATTTCATCTTCTTGCTTTGCCAACAAATAAGGATCAGGATTCAAAAATTGTTTCAATTTCCGTTTCGAAACTTCATCTTTAATCAAATCAATCTTGGACAAGATATTAATATGAGGCAATTCCAACAATATCATCGCTGACATGGCACTTAAAGCACCACTGAAAAACTTGGAAGCATCAATAACAAAAGCCGATTCCAATAAATAACAAGCACACAAATTAAAACCTAGACTCAGTTTCAAATGATTAACAATTGTCGGCACCACTGGTATATGCGTATATAATTCAATTTGACCCGGCATATCAAATATAAGATATTCATCATTATAATCACCAATTTCCTCATCTAGCCAATCTAGATTCTGCAACAAGTATTCGAAACAATAAATTAAACCACCGTTGGGACCCAAGTCCAATTCTTCCATTACATCTTGTAAAGAAATTAGATCACGTATATCAATGGTGAATTCAAATTCAGTTGCATCTGCCGCGGGGTCCAAGTTTACAATGTGGGCTCGACGACCTATTGATTGCATATGTGATATTATTGAGTTGCAAAATGTTGATTTGCCTGCTCCTGCTGGTCCCATTACCAATACACCCGTGCGTGACATTTTTTGATACGTGTGTGTGTGTGTGGGTACTTGCCTGTAGCTCTTGATTGAATAAGGAAGTATTTAACGAGACTGTTGCTGTAGGTGTGGTGCTAAAAGTGCAATAATCCAGTGTGATGACCTTGTGAAGATTTGGAAGATGAGAGAAAACAAAAAAAAATTGACAATCAGAATATTGTCGCGACATTTAAGGATTTCCTCGCCCTTAACTTGGAGCATAATTAGTTGCAAATCTTATCAAACCTTGTACACTTGTCGTCTCTAATATGTAGTAAAATACTCTTTATCCGGTACATATATATATATATATATATATATACCACTAATAGCACCCAATAAATACAAATCACCCCGTTTAGTAGCCCTACTTTGTCTTTCGACACCAACAATCATCATAATCATTCTCAACTTGAATCATTACATCATCACTAAACAACCCATTACCACCACTACCACCACTACCACCACTATTACCACTACCATCGTCATGAAATAATCGTTCAATTTGTTTCTTGATATACCAACTATTCTCACCCCGGTAGATCTGTACATGTACATATCCATTGATTTTGGCACCACCACTAGGCCAAAACCTCGGTGTTGTGATTGATTTAACTCCCTTGATGTGGGAAACTTCATGCAATGTGTGTCGTATTATTGATTCTTGATGTGGTTGTATTTTTAGCAATAAGCTAGATGACGTGGATTTGATCAATGGGATAGCCGATGCGAGAATTAAGAGGGCGATAATGAATGACGCAATGGGGTCGAATCCTTGCCAGTGGAACCATTTGGTCAAGACGGTGGAGATTACTACTCCTACTGATCCGAGTGCATCAGCTAGTATGTGAAGGAAAATACCTCTCATGTTGTCATTAACGGCATCGTTTCCATTTGTGGAGTGAATAGTAGATGAGTGAGTATGCAGATGCAGATGCAGATGCAGTGCGGCATGTTGTGGACTCGCATGGCTATGACTATGTCCATGACTATGTCCGTGACTATGCCCGTGCCCATGATTGAAAGCAAAAACACCAACAAGATTAACCAACAACCCCAATACCGAAACCACAATCAACTCATTAGTCCGTTGTAAATTCACAGGGTTGATCAATCTCCCCACAGCTTCAAACATGATGGATCCACTAATACCTATCAACAACGTAGCATTGGTAAAACCCGCCAAATTTTCCAAATGGAACCAACCTAATGGGAAATTCAGAGCATTATCAATATCGCGTTTCGATAAAACACCAGCAACGAGACCCAATGCTAACGATAAACAATCTAGTAACATGTGTAATGAGTCCGATAAAAGACCTAATGATTTCGATCTGAATGAATAAAGAAATTGGATAATCATGAAACTGGCATTGAGGAGTAAGAAATTGAATATTGCTCTGGTATCTTGATGTTTCACCACTTGTGATAAAATTGACGAAGAAGAAGAAGAAGAAGAAGAAGATGATGATGATGATGTAGCAGTGGTTGTCACATTGATGTTGTCGTTGGTCCCATTTCGAAGCAGTTTGTATCGCTGACTTGTTTTTAACCCAGGTATAATCAACACCGTCAACACCATCTCACCTAAACAAGACCAAAACTTAAATTGTTGAAACACAAGATACTTCAACACACTACCAACCAAACTCAATCCCATAAAGAACAAAACTTGCACTTGTAGTGCATCCTCATTGTTGTTGGTACCAGTGTAAGTAGGAAACTCTTGAAACGTAACAAGACTAATAACAACTGTAATCAAATTGACTGTCATCATACTAAAACTAACTACCTTGCTCAACCACAACCAAATTATCCCACCCGCAACAGTTGTCAATATAACCACTTTTCGGTTTAGACCGATTTTGATACTATTGGCTTTCCGCAACATTGTACACGCGACGCCAATCAATGCATACCCCAACACAATCAAAATTTTGGACTCTTCTTGATCTGAGTTGTTGGGTGAGCTCGTGTGCAATACTAATAGGTCTAGAAACAACATTATTGGAGTATAGATATTGAACGAATTTAAGTAAAGACCAAATATAATCATACTGCATCGATCAAAGGGGAGGAAAATGGTGGATAGTAGTGCAAATATGATTGACAAGTAAATCGTCACCGTATTAGTCCTCGACTCTGTTTCCTTCGAGATGGTCTCATTGTCATGTGGAACAATCTTCATCCATTGAGCAATGAAGATCAACAATAATATAGCCAGACTTGATGCCAATGCCGCAGCAACCTGCAGCGATAGCAGAGGTGCATTAACAATACCATCTTCGATAGATTTACTGGCTGCTATTGTTGTTGTTGCTGTTGTTGCTGTCGTTGTTAGGATCAAGCCTTGTGATATCAATACTATAGGATAAGCAATCAATAGCGGTAGCGATGTAGTTAAAAGCAGAGCTATTGATGACGTAGTCGATGATAGCGATGAAGCTAGGTTGAGTGTTGGTGTGAGTTTTGAGTATGGCAGATTGAGGTTGTACGGTACTTCTGTTTGTTCCATTATATATATATATGTATGTATATGTTCTTGTGTTGATAGAATTGTGAATGAAAGTGACGTAGATGTGAGAATAAGTGTGTTCTTGTTTAAATCTCTGTACAACCACTTTAGCTTCCTGTTCTCTTTTTGGTTTTGTTGTTGAAATTTTGTGCTCGTTGACGCGTGCTTACTTGAAACAACAACGACACTTTAACCACACAACAATCAACCATTGGTTTCAACCACTGACTACTTTCCTCAATGTTTAAAAGGTGTGTACTCTATTATCTATAAACTCTATCTTTAATCTTAAATAGGCTCTTGTCATTTTTTTTGTTGATCCTCATTCATTTTTCATCTTGCAGTCATTAAACCTCACCATTACTACTTACAACCATCATTCCTCTCTCTTTTCTTATTGAACGGTAAATTGTTCAACATCAAACTTCTTTGGTGAAATACCCATATTACCAATAAACTTGACAGCGTCTTTTCTCATTTTTTCCTTTGTATCATCATCCCATTGCAATTCTTTGGACATAATTTCAACGACTCCATCGACGGCAGAAAGTGCTTCTCTAGCATTCAAGAATGCCAATCTGGTTCTTCTAGAAAGGAAGTCTACTGGTGTTCTTGGGTACTCGTATTTCAAAGAATACAACAATTCAGCAATAGTAAAAGGTTCATCAAATGATTGATAACTCAATTGATTCTCAGGTGATGCTTCAACTATACTAGGAATAAATTCTTTATTGGCTGCCAATGTGATTGGCAACTTGTTGTAGTCACTAGCGGCATACAAGTCCAAAATCATGGCCGAACGTGATCCATAATTGTGAGACAAATGTTTGGCCAATTTCAATGGAATCTTGTATTCGTGAATCAATCTGGCGGAATAGTTCTTCGAGTAGTCATCACCACCAATTAATATCAATTCATTAGTTTGACATGGTTTGATATTTTTTCCGGCAAAATCAAAATGATTAACAACGTAATCAATGGTTTCTTGAGCCATTTCTCTATACGTGGTCCATTTACCACCGGAAATGGTCACTAATCCAGATGACGATTCAATCAACAAGTGCGACCTAACTAATCCTTCAGTTGATCCAGAATCTTCTTGTCCCTTTGGAATTGTGCTTGGGTCTCTAACCAATGGTCTAATACCTGACCAAGCTGACAATACATCAGTTCTTTCAATTGGGAAAACCAAGTATTTTTGCATTTCATTGATGATATCTTGAATATCGTGCTCAGTGGGGATGGGGTTTTCAGGAACAAATTTTTCAGGCGTGTCAGTAGTACCGGCAAGCACCTTACCTTGCCATGGCAAGAAGAACATAACTCTACCATCAGCAGTTGAAGGATCTAATAAACCGATATTTTGTGGACAATAGTATTCTGGTAAAACAATGTGGACACCACTTGAAGGAACAACCATTCTTGGCTTTTGAGGAGTCTTTGGTGGTAATCCTTGTGGATCTTCATCCATTTCCAAAATATTATCAGCAAAAGGACCAGTAGCATTAACAATTGAAGTTGCCTTCAATTCGTATTGTTTATTGGTTTCCAAATCAGTGGCTTTAACACCGTATAATTTACCCTTGTCGTCTTTCAATAATTGGTCAACATTGAAATAGTTTAAAACTGTAGCTCCATGTTCAATAGCAGTAATGGCCAAAGTAGCATTCATTCTGGTATCGTTAAAAGAACCATCATGGTAAACACAGGCAGCTTTCAAGTTCGATACATCCATCATTGGGGCAATAGCGGCAGCTTGCTCTTTACTGAAAATTGTAGAGTTTCTCAAATTTTGTTTTCCGGCAAACCAATCATACATTTTACAACCAGCAAAGAAATAAGGAACTTGCCAATAGTTGTAAACTGGAATCATAATTGGCAAAACTGAACACAAGTGAGGAGCAGTTCTCAACATATTACCTCTTTCATTTAAAGCTTCAATAACCAAATCCAATTGTGCTTTTGATAATTGAAAAATTGCCTTTTCCAAATACCTAACACCACCATGAGCCATCTTTGTTGATTTGGATGAAGTACCGGATCCAAAGTCGGTCTTTTCCAATAAACATACATTCAATCCACGAGTAGCGGCATCAACAGCACATCCTGATCCAACAGCTCCACCACCAATGATCAAAACATCAAACTTCTTTTCCGGAGTTAGTCTTGAAACTAATTCTTCACGTGTTGGTGGAGGGGCGTAATCCTTTTTCAATGGTTTATAAGACGTAGCAATCTGTGCTGGTTTCTTTGGTTGAATAAAGTCCAAATAAATGATGGTACCTCCAGCAGCTGCACCCAAAGCTAAGGATGCTTTACCCACTGCTGACTTGAAAAATCTCGACATAGTGGAGAAAGGGTGAGTAAATGAATATATAGTGGTGTTGAAACTCCCTAGTGATCTAAATGAGAAGAAAGAAGTGAGTTTATATTTATGTGATTTGTTTTATTGTTGTCGTTAATTTTGACGCTGTGAAAATTTGGCTCTTCTGGAAAAAAGGATCTTTTTGCGTCAGGTCTCGATGTTGCTTTTCTTTTGCTTTTTCTTTTTTTGCTATTTTTTCAGCGTTTAATTTTTCCGAGGATGTTCTTATTTAGCAAAATTTAAAGTTAGTCACCTGCTGAAGTAAATGGAGGAAAGAAATGCAAAAAGGAAAAGAAGAGTGTTTTTTTTTCATAAAAATATGGCGCTTTTGAAAGATATTTAAATTAAACAGAATACAAATGATTGGACGCTTTTATTGTTGTCGAAGTTAGAAAACGGAAAATGGAACAAGAGACAATAACAATATAGTAAAGTACACGTTTGAACTAAAAAAGAATACCGAAAATGAGATTATATTTTGTGTCACCAACAACGGACAATCGCAATTCGAACAAATAAATATAGCAAACAAATTTACTATTTTAAACCATTGTACATGTGTACAGAAAAACAGTTTTTTGATCTTCGAATTCTACCGAGATCAGAAAACGATCGAAATGAGGCTTTATGATTCACCCTTCTTTTCTTTTTGGTCAATGAGCTTATATACTTGTAGAATAATGTTGCATTCCACGTGCGTGAAAACTCTCCGATCAAGAAGCAAAAAAAAAAAAAATAAAAATCTTTTTTCTCTTCCCCACCCTCGGCATTGGAGAAACAAATGGTTCTAGACAGGGCGAACCAATGCAAATACACAAAAATGAAAGCGGTATAGGGCACCACTCGCTCCAGAAGAATGATGAATCGAATCAACACTTTGTATAAGAAAACAAAATAGGCAAGGTAGTGGGTTTGAGTGATGCCAAAATTACGTCAGGGAGATATAATCAATGTAATCGTAATATAAGACGATAATCATTGAAACAGAAGTGGAAATTTCAAATTTGCAATATCTCGATTGTTGCTGCTGCATATTGTCGTGTGTGTGCGTGTCTGAGGCAGTGTGGTCATTTCAAAAGTTGTACTAAATACACACCAACGACAACGAAACCAATGACAACAACAACGGAGTTTCTACTGTACGTTTGACTTGAAAAAGAAACGACTGAAACATCTTCATTGACTTGTTACTTGTTGGTAGCGACGCCAGTCTCGTTGGAAAACTACTCGAAGAAGAAGCAGGTGTAATTGATTTCATCTTGTTAATTGTTCTCACCTTTGACGGGGACTGATTTCTCAATTCCCAAAGCCATTCCGTTTTTGATGCCAACTAGTTTGGGATCTTAGTTGGTTGTAAAAATGTTGCCCGCGCTAGAAGCGTGTTTTTTTTTTTCTTTTTTTGATTCTCGATCTCTCGTTGAAAGCTTCGGAGAGATTTATGGAGAGATGATGTTTTAGAGGAGTAACAAAAAGAGTAAAACAGATGTACCTTTGGAACATCTGACATTTACTCTCACCTACTAAATGTACCTCAAATTTTGCGTTCCACAAACAATTTTTCTCTTTTCAAGTCGGTAAAAATTATATCACGAATAAACGTTGGAAGCTTAACGACCTATCAAAACACGACGATAATGGGCAATTTGGCACGTTTTGTGACTTTGCCCCAGGTTTTTTTTTTCTCTTGCCCTTCCCTTTTATTGTGTGGGTGGGTATATCGATGGTTTATTGTAAAAACGTTGGATGTGTACTGCATGTAGATTAGTTTGTGTCATAAAAAGCTTATTCCCTATTGCTGTCTAAATTACGTGTGATAAACCGTTATTTAGCCGAGGTTAAAGTACTTCGTTTCTTTCTTTTTAAAAAACACTTCAACGGCTAAGACCGAACTCAAAGAGTTGCAAGTAAAGCACTTTTCGTCAAATGTTCGATTGGAACCCCGGAGAATTGGTGCATTTGATTTTTTAGCGCCAGGATATATAGCATGTGCAATCCGTTATAGAACAAAATGAAAGTTAAAAACAAATGATGGAGCTGTCACAGAAGAAAAGGTCGCAAAGTAGCCGCTTTCATGGACAGGATTACGCTTTAGCACTTGATATCCTTTTCTAAGTTTATGTAATTTTGCACAAATTTTGCAACAACGAAAAACAATCAGAAGGAAGAACAACTATAAACGCAATGTCATAGTGCAATCACATTGACAATTGCTTTTATTGAGCTTGACAGTCCGACAACTCTATCAACACTAACTCTTCATGACGCATCAAGTTTACTCGAACTCGCCTCCTGTTACAAGTGTTTTAACAAGGTAGTAATATTTTTGACCAAAAGTACACGTCACTTTGGTAACCAACAAAATTTCCAAGCCCCCCGGTTTTCTAAAACAGTCTCAATCAATATATTCTACCAATTCATTCACTCCTTTACAATCTTTCCCGAATGCCAAGCTCAGACAATCAAGAGGCTTTTGAACAGTTCAAGATAATTGCAGGCTTGGGATCAGATGATTCTTCCAGTGATGTTGACGACAAAATCAATCGTCTACTAACTATTCATGATCACGATTTAAACAATGCAATCTTGACATACTTGGAATCAGGTTTTGAAACAGTTGAATCAGCTCAAGTAAATACACAAAACGATACTGGCACTAGTTCAGCGATAGATCCTAGAGAGATTGAAGGTAATGGGACTGGCACTGGAGGTGGCGAGAATGACGATGACGATGGAGGCATAGGTGAACTAATACATCGGTCAGCATCGACAAGGACCAGAGGTGATTACGTCAATCTTCAAAGTCAAATGTTTCTTAACTCGCTTACGCCTCGATTGCCTAAAGCGCCCCAAATTTCCACTCGCTGGCAATTAGATGTGGGAATTTATAGTTCCCTTATTCATGAGCGAGAGGAGAAACAGAAACGCGAATTGGCGGGAGAGAAGAAATGGCAAGCTAATGAGAGTGTGATTGAACATAGTCGTGAAATAGATAGTGACACGTCAAGCACTAGACTGAGTGCAGCCGCACGCAGCAATACTTCGATTTTGAATACACTATGGTTCATTTTGTTGATTATACCCAAAAACATTCTTCTGGTGATCATAAACTCCATAAAGTTCTTTTTTGGCTTTGGATGGGGTGGAGATGATGAGGGTGACAACAATTTCAAGCTCAATAGACTGTATGATTTCGAAAAGTTTCATCCTGATTATTCATATTTGTCAACCCTAAAGGAAAAACAGGAGCTGGAGGATGAAACCAATTCCATAGACATGTACGATATAGTGGAATCAGGTTTCAACGAGTTGCACTCACACTGTCAAAGGGAATATGACTGGTTGTTGGTGGTTTTGACCAATGATTTACCAGAAACGACAAAGTTTATGAAGAAACTACTCAGAAATTCCCACTTTAAAAAATCATTCAACAAGAACAACGGTAATTTCAAGTCTACAAAGATGTATTTCGCCAACGTTGATCATTCACCAGAAGCATGGGAAATTGGTCAAACTTATAAAATCAAAAGGACGCCATATGTAATGCTTGTGGCTAATGTGTCTCCAAGCCCTGATATCATGGCATCAATGTCAATAGTCTACAAATCCAATTTGTCCAAACAATTCATTATGGATGATGAATTGAGTATAACTGTACTGAAAATTGCCAAGTATTTAGTCAAGAATATTGACAAGTACAATCCACAATTAGTAGCTGCTAAATACGACAAACAAGAGACCGATTTCAGTCGATTAATTAGACAACAACAAGATGATGCATACACGCAATCACTACTTAAAGACAAATTGAAGAAACAAAAACGAGATGAAGAGTTGCGATTGAAGGAAGAGACAGAGAGTCTTGTCAAATTAAGACGGTGGTTTCTTTTAAATTTGATCAAAGATAATCATATTGAAGGTTTAACTGATCCTGATGACTCTCTACGTGTGGCAGTTAAACTCCCCAGTGGTAAACGTCTAATTGAACAGTTCAACAAGTCAATCACAATCCTTCAATTCTTTATCTATATCGAACTCAAGCTATTCATTGAAGAAACAACACTGGAATTGAACCATGCAAATGACAACTGGTTGCAAGATGAAGCAACTATTGATGAATTGATTGGTGAATTGAATCTGGATTTATCTGACGAGCACAAGTGTCGATTCCAAGATGTACATCATTATTACCTGGTGAATCCATTCAAGTTTGAAGTTGTACAGCCGTATCCTAAAAAGGTTATCGCGTGTGATTCAGAATTGACTATTGGAGAAGTGCCTGAATTCAAGGGTGCAAACTTCCTTGTTGAATATATAGTTGAAGAAGAAGATGACGATGATGAGGATGAGGAGGGTTGAAAAGTGCTATTGGTAAATCTTTTTCAAATACATATTACTTCTGGATCGTTGCGAGGAATGCACAATTCTCTGTACGTAATAATATTTGTAATTTGATACATAGCCTCCTCTCCAAACTTCGCAAGAGGTTCTACACGCCTTCACTTCTTTAATTGATAACTGTCATGACTAGACAATCTCTCAGATGCCCATACGGCTCATACAAAAGGGTTGATATTTCTACAACTTCGATTTCGAGCTTTTACAATAGATAGAGCACTTGAACAAAACTTATTACAAAATAAAAGACCATATAAAACTTGAAAAAATCTGTGTAGTTAGTACCATCCGGCGCATGACTTCTGCCCGTATTTGCCGAAGAACAACGTCAATTACACAGAATAGTGGTAGATTTGAGAACAATCGATGCTGGAACGGTTAAACAACTGTGCCACTACAGCGAAGTTGGATTAGACTTCCAGATCGAAATCAGCTTGTAATTTTCTTGATTTTGCAAACATAACAAAAGGCCGACACTCTCCATACATTTCCATCAGATAAGGAATCTTGATGAACACGCTGAATGAAAAGCAGTCATCAAGAAAACCCAAGTATTGTCGCAAGTTAGATGCCAAGTGAAGGTATACACGCGAAGGGGTTACCGCCACTCAGAATGGTATCACCAAACACACATGTGCTCTTCACTTCGAAACAAAATGGGGCCGCCGAACGAGCCATATGAACCGTTGAAGACGAAGTCAGTACAACTCTGATTGACTCCCAATTGTACGCTCGATTCGGACCCTTCAACATAATCATTGCCGGATTTGATTTCAGCAATCTTGTAGGTCAAGTTGTTGCTAAATAGTATAGCGTGGCGGTATTCCATTGTTAAAACAGTTCATATTCCTTTCAGTAACCTACCGTGCCACGTGAGCCCAAGGAATTCATTAAAAGTTACCTTGACAACAATATTGACGTGGTGCACGCCATATCTTTTAGAAGCCTCATGCATGCTCTCATGGCCGTTCCTTTGTTTCCTGAAGCATTTGTTTATCAAACTAAAAGGAAAAAGGAACCATTCATTGATATATTTTCATCGTCAGCTGATAAACGCAATGATGAAAGCATCTTATCAACAGACGTAAATCAAAATCGCATGAAAGCAAAGCATTGAAAAGTTCGTCGTTAGCATCACACAATACAAATCAAGTGAAAGTAACCAAAGAAAAATACATCATGAAAATATCATCGAATAGCGAAACGAAACGAAATGGTTTGCTTCTTTGTTGGCATTCTTCTATGCCAATTGTCCAGTAACAACAATAATGATCCACTGTCGTGATGTTCATTCCGTGTCATTTATGTGTATGTTGCGACATTTAATACGGAAAGAGTGAAAAAGAAAAAAACTGAAATCCATCCAAAAACCATCGAAAGCGTCTCCTAATCATCTCATCAACTCCACCAACACATTCCTCTTCTATTTCCAATGGTACAAATAAGTGAAGTTACCGATAAAACTACCTCCTTACCAGTTTCTTCAGCTAAAGAAAATAGAACTGCCGCCCATACTCACATCAAGGGACTCGGCCTAAATGAATATGGCACTGCCAAACCCATTGAGGGTGGTTTCGTTGGTCAACAAGATGCACGTGAAGCATGTGGTATAATTGTTGATTTAATCAAGAGTAAGAAAATGTCTGGGAAAGCAGTTTTGATTGCTGGTCCACCTGCAACTGGTAAAACAGCATTGGCATTGGCGGTATCACAAGAATTGGGTCCAAAAGTTCCCTTTTGTCCCATTGTTGGACTGGAGTTGTACTCAGCTGAAGTGAAAAAAACTAGTGCATTGATGGAAAATTTCCGAAAGGCAATTGGATTGAGGATCAAGGAAACTAAAGAAGTTTATGAAGGTGAAGTTATTGAATTGACACCAGAAGAAGCAGAGAACCCATTGGGCGGATATGGTAAAACTATAAGTCACGTTATAGTTGGATTGAAAACAGCCAAGGGAACGAAAAACTTGCGTTTGGATCCAAGCATCTATGAATCCCTACAAAAGGAGCGTGTTGCTGTTGGTGATGTCATTTATATTGAATCAAACACTGGTGCTGTTAAACGTGTGGGAAGATCGGATGCATATGCTACTGAATTTGATTTAGAAGCTGAAGAATATGTCCCACTCCCAAAAGGAGAAGTACACAAGAAGAAGGAAATCGTTCAAGATGTCACATTGCATGACTTGGATGTAGCAAATGCCAGACCCCAAGGTGGTCAAGATGTATTGAGTATGATGGGTCAATTATTGAAGCCCAAAAAGACTGAAATAACTGACAAGTTACGCAGCGAAGTTAACAAAGTTGTTTCAAAATATATTGATCAAGGTGTAGCTGAATTAATTCCCGGGGTGTTGTTTATTGATGAGGTGAATATGTTGGATTTGGAAATTTTCACCTACTTGAATAAAGCCTTGGAGAGTAATATTGCCCCTATTGTCATCTTGGCATCAAATAGAGGATTAACTACGGTTAAAGGATCAGATGATTTATCAATTAAAGCACCTCATGGATGTCCACCAGATCTCATTGATCGATTATTGATTGTTAGAACTTTACCTTATAATCAAGATGAGATCAAGACAATCATTACCAAGAGGGCCAATTTGGAAAATTTGACCTTGAGTGAAGAGGCAATCAATAAATTGAGTCATGATGGGGTACAAACTTCATTGAGGTATGCTTTGCAACTATTGACCCCAGCTGGTATATTGAGCTCTATTGCTGGTCGTTCAACTGTTGAATTACAAGACGTTGAAGAGTGTGAATTGTTGTTTTTGGATTCAAGGAGATCAACGAAAGTGTTGAACGAATCAAAAACCTTTCTTTGAGAGAGTGTGTACTTTGTAATAGATTAACCTCTCTACTTATTTACTCTAATTGTTTAGCTCTTACTCAATTGTTCACATTCTTTCAAAAACTCAGTCGCTGAAAGAATATCAGTACTTCCATAAATGACATTGAATCTACCCTTTTCACCAACACCGGCACCACCACCACCACCAACTCCGACACCTCCACTGATTCCAGCACCACCGTTTCTATTTGCCTCACCGTCTCCATGTTGACCACTCCATTCAGTCAAGTTAACATACTCCAAGTAATTACCACCACCAACAACGAAAACAATCAGATCACTATACGATTGTCTCTTTGGTGGTTTTGAGTGTCCACCACCTCTTGATTTTGGATCAAAATATAAATACTCATCAGTCAAGTTGATTGATTGTTGAGTGGAATTTGTTGGATCCATAATCGCCTCAACAATCTTGGTAATTGGAAGCAAATTTCGTTCGGGAATGAAATTTTTAATCTTTGAAGCAATTGAGCTCAAACCTTCAGAAATACGACCTTCCGTCAATCCATAAAGTTTTGATGATAATCCACTGAGTAAAGCAGATGAAGTCTGTGCATTGGACGATGAAGATGACAACCCCCCACTGCCACTATGATTGCTACTATATGAGTCAGATAAGTTGGATAAATTGGCAATTTTCAGATGTTCTTTAAATTTAAGGATATAGTCAAATGCCGACATGTCCAAATTAGGATAATGTTGAAGCAAAATCGACTTGACTTTGGAAATATAGTCCGAGGATAGATGATCACTGACAAGAGTCAAAATGATCAATGTACGTAACTTGTCCAAGGATGTGTCTTGCTTGGCATCATCGTTATTCAACAAATCCATAAACTCTTTTAAGATCTTGGTATCGTTGTGATTACCTCCAGCATTTTGTTCAATTTCAAAATACGTATCCAAATTCTTGGCTTGTAATTCATTGATCAAGTTGGATAAAATATCCATATGCATATCCAATGTTGCTTTTCTTGCGGTCAACTCTGGCAATTTTTCAACTGCTTGTTGAATATTTGCGGTTGAGCTCGTTGAATTTTGGTCAATATCATCCAATGATGTTATTCCCGTCTTGTTGGTAATTTCTTTAGCCTCTTGTTTATAAGCATTCAATTCAACGTCGGCATTTTCAACGACATCAGGGAACGGCAATTGGGCATATTTGGTCCAAAAAAAATCACGAGGATCAATATCATAATTCTTGACCGTTTCTGATTCAACTCCATTCTTATCCTTGGCTATCTTGCGCAACTTGATCGTATTTCTCTTTAACAGGTAAACATCGCTCACCATACATTGATAGATCCATGAATGAGCAAACATTGAAGCTAAATCGAAATTTCTATCCAATAAAATAAGAACTGGTCGTTGTGTCAATGCAGCGTTGTGTTCATTACCCAACAGTTTGGCGTTACTCAAGTATTCTCGCAACTTTAAATCGAGTTCTTGAGCTACAAACTCAGCAGGTCCGTGTTGTTGTGCACGTATTATAGGAACAACATCCAAGCTTATAAATAAGGATAACAATCCATCAGCAATGGTACCCACCAAATCATGAATTGTTTCCTCTTTTGTTTGCGATGTGTTGAAAGTTGTAAAAATGTTGTTCAAATTCAATGAAAATAAATTGGGTTCGGTAACCACAAAATCTAAATACTGATCCCAAACTTGCTTTATTCTTGATGCTTTACCCAGTAAAGCCACTTGTTTGGCGAAATCCTCCAACAAGTCACGAGGTAAATGGGAAGTGAAATTGATGTAATAAGTGTCATACTTATCGTCATTCAAATCGTGAATTATGGTACTAATGTTTTCTTTAGTAGGTTCAACAAAGTAAATGACTGGCACATCAGGTAATTTCGATCGTTGTTGATTAATCAATGAATGAACCGTGATACCACATCGTAACAAATCATTGACTCGCAAAACTGACGACAAGATGTTTCGTGATTTTTGATCAAGGACTAGTACTTTCCAAATGATTTCTTCTGATTTGGAAGCTAACGTCAAGTCTGCTGAACCTTCCTTGTTCAAATGGAGCATTCGCTCTAGAATCGCAATTTGACGATTCCTTAGACTGGGTAAAACTTGCAATGACATGGGAAGAGGGTGGCCCTTAATACAGTTTAAAGCAGTAGTGGTTTTGATGGATGAAAGTGTTGCTGTATCAAAGGGGTTGCCTGTGTTGCAAATTAAGCTTGGGTGATAGTAATACGTGTTTTGTTGGTTGTCAAAAGAGCAAAAGAGAGAAAAAAAAAAAAATTTAAGAATGAAATACCTCGACTTCCTAAAGGGGAAATATACTTACACACAAACATTGTTACATTCAAGAGTTATTTTATCGTGGGTCATCTCCTTCACAATTATACCTTACAAACACATGCAAAGCATATAGAATCACTCTACTACGAGTAAACACATTGTACGAAATTGATACACTATAAACACTATAAATACACGACGTTTGCAAACGTCAAAGAATAAAACTCTAAAATCATGAAAAAACCGATCCAGTCTCAAACGAAAGGTTGATCAACATTGTAGAAATGAAAAAAATTGAATGTATAAGTTAATTTTTAAACCACTTCACCTTACCTGTACTCATACTCTTAGAGTTACTCTACTGAGACCTGTACTCGACTATTCCTCTCAACACTTTGATTCTACCATAAATCTCATGCTCAATGGTATTTTCATCTTCCTTTTGATCCTTGGGTTTGTTCTTGTGCTCTGTTCCTGGTTTGGGCCATACACAGTTCAATCCTAATCGACCACACTCGGTGCACTTGGGTCTCGACTCACAACATCTCTTTTTACGTTGACGGCATGTGAGACATCCCATACGTGATCTCCTTGTAACCAGCTTCGACGAACTGGCACTCAGTGGGGCCGAAGATGTAGACGAAGGAACGTTGGAGTTTTGTTGTTGGTACGGATGAGGAATTGAGTTTGGTTGTACCATAGAAGGAACTGTGCTGCTTGGGTTACCATATGGATGATACTCTGCTGGTGCATTCTTCTTAGCTCCAGGTTTTCTCCCAGGCTTTTTCTTTTGTCGTACAGATTTATCTTCCTCGTTTTGAGCTTGTGGTGGTTGTGGTTGTGGTGGATAATACTGTTGATTAGGGTTGGGGGGGGTACGGTGCCCATTGATGAGGTTGTGGCGGTGGTGGTTGTTGACCTTGTCTTTGAGGATCTACATGGGGGCCATGTTGAAAGTTGGGATCTTGAACTGGGTAGGGTTGACCAGGAGGTGCCATCATCCCTTGGTAAGGTGGTTGCTGAGTCCGTTGTTGTTGTTGAGGCTGTTGTTGTTGAGGCTGCTGTTGTTGATGCTGCTGTTGTTGAGGCTGTTGTTGTTGTTGACTTGGATGGAATATATCTTGTGAAAGATAAGCTGGTTGTGGAGGGTACTGATGATAAACTGGTGCTTGTGGTCCATGTTGAAGCTCACTTTTAAATTGTTGTTGTCCCTGTTGCAACCTTTCTGAATCTGTTGAATTACTTGTGGTTGGGACATACGATGCCGATGGGTTTCTTTCTTGCAAATGCGAATATGCATGGGTGCCTGCACCACCATTCACACTTGCAGTGGGATAGGGATAACTGGTACCAGCAACTCGGGGAGTTTCGTTGTAATGGGATGGAGACGACTGGGGCTGGCCGTGTTGTGGTTGCTGCTCATGTTGATGTTGTTGCTGTTGCTGTTTTTGCAGACGGCGTTGCCGCGCTGGTTGACTTTGTTTCTTGCTTATCGATGCAGTACTCATGTTTTGTAATAAACGTTAAAAATAATAAAAATCACAAATGCAGGGATCCCTCCAAAAAAAAAGTATATAATCAAATGTGCAACTGCTGCTGAAAAAAAAAATAAAAGTAAGGTTTTTGGATGACTTTTTTGTAATTTGCTAGCAAATAACCTTTGTAAAATTCAATGGTTCCCTGGGTTGAAAATAAAGTTTAGACTGAGTATACTTGAAATTTCTTCTAGTCGAAGCTCCGATCTGAAAAACTGTAATTGAAATTCTACCTCGACAAAGCACTTGTAGGTGATGGTTACAACTGTGTGCTATACTTCCTGATCTGCTGGTAAATGTGGGGGTTGTGGCAAATTAGTTTTTCCCGTGAATGTCTTATTCACTGATTCACTGGCGTTACTCTTAAACCCTAAAGAGATATCTTATACAAAAGGAAAATGATTGTTGTAGTATTGACTCCCGCTTATCTTTGTTTAAAGTTTCAAACAAAAGAAAGGAAAAAAAAATAATAAACTTTCATATGATATATCCTCCATACGTCTTTAATTGAAATATTTATATTTTGAAAGAATGCTTGGAAGGTTTCACTCTTGTTCTCTTTTTTTTTTTTTTGTATTTCATTGCTTTTAACAATGGGAAATGAAGGGCAATTGTTGTTTTTCATTTATGATTTCTTTGTCTTTGTGATGGGAACTAAAAGAATGTATTTTTACTTAATCTGGATGATTAGTATATTCTTAGTATTCTTTGTGGAAATGCAAAGTGACTTATTAATATTACTCCCCTTCTTTGCTTTTATTACATTGTTAGTTAATAGTTTGTTTGTTTATGTACAATGGTTAAAATTAGAATTCCCTTAGTTCAATACAGATGTCAATGTGTAACAAAGTCACCAAAATAATCCTGCGAGACGCCTTTTGTCGTGCTAGACGGCAAAAATATAGAATTTCATACTTTCTTGTGTTCTTACAGTCAGCTTTGTGTAGTGAGATCCATGAATTGGAATCTATATCTTCTAGATCGCGTGGGCAGAATGTGCCTAGAACGATCGGCATTGCAACACTTCGAGGAAATTTGTCATATCCGGTGAATGCTTGAATAGGAGTGGACTCATACTCAGGATGTGCATTTGCTACTACTATCTTGTTGTCACTGCAGCAGTTTTTGCGATGGAACTGACAATTTCATCTTATTAGGAGCGAGTCATAAGAAGGAAAGCACGCGTTGCCAGTCAGCATATTTGTTCATTACTAGTACTTATTTAACAAGGATAACTCAGTGGTGATTAACCTCGTGAGGAAATCATGTATACTTTAAAGTTGTTACAAAGCTTTACTTTCGTTAGACAATCAGAACTGTTTTAGTCTTTGTCAGTACTCAATGCGAAAAGCTGACTGGTAGGTCTACGCCTACCTATGCGTCCCATATTCTAGATATTTGTACCTCACGTCCCTCTCCCTCCCCCCATTCTTCAAAAGTTCTTGGTAGTAAAATAAAATCTGTTATAAAAACCAAATACACTTTGTCCTGTCCATTCAAAATATAGTCTTATTGGGCACAGGTGTGAATAATTGAGTCCACGTGAATAATAACATGGCAAGCACAAGTTCACTGAGGGGTACCGATGGCATCAATTACTTTTCTCAAGTCAGATAACACTAGTTTACGTATCCACGATTTGGTGCTCTCTTGCAGTTGTTAAGGAAATTTCTCTAGTTAAGTTTTTTGGGGTTTTATTTCTCAAAAACCCAGTTAAACTATAATATGTTAATTCTTTTTGTTAGTAGTGCATAAAGACTAAAAATTGGCTGTGGAAGTGACGAAAATAATAAATCCTGCATAAAGTCATACATCATACATTGTGCATAAACTAAACACAAAAATTTAAGAAATTGATTTTTAGCCACTGTACACACACCTAAAATTGCCACAATCTTTAAACGCTGATGATACATTTTCCAACTCAATATACCACCACTAGAGCAGTTACATAATTTAATTGGGGCTATCTTGTTTCAAGCGTTAACAGTGCTAGCACAATTAATAAACTCTTTACTCCCCAACTCGCACAGTCATTCCCATATGCAGTAAGCACTAAGATTAAGAAAAATAGCCTTTAAAACTAAGTTTTAGGTACTTCCTTCCTCTTTGTGCAAAGATACATAACCCTTGTGCGTAACAAAATATCTAAATTACTGATACAATATATATATACATGCAAGTATTCCATAAACAAACGCCCTTTGTTGTTTCTCCTCCTTGTCCACATCAACTAACCTTTTGTTCTCGAATCTGAATCGCCTTAGACTTATGGCTACTTTACACAAACGTAAGATGGAAAAATTACAGCTACTTTGTATATCTTTTCACCCCTAATTGATGATGAGATTCATAAAGATCCAAATAAATTCAAAGAACCACAATAAGAAACAAGACAATTAACGGAAATACGAAATGTTGAGCGGTTCGGCAAAGTGCACACTCTTCAAGTAAGAAATGGATCGTTGCCTTAAGAAGCCTCAAACGGATGGGCTTATTAACCCTGCCTTTATCTTTTGTTCCTCTTCGTAAATATGTCTCATGGCCAATATGTATGTTCTTGATTTACAGCTGAACAATAAAGGAGTATCATAACAAAAGAAATAAACATTAACCCATGATAAACCCTTGTATGTACGGGAAAAAAAAAAAAACATAATTACTAGCTTCCCGTCTTCCGTTTCAGGAATCTACTTTTTTAAACAGTCTACGCATAAACGGACCATGAACTTTCATGAGGCTCTCACATTCATCCAATTTGCAGTGAGATTCATTCTTATTCCTCATTTTGTGTTTACAACAACAGAGTGTTCAAGTTTTGGAAGAACTCAACGATTTTGTGATTTGCATTATTGAATTGCACGTGCTTTTTTAAAGAAAGAATGAGCTACAAAGTCTCTACACACAATACGAAACTGTCGTGAAATCGTAAGCGGAACAGAGACAAGTTCGTGTATGCTCTTTCTTTTGAACGTAATGTACGGCCTCCCTTTTTATGTTGCTACTTGAAACGTAACTATCCAACTTAAGTTAACCTCGCCGGTACGAGATTCGCGTAATCTTTCTAAATCGCCTCCATTTTGAGTAACTTGAGGCTAATATTATTTTCTTCTCTGTCAAAAAGTCAAAAAAAGAATAGAAACATGTTTTCGCAATTTGAAAAGGAAAAAGTTTAAATCAAAATTTCATTTCGTTTTGTACTTAATGACGTAAAAACTTTTGCAAAACTGAGGCGACTTTCTGGCGCAAATGAAAGTAAGTCTAACCACTGTTTCGTAATCGAAATACCACCGAACATCAGCCTTTCTTTATCTGCTATAAGATCATGCATAATTTCTTAGATTGAAGTCTTGGTCAAAGCGTCTTCGATTTGTGTAATTATTGATCACCCATGCATATCTTCTTTAAAACGAGCACAATAATGCAAATCCAAGAGGAAAAGGTTTTGTACTAGAAGATATATTGCAAAACGGAAAAACAACACGAAAGCTATACTGTGGCAAACAGCCTTGCGTGGGGGATCTGTCTTCATCAGATGTCAACTTTAGTAAAAAACCGTGTTGCTGTACGTATTTTTCTCCCTACAGATTCCTTCATTTGCCTGATTTCCACTCTCGATGCTTTCAACTCTTAATGTCTTTTGTCTCTATGGTTATGAACGGCTTAACTCCTTTTTCCGCTTTTGTATATTTATACGAATCTTGTAATATAACGCTCTCCGTTTAGAAATCGTGCTTGTTTTACTGGAATATGTGGGTAAAAAAAGAGCAAAAGATTAGCGCCTAACAACTACATTGAAATGAAACAAAAGATTATTTTTGCTCCTCATTTCATGTTTTAAAAGGCTAGACTTATGCATAGTGGACTATTATTACAAGAAACATTCCCATATTTCTTTAGCACACATTCTTCCGGTGTGAGCATATACATTAGTTCAAATTGCAAGCCCCGCTTTGCGGTAAACAACAAACAATGACCAAAATCATCATCGAAGGTTCTTGTTCTCCATCAAATCTGTCACCGTCACCCGCCTTGAATTATATGTTTCGAATCTTTTCTTAAATTTAGTTCTTTCGGCTAATGCACCAGCCCCTCAACTTGACTAAAAAGCCTTATGTGCAATGTTGTGTCTAGCTTGAGACTTGCCTGGTTGGCATCTTTCCCGTGTTGCTCGGAAACTTTTATAATATACAAGACCGCGTTCTAGAGTTTCACATTCTATGTCGATATTTTACACCCCTGACAATTGGCTTTGAAATTTTCATATCTCTGATGTCTTAACCAAATCAACAGTCACTCAACTCTCAATGAATCACTTTTTTTGTGGCCAAAATTATAACCTTCCCATTCTTATTAAGTAAATTACCTTAAAGCATAGCGTTCGTTTGAATGTCGTTGTTTATTTCTTCAATAGGTTGTTTCCACGCTTCCTAATTATAATCAAGGAACCCTCTAATAAACTACTTCAACCCTCGGCACAACCAACAAAGAAATTCCGGAACTTTCTCCTCGATATTTGATCCGAAGATAAATAAACAAATTCAAATATGCAATACAACTTAAAAACGAATAATCATCTTAAGATGTACTGCATAAAATATTATAATAGCAAACCAAGTTTTTCCAACCCAAAACCCAAAAAATCGTTTGGGATTGTACAAACCGAATCTGAAATCATTTTGTGTAGAGAACGAGAACTAGATCAATCTATTCATCGATCTATTTTTTGCGAATTAGCGCCATACATAAAGAGTAAGTTCAGTTAGGGAAAAAAAAACTCATAAAGTAGGCATATGGCTCAAAGACTTTGCTAGCACCACCAAGAAACATGATCCCTTAGTCTTTGCTTCTCATAGTTTGCGTCTTGGGGAAAGCCGAGCCAACATTTTATTTGATGTTCACTTGGCCAACTTCCGTCAGGCGTCTATTTACCCTCTAGCGAAAAAGGTTAGTATTTTCTGCGCTCACAGAATGTTCATTTGAGGACCACAATGTGTTTAAGAATAGGTGCGTAATTTGTCCTACTGATATTTGATATAAACGCCTGATTGCGTGGTCTTACGACAATTTACAGGTATGGTTATATTTACGCCCTAAATTCAACTGTTTCTAGTTGCATAGTAAGATAAAGCCACTTGCGTAACCCCAACTGCATTTTTCCCTAGACCAAAGGTTATGCGCCTTCTCGTTATAACTGAGATTAATACTTTTTTTACAACATATTCACAAGATACCCTCTACGCACCTTAAAACTCACTATACCCATCGGCTATGTATTTACTCACTCGCATTAGCAACGCTTTCGAATGCGGACAGCCTTCTAACTTACGTGTGTACCCATTCTCACTACGTTTCATTGATACACATTCTACATCATTGCTCTACATCATCCCTGGGGCACCCATTGGTGGCATACCAGCAGGCATTCCACCCCCTGCACCTGGTGGACCTCCAGCACCACCACCACCTTCTTTCAAGCTCGATCTTCCTGCTTTCAACAATTCATCACACAATAACAAGTTAGATGCAATTCCGGTAGCTGAGCTGATTGCATTTCTCACAACTCTATATGAATCCCAAATACCTTCAACAGTTGGATCCAAGGGCTCACCCGTCTTCAAATCAACACCAACAACATGTCCGTCATTTATATCGTCTTGACAAGTAGATATGGTTTCTAATTGATCCAAACCAGCATTGGCAGACAATGTCTTTGGTACCACTAGCAATGATTCGGCAAATGCTTGAATACCAGGCTTGTTTTTACCCTTTAAAATCTTTTTATCTTGGAGTAGATGGCTGTTACAACTCATCCAAAATGCCCCAGCTCCAGGTATAACACTCTTGTCTTTTATTACATTAGCCACTGATCTTAAACCATCTCTAACTGCATCTTTTGTTTGTTGTAATGTGTGGGAGTTGGACCCTTTTATTAAAATGGTAGAAGCACGAGGATCTTTATTTTCAGTAACATAGGTGAACTTGTCTTCACCAATACTATTTTCGTAAACTAATCCTGAGTATCCCAAAACTTGTGGGGTCAAGTCATCGACCGAGTTTTGCGCTTCACCTCCACAAACTAGTTGCAATCTTTCCATATTTCTTCTCTTGGCTCTTCTCAAAGTTAATATTCCATTTTTGGCCAACACATCCAATGACATTGGATCTATTCCCTTTTGATTTATTATAACAAACCCTTGATCAGAGTTTAATGAATCGCCGCAAACTTGGTTCTTTAAATCAACAATTTTTTTCAATTTTTCATCAACAAATTTACGCTCTGAGGCAACTAGTTTGTCACGTTGTTCAGCAGATGAGTAAAAAAACCCAGAATTGACCTCAGTCTTTTCATATTCTAAAGAAACATTCAAGATTAAAATGTGGGCATTGGGCACTCTTCTGGGCATATCTGGGTGACGTGCACCGTGATCCAACACAAGTCCCTTGATCAATTCTGTGTCCTTTGAATGGCCATGTTGCATAGTCATAATCTCAATCATGTGCAAGTCCAAGGGCTGGTCATCGTGCTTTACAGTCAATACCGCATCTGTAACAATCGGAGTTAATACATCAGCTAAGTCATTATTGACTTTGGTGATCAATGAACTTCTAGCAATTTGTAACAAAAATTCACGATCGAAAGATTCAATTTTGGTTTTGAACTCATCCAAGTACTTTAAACTTTCTTCACGAGCAATGTCAAATCCATCAACGATAACTCTTGGATGTATACCTTCACTAATGAATCTCTCTGCTTGCTTCAATAACTCACCCACCAATAAAACCACAGTGGTGGTTCCATCTCCGGTAATTTCATCTTGTGCAGTAGCTGCACGAGCAATCATCACAGCGGTAGGATGCTGAATTTGCATTTCATTGAGCAAAACTTTACCATCCTTGGTCAATTTCAATGCTCCGGATCCATCAACTAATAATTTTAATGTTCCCTTAGGGCCCAAGTTAGACGCCAACACCAGTTGCAAGCCTTGAGCGGCATTGATATTGACTTGTAATGCCTGCGCCCTTCTGAATGACTCCGCCTTAGGGTTAAGTAGTTGAATTGACGATGACATCGTTGCTGTAAATGTAGAGGTGTATTACTTGTTTGCAATTTTTTTCTCTTTCATTCTTGCACTTTATTTTTTTTTTCAATGGAACTGCATCGAAGAAATTCCATCATACAATCAAGGGGGTATCGCGTCACAACTAAAATGAGCATTGAAGAGCAGATTTTCATTCCAGCAAGAGATCACCTACGAGTTAAGCAAGATGAGAGAGAAACAGTGATCAGATCATGTCGAGAAATCACAAGCTATTCGAAGAAGGCAATTTTCACGCTACATCGATCCGTGCTGGATGATACTGTAACGAAAGAACTAACGCAATATTTAACGGTGATTAGTGAACATCTACGCAAAGTGAACTGCATATATGTCAACAACTATCACTTGCGAGGCTCAATACTGGGTGCAGTTGAAGAATTGATTGAATTTTTCACATTTGCATATTATAAAAGAACTGGTGGATTGATTAAATATGAATTGTTTACACAATTGATCAATCTTGTTGCAGATGGGGATATAGATACGGTGGTGAGATACTTGTTGAACCCGGAAATAGAAATACCACAAAATGACTGCCTTTTAATTGAGTTTATTGACAAATCTGACTACATCATGGGATTGTTTGATTGTACCGGTGAGATAATGAGAATGGTGATTCTGCAGTCATCAGACACCTCAGGCGAATTCCAAATGACAAAGACGTTACAAAACTACAATTTTTTAAAAGATTTACATGAACAATACATCATCTTGACAACATATTATCCTGGTGTATCTATACATCATGGCGCCTTTGATGATGTTATGAACCTGAAGGGCAACATTTCATTCAAGAAAAAGTTACAAGTTCTTGAATCATCACTTAGCAAAATACAAAACACGCTACTCGATATTCTCATCAGTGATAAAGAGATTCTATAAATATTTTTTTGCACAGGTGGTTCGTTTAATTTTATATACATTTTAAATGCGTCTTATTCTAAATTCTTGGGATTGGTCCGCCCGGTGAATTTTCGTTTCTGGCAGTCAAAACTTCTACTCCGTCTTCAGTAACCAACAACATATGTTCAAATTGTGCTGACCGCTTTCCATCTTGAGTAGTTGACGTCCATTTGTCCGGCCAAGTGCAATCCTTGTAGGTACCCAAATTAAGCATAGGTTCAATAGTGAAAACTTGACCAGGTTTGATTATTCCAATGGCCTTGTTCTTGGCATAATGAGGAATGTTTGGTTGACAATGAAACAAAGTACCGCATCCATGACCACAATAAGTTCGCACAACTGAACAATTGTTTTCCGAGGCATGTTTTTCAATAATGTTTCCTAATTCTCTAAATGCCACACCTGGTTTGACCGCCTGAATGGCCAAGTCGAGACATTCTCTAGTAGTCTCAACCAAACGAACAGTGTCAGGGTCACTTTTAGCCTTATCACCAACGTAATAAGTTTCATTCAAGTCGGAATGGAACCCCATGTAATATATCGTTACGTCCAAGTTGATGATATCACCATCCTTCAATTTTGTTTTGTCGGGAATACCGTGGCAGATCACTTCATTGACCGAAGTACACAATGATTTTGGAAAGTTGTAGTAATTCAACGGTGATGGATACGCATTTCTCTTGACACATTCTCTATGCAAAATCTCATCCAACTCGTCGGTTGTAATTCCTGGTTGGATATGACTTGCAGTAATATCCAAGACTTCCCTGGCTACTTTACTAACTTTTTGGATTTTGGTAATCTCCTTTGGTGTCAAAACCGGTATCTTACCAATACGATCATTCTTGATTTCACTAATGGGTTTACCATGCTGAGCATAGTCGGGTAATTTAATGTGCTTAGGGATGGACCTTCTTGGACTTAATGGGTAATGAGGTCTTAAATCACCAGTATATGAAAAATTGGGGAATGGAATATAAGTCTCTTCTCCGTCATCTGATTTATGAATTGCCTTGTGAATGGAGTAGCTGGAAC
Organism: Lodderomyces parapsilosis; assembly: GCF_000182765.1. Classification (NCBI taxonomy): domain Eukaryota; kingdom Fungi; phylum Ascomycota; class Pichiomycetes; order Serinales; family Debaryomycetaceae; genus Lodderomyces; species Lodderomyces parapsilosis. The sequence continues at coordinate 288,612 of NW_023503282.1, read as the reverse complement.
GAAAACAATTTTGATCACAAAACACACTAGAAATGCCCGCTTGCAAACAAACTGGGCATTTCAACATTGAATTTGTTTCTTTACCACATTGTGGAGCTGCGCAAACTGAATTCATGGGTCAATTATGGTGGTCTTTCTAAGATGGTTTATCACTCCTAAAACTTTTTTTTTTTTTTCACAAAATATTTTTTGGTTTCTTTTTCTTCAATCACGTGAAATACTTGGTAGCGATTTTGCCACCTGACTATTTCGAGTCTAACGAAATTTCGAATCACAACTGGCGTAAGAGGGTGGATGGTCAGCACTTTGGAAGGTAGTGGCTCTAATGAGTGTATGCCGTGGATACCTCAGCTGATTTATTGTCAAGAAATGCTGAAGACCAGCAGTGGAGTCCAAGTACACACCTAAAGATGCTTCGAAAAAACTAACTGAACTAGTGATCTCCTTCAAGCAAGTCTCACATACTTCAAGGACATGTAGAGCGTCATGTTGTTCATAGATACGTAGCATTCTTGAGAGTACGCAATTATTGAAAAGTTACACAAAAATAGCCTTTGCAACTAGTTACTCATTGAAATATAACTAACCTCAAGCCAATATCACGATCATTTCCGCTTGAAGACAAAAGAGCCTTAACGAAATAAATTGGTGAGAAGCTAAACCTTTTCTCTCACTATCATTGAGTGCCTGAGTGATTAATGCAGAATAATCGTCACACTTCGCCACTTCACACCCCCAACCACTTCCTAGCTTAGGCAAAAAGGGACAGTACTTGGTTTTTGAATTAGTCGACGTATCACTACAGCATGCAAAGGAGCTACTCGATCCAATCCCAATTATTCACGAAATCATTTTAATCATAGGGTGTGTAGTGTACACTTGCACAAAATTTGTGTGAAGAAAAAATCAACTTCAACACGCACTTTGACAGGTTTTGCCATTGACAAACACTACAACCATATTGCCATCTCAGCAACAATGGTATGTATTATGTGCCCTCTCCCTTTTTCAATGGGATCCCAAAGCTTTGAAATACTAACTTCGTCCAGTCTTTAAGAATAATTCCATCTGATTCCAGAGAATCGAAAGTTTCATCCACCCATTTCAATGATGCCTCCAAAAATACCCCTTCATTATCAGAAAAGTTACATACGCAGTCTGGACCAGTAAACATATCTTCTAAAATCAACAATCTTCATCCATTACAATCAAGAGTAAATAATTGGGAACATACCCAACAAGATACTAGGCTTGAAACTTATAGACGTATATTTGGTGCTGGTGAACCTATCAAAAGAACTATGGAGTTGTCAATTGTTGAAAATACCGATTTTAAGCCTCAGGTTTTGGGAGGCAGCGATCCAATGCATAGAGATGTGTTGTTGGGAAAGGATACAAGCTTTGATTGGGAAGATGTGTATCCAAATGGATTAAGTCAAAATGGTAACAATGTGATGGACATGCATAGCGAAATGGAAAAGAGATTGGGCCTTTAGATGGCTCACAGTATGAGTTTCATACAATTGCCGTATAGTTCACTATATACATATACATAAGGAATTACTTTTTTGAACTATTCTTCTTCTTTGGTTTCACGCTAGTGCTCCATCCATCTTCATCAACAACTTGAACCTTGTCTGCACTAGAGATGATGGCCGCTGACCAGCTGGTGAAATCCTTGGCTGCTTCTCCTCCCAAAGTGTGATCCACTTTGTTTTTTCTCTTGATAAACTCTTGAGCAAATCTTCTTCCATCCATTGTGGTACTTGATGCATAAATAGTTTCCGAAATCAATTGTTGAGTATCAGGAGAGTTGCAAGGCATGGTAATGAACATTTCCAACAAATCGTTTTTTGAAACGGATGGATAAAGATTGGTCATTTGCGATCTAGCCCACACCAAGAATTCTTCTCTGACAGCTTGCAAATTAACCGACGAAGTGGCTGTCTTTGCAGCAGACACACTACGTAACAATTGTGGAGTAATTTTGGATGCTGGAACTCCCGTTGAGCTGCTTGAAACTGTTGTCTTTTTTGCTTGAGGTTTCTTTGAAGAAGTAACGGTAGTCCATGCTGTGGTATCGTCCTTTGGTACTGAATTAGCTAAAGCACTGGCAAACGACATATTGGGTGCAAAACCAGCGGCTACAGAAGCACTTGTAGGCGCATGAGCAGCTTGTGATTGGGCAGTAGCAGCAGCGGCGGCGGCGGCGGCTTTAGCCTTAGCTTTGGCAAGTTCAGCTTCCTCCTTTTGAATCTCTGCCAATGTCTTCACAACAGGGGTCGAGTCAGAGGTAATATTCCAAGTAGCTGGTAGTTGGGTTTTTTTCTTTTCTTGTTCAATAGCTTCTGCTTTTTCAGTTGCTGCATTAACTGCCCATGCCTTTTGAGCTTGTTCAGCTTTTAACTTGCTCTGCAACCTCTTCTGCTGTTCAGATTTCTCAGACTCAACCTTTTGGATCTCTTTCAATGACAAGCTTGGCTTCTTGATATCTTCGGTTCTTGTTTTGGCTGCCCAAGGCGCTAAAGCTTGTGGTTTTGCTGGCTTCAAATCAACAGTTCTGATAGGCGGAGCAGAAATCTCTTCTTCTTCTTTCGGCTTTGTTACAGCTTTTTCTTTTGGTTTTGATTCCTTGGTTTTCTTTGGTGGTGAAGAAAGAGCGGTTACGATAGCAGGTTCGGTGAATCCCGTGGTGGCGGGTTCATTGTCATCTTGCAAAATATCCGTGACGACCGAGCTCATGACCAAATTTTCACCGGCATCGTCGTCATTACCAGTCAATGAGTCGTTTCTCGCGTCTTGATAGTTGCCCGTAGTATGGTTAGTGCTTGCTGTTGACGCAAAGGGAGAATTTATACGAGATACTGACTGTCCAAGAGCGGTGCTCGATACCCATGGAGAAACTGGGGCTGGTTGACTCATCTGGGTGTTGCCAATTCCACCGTGACTGCCCAATCCACCAACAAATGCACCGGTATTAGAACCAGTTGCCGAGGCTGGTCCTGATACTTGACCAACAATAGGTGAGCCAGTATCAACCGCCCAATTGCTATTGCTTCTTGAGAGCAATGGTTGCTGCTTATTGTGAATTTGCTGTTGTAATAACGATGGCATGGAAGATAAGTTGAAGCTTGGTTCAAAATTGTCGTGTGTTGCAGATGCAGTGGCCAGGGGGTTCAAATTATCGATTCCTGTAAGGCCCGACCCATTGGCGAATCCAGTGTTTATGTTGCCAAAATTGCCCATTGGCAGGTTGAGGTTTGCGGGAAAAGATTCATTTGCAGGCGAATTGGCAAAGTCTGCCGCAAACATGGATTGAGGTAAGGTCGAAGAAGGCAAACGAATTGAGTTGCCCAAGGAAGGTCTATTCGATGCATAGTCAGTTTCCTTCTTTTTAGTCAAATCCGGTAATGGAACTTTAAATGGTTGAACATAGTTTTGAACTGCGTCACATAAACTTTTCAACGGTCTAAACTCCTGCTCCTCTTTTCTTCTTATTCTCAAATCAAGATCCAAATATCCACCAGTAAACCACTCTTGCATCATATCACCATTGAATGGACCTTGTTCATTTCCCGAAGGGTCAATATAAAGCCATTCAATTATATCTGATGCAACCAACAGTTTGGGCTGCGCAAGTCCAGGCGGGAAATCTGTTGCCAATTTTGAGCCGACAAACCCATTGCTACCAAAGGCACCCTGAAAGCTAGATGATCTGTCGTAATTCAATGGATTTGATGACAACGGATTCAGGTCAGACTTTTCATTCGCCAGATCTGAAAAACCCAACTTATTCAATGACTTGACAATATCATCGCTGTCAGTTAATGCCAGCCCGTCATGACTTTCAATGCTTCCTCCTTTAACCTTCTGGGGACCAAGACCGTCGTGTCCAACATCAGTAAAGGCACTTTGCCCTTTTGCATTAACACTTGGGTTGTTCTTCCGATACTCCTCTTGTAAAGTCAAATGATAAATGGGCTCGGGTTTGGAGACTTTATAGTTTTCATTCCCATTAGTCTTGACTTCAGAATTCAAAATCTTGTCCTGGTTATCGTACCAAACTTGAAATACCTCATCCATGGTATATGGCTTTCCATTTTTGTTCTCCTGGATGTTTCTGATCAGACTGCCATTACCATGGTAGTTATGGTTGTTGTTATTCGGGTGGGTGCTGTACAGGCTGCTGTTGTTGTACCCATTGAAATGATGTTTTCCAGAACTATTATTGGTGTTTGAACCAACGTACGATGAGGTGATCTCATCCAAATTTTCATTCGCAGAATGATCGTGAGCTCTACGTGATCTTGAAAACATTGCTTCTTGGATTGATTGATTGAATATTCTGTTGATTGTACTCTATGATTGCTATTGGGAAATAATAACAAAATTAATAGTATTTGCCTTTTAAAAGGAGTGTAAAGTACTATTAAAGTGTTCCAAGTAAGGTGGTATTTTAAAATTGAAATTTTTTTTTTTTCTCTCAAGAGAGGAATGGAGGATTTTTTCCAGGAACGCTACCTGTCTTTACGGCAACACAATAACACAATACAAGGAGAGGGAGATGAATTTTGGACTCTCGAACACGTCAACTCACTTGTGATCTTATAGTTACTTTATAATTGTGTTCAGTAGTAAGTGGCAGATCTTGGTGATTACCTGAACTTCTCGATGAGTCTCTAGTCTTTTCTCTTGTCTCTTTTTTTGTTATACAAGATATATATACAATAAAAAGTGGCAAGATTGTACTCATTTTCAAAGTTAACCCACTTCGTTTGGTAAAAAAAAAACTCCCTCCTGAATGATACTTCTCATATGGTTGTCGTTGTTGTCATATACGGTGGGTGTAATCGCTTTGAAACCTCCTCATCTTGATGACTTTTATGAACCTCCCAAAAAATACCATGGAACACGGTTGGGAGAAATATTAAAAGTTAGACAACCCCCAGCTTCAGTCCGTTCATATCTTGCTCCCGTCGATGCAATCTCATGGCAACTTCTCATCCGGTCTGAAGACTCTTTTGGTAACCCCAACGCAATTTCAGCAACAATATTGGAGCCACAAGATTCTGACTCGACTAGAATATTAGCTTATCAAGCTTTTGAAAATTCTGCCACTGGTGATTGCCGCCCCTCATATGCTATCCTCGCTGGATCGTTTGAAACTTTTCAAATACAAGCAGAACTTGCATTTGTTTCCATGGCTTTGTCCAAAGGATGGTTTGTACTAATACCAGACTATGAAGGACCTCATCTGTCTTTCCCAGCGGCGAAAATATCAGCATTTTCAGTGATGAACTCCATGAGAGCAGCCAAGACGTTTATCAACAGAGACGCGCATTTTGCGATGTTGGGGTACTCTGGTGGAGCCTTTGCATCTGCTTGGACTGCAATTCTTCAACCTCAATATGCGCCGGAATTAAAAATTGTGGGTGCGGCAATGGGAGGTACAATTGCAAACATTAGTGCAATGGTGGAAACTGTTGATGGAGGACCATACGCTGGTCTTGTGGTGAACATTTTGAATGGGTTGGGGAATGAGTACCCTAGATTCAAATATGCAATACATAGGTATGGGTTGAATTTAAGAAATTATTGCTTAGTTTCAGCTGCAATCCATTATTTTGGCTCCAAATTCAATGTTGACGTTTACAAAAACTTTTTGCAAAATGGAATCATCAAGTACTACTTTGGCAAGAATAGTCTTTTGGGCAAAAAGGCACCAAAAATACCCATCTTCATTTTCCACTCAATGTTAAATGAAATGTCGCCGATTAGTGAAGTGTATAAATTGGTGAATCAATGGTGTGCACAAGGTGTGGAGTTGCAATTTACCGAGGACTTGAGTTATAATCACATGGTGGAAGCATTCACTGGGATTCCAGCAGCATTAACATGGTTGGATGACAGGTTTGAGCTGAAACCAATGCCCAAAAAATGTGTAAAGGAAAAGAGGATATCAAATTTGATGTACCCAGGTAGCTCTGCATTGATCAAACAACATTTCAAGTATTCTGCATTGCTAATGATGTCGAAATTGAATATTTTTTCATAATAAGCGGGGGGTCGTATCAAAACTCCTTCAATATGTTTCTCACCAAATCTATATCCTCCTTTGGAATCAATATAACGGCTGACTTTGCCATAGACAAATACCCAATTTCAAGCACATTTCCTCCTTGGATGATCAACTTATTTGCTAACCCAGCTACTATGCCAGTGCAGTTCAAGGGAAGTTTTGACAAGTCCATTGCAACGGGCACCAAAACGTCTTGAGACAGACCAATAGTGCTTGTAGATTTGAATCCATATCTGGATCTCAATTTAGGCGATTTTGGTAAAACCAAACTCAATTCATTGGAAAATGTTCTTGTAATGGCAAAGTATGACGGTTGTGAAGTATTTGCTAATGAAATTAGTTTGATTGTTTTCAATACGCAATATTTTATTTCGCCAGGTCTGGCTCCAGTTAGCAACACCTTGTGCTTTTCGTGAATTTGAGGGTGAATCTCTTCTCTTGCCAATAATTCAAACGTCTTTTTGTGCGATTCTAGTAGAGCAGGTTGTTCCCTCTCTTCAATATCGTATGTGGAAATGTAACTATTTGACGACTCTGAAAAGATGAAATGTTCCAGAATCAAGATTTGTTGGACTCTATCTCTCAAGTCAGATGGAATTAGAACAATGTCATTGAAATGAGAAGAAATGTAGAAAAGGGCAACGTCATTTTCAGATAACGGTTTTGTCAATTCCAAGATTCTGAGGGATCTAGCAAATCCACTATCCGAGTCAACTATTAAACTCAAGTACTGTTGCGGTAAAATCTCCACATCAGTGTAGCCCATCTCTTTGCATAATGCCAAGGCTTGTGTAAAGAACTTGTTCGTCAATCTCGTGGAGCAAATAATCGTACATTCAGTTTGCGTTAGCCCAACATGGAAAAAGCTTTCTTCGTGTCTCTCGTGATCGTTACCCTGAGGATTGTCTGTAAACGTTTGGTGCGATTGTGGCTTGCTTGAATTATCAACCGACTTGCGGCTGGAATTGTTGAAATCCGTACTCAACTTTGTAAACTGGCTACCTGTACTGTTTATGAATGTTTCCGTGTCCTCCCCCTCATTTTCGTAGTCATCGCTGGCTGTCCCATCTTCGCTACTGGGCCCCGAATCACTATGCTTGTCTTCCTCTGGTATCGAGTCGTATAATAGTTGTATAATTGGGTTGGTGAAGATCCATAGCTTTGACCTAGGAATAGATATAACTGACAATTCAATGTTATTGAAATGTACTTGGATACTCATGGTAGATATGCTTCACCAACAAAGATTTTTACTAGATGATGACTCTTTGAGAATTTTCAAGGTGTGTGTGTGGGGGTGGGGAAAATAAAATGAGTCGCACTAAAAAGAAAACATTGTTTCTTTTTCGTTATTGAGTCATCTATGGCTACTGAAGTATATACCTACTATAAAAAGTTTCATACAACTCGATTGCCTCCTTTTGTGACTCAATAGAGCTTTCAACATAGATTTCAACATTGTTTCTGAAATCATCGATCCTATTAAGTTCAAACTCTTCTAACTCGGCCTTTATAGTCTCACTTATTTGCTCAAACTGTTCCTTTAAATCGCCCTGTCTTTCTTTTAGCTTTTCAACTTCGAATGCCCTCTCCGGCAGAAGTGGTTGCTTTTTTGATAACTTGTCAACTTGCGTAGTCAAAGATGAAAACAGTTGATAGATTTTGACTCTCGTTTGTAGAACATAGTTTATCGACTCTATAATTCGCAAGTACTCATCAATAGTGAATCCAATAGTCAATTGATCTGAGATGTTGAGTCTGTCCAAATTATCTTTAATCTTAAACTCAACCTCGCTAAATGCGTTAAGTAGATCTGTGGTGGCTTTGCTGATTTCCAAAGCTGATAGTTCCTCCATTGTGATTGCCAACTCTTCTAAAATGTTGCTCATATCTTGTCGCTGGGTTCCAATCAAGTCAATCGTTTTAGCAAACTGTTTCAAATTGTATTCCAAATCATCAAGATAGTTCTTCTTTTCAACAAAAAACTGATCGGGGTCAACAAATTTGTTCGACATGGAGAACAACGAGCTCATAAAACCAGTGGACGCTATGGCAGCACTAGCAGCTACATTTGCTGCAGATGAGGAATTGGAGTTAGCTGTGCCCCCTTCGTGAAACGTTGACTCTTCAAGTCCACCCTCATTGAATCTTCCATCGCCATCGTTGGTCAAAAACGAAACGAAATCTGGGTCATTAGCAAGACCTGGTTTGTTGGAAATGTTGCGTAGCATTTTCTCCAAAGCAAACCTTCTATGCTCAATCAACTTTTCGTTAAATCTACCAATGATGCTTTGCTTCGATGGAGGTGGTGGAATAATTCTTCCTGGGTGGTTTGCCTGTAGTTGATGATAAATCCATCTGAAATCTCTATACCTCCTTGTCACTTCTGCTGTGTCTATGTTTGGAAATTTCACCGACTCTGGATTTTTGTTTTTGGTCCTGATTTTGTATACAATATGGGCAGTAGTTATGTCACCCACTTTCGTAGGATCGCCCACAGTGATGTCCAACTCATTTTCGTCCTTGTTTTTTGGCGGTGGTGGTTGCTTCTTAGACTCTTCTCCGCTCTTGTTGTCGCTCGTTACCTCTTCTTCGACATTATCTTTCTCTTCAACTTGGTCTCCTTGTTCGGATACCAATTCATCTGTCACTTTTAGTGCGCCACCTAATGGTCCAAGCAAATTATCTGCTGAGTCCGATTGTGATGACTTCAAGTGCTGCACATTTGTTTTGGAACTGAATTTTCTCGGTCTGCCCGCTTTGAATTTTTTAACATTTAGTGGCCTACTGGGCGATAAGGTTGTATCTTCACCCAGAGAAACGAGTTTGATTGGAGATTCCCTGTCATGGAACAATTCGTCAGTTTTGCGGACACTTTTTGGGGTCCTTTCGTTCAACTGTTGTGCTAAAAGGTCGCTTTCTTCAGAACCGTGGGTAAGCTCTGACATAATTTGACTTTTCAATTCCTTGCGTTCTTCTGATTTAAGCTCATGCAACTGTTCTTGTTCTGAGTTGAAATTTGTAAATTTTTGAGCTTTGTTCACGTTATCATCATCATCATTGTCACTTGGTTCAGGCAGTGGTTTTCTATCATCAAAGGGGTTAGCAAATGGATCGTCAATTGAGTATGATTGAAATTCATTGACCAAGGGCGTGATTGACTGACCGAATGCAGTAGACAGGGAGCTTATGCCATCGCCTAATCCACCAGACAGTTCGATGTCATTTTGCTTATTGGAATCAAAATCATCATCCCACACTGATTTGGTTAAATCTTCATCCATGTTCTATTGACGTAAAGAAATATATGCTTGAGGAAATCTGTATTTGGCTAATTTGTTGCATGGTTGTCCTTTTTTTTTTTCTCGACTTCAAACAATGAAACTTTACTCCATGGTATCAACTTGCACCAAATGCAGGCGTCGTATGTTACTGCTCTCATAATATATGTCATTCATGTTCACCGAGTAACCTGAAGACTATCAAATGCACTACATAGTGTGGTCAACAACTTTGAATTCGGCACCCACTAAACTTTCCTTTAATGGTAAGAGGTGCGTTCAATGCAAACCTGAGCGAGGCATACCAAGAGGTTGGCTAAGTCTGTGACGCCTATGATGCTTAGTCTCCCATGTTTGCTGCTTTTATACATAGCAATTTCAATAAGCTTCAAACGCATGATTGTGCTTTGCATTATGGTTGTAAATGCTACGGTGTCTAGAACTTGTGCAAACTGACTTGAGATTGAATTCCTATTTCGACTGATACTTTGAAGAGACTCCAAATAGTGTTAGTATATGCTCAATGTCATGAATCCATTGTAACTAGGTATCGAATGCATCTCACTCCGCAAAACATTTCAACAAATGGATAAAGTTGAAGTTATCAGTAATTCTTGCTTGCTTATATTCACATGATTCTTTTCGCATGGGTATGCATATGGAATTGCAAATCGAGAGAAAGTTGTACTCCTAGCTACTATGATTAGGAAGTGACAGGGACCATCAAGTAAAGTTTTCTCAAAGCATGGAACCTTATAAAAGACGCAATATTCGACTAAAAGTGCTATGTCTTTGCCAACAATTCATCAAAGATGCGTGTTTTGAAATTTGTATCATTTGCATCACTAGTTGCATATGCCCATTCTGCCACCAAACAATTGAATTTATTCACCAGGGTGAAAGGTGACTCCCCACTAAAAGACAAGTTTGACAATAAGCCTATCTTTTTCCAGACGGATCCACTGGGACACTATTACCTCGAAGTGGCGGCTGACGACTCGGGTCTTGCGAAACGAGATGCATTCAGTGTGTACACGTATGATGATGAAGAGCAAGCTATATACCAGCAAATTACAAACAATTTGCGAGCAAATTTAACTGCTGAGGATGAAGTGTTGCAAATGACGTTTCTCAAGCCATTGGTTATCAGGTTGATTGAGTTGAAAAGTGGGTTATTGGATAAGTTATTGTCTTTTAAAGAAATTGCAGGTTTATTCGTTACTGAGAATGTGCCTTTGCGGGGGGGACAACAGTCAGCTTATGTTGTTACAACATCTGGGTACAAGAAGATTGGTGATCAAAAAATTCCAATTGATATTGTCGCAAGAGAGGTGAGATGATGAAGGGGTTAGCTGCTGCTTTTGGTTTCTATAGTGTTCGTTGTTAATGACAAAGTAATGCTTTATATCCACCTCGGCCAGTATAGTTTGTTATGTAGAGCGGCCCCGGAATTAAAAGGAAAGATATCAGTGAGTGTGTACAAATTCGGTAATATGTGCGGCTGTATTTCCGATTCTCCATAATTTTTTTGTCTTCTTATTTTTTCGACCTATCAAATTGCAGTATTTTGTAATCCACGATAGAACCAAGTCAACAATAAGGCTCACAGCATCCTAAGGAAGCTCATATTTCATATGACTTTCAACCAATGTTGAAGTTTGGGCATTCCTAAACACCGTCAATCTCAACTATAATTCAATAGTCAACGGTATCCTCAACTAATTTCTACAATTATTAGCCCCAATTGGTCTAACTTTTTTCTCCAGACATTGTAATTTTTTTTTTTTTCAATTCCTTCTCTCCTATAAACAACTTTATATAAAACTTGTAATAAAATTTTATATAAAAAAACACCCAACTTTCTAGAACGAGGTTACCTTTGGAAAGATACACAACAACTGGAGCAGACCCACATCAAAGGAACTGTTGCAACTTTCAATTTTAATCCGCTCACTAGTCACAGTCACAGTCACAGTCAACTGGTGTCAAAAGATTATCAAACACATTCAATCCTCGGTCTGAAATCTCACACTAGGTTCCCTTTTTCTTTATTTATTCCAAAAGCATAATCCTCGCAACATCATGTTGAGATCATTACGTCCAAAATCATTGTCTTTGACAAGATTTTTCTCCACCAGCTCAATTAGATCACAAGTGCAAGGAGCCAATGTTAAAGGCTCTGACTTTAATGCCGCTAAATACATGGGCCAAAAATACCATGTTGTTGACCACGAATACGACTGTGTGGTTGTTGGTGCCGGTGGTGCAGGTTTGAGAGCTGCTTTCGGTCTTGCTGAAGCTGGCTACAAAACTGCTTGTGTATCGAAATTGTTTCCTACAAGATCGCATACTGTTGCTGCTCAAGGTGGAATCAATGCCGCTCTTGGTAACATGCACCCCGATGACTGGCACTGGCATTTTTATGATACTGTTAAAGGTTCAGATTGGTTGGGTGATCAAGATGCTATCCACTATATGACTAAAGAAGCTCCTGCTTCTATTTATGAATTGGAACGTTATGGTGTTCCATTTTCAAGAAACGAAGAAGGAAGAATTTACCAAAGAGCTTTTGGTGGTCAATCTAAGGAATACGGTAAAGGCGGTCAAGCATACAGAACTTGTGCTGTTGCTGATAGAACTGGACACGCTTTGTTGCACACTTTGTACGGTCAATCTTTAAACCATGATTGTCACTTTTTCATTGAGTTCTTTGCCATGGATTTGATGATGCAAGACGGTGCTTGTATTGGTATTGTTGCCTACAACGAAGAAGATGGTACTTTGCACAGATTCTTTGCCAATAGAACCGTTATCGCCACTGGTGGATACGGTAGAGCTTACTTCTCATGTACTTCTGCCCACACATGTACTGGTGATGGTTACGCTATGGTTTCTAGAGCTGGTTTGCCATTGGAAGATTTGGAATTTGTTCAATTCCACCCATCGGGTATCTACGGTTCTGGTTGTCTTATTACCGAAGGTGCTAGAGGTGAAGGTGGTTTCTTGGTTAACTCTGAAGGTGAAAGATTTATGGAACGTTATGCTCCACATGCCAAGGATTTGGCTTCAAGAGATGTTGTTTCTAGAGCCATCACTATGGAAATCAACGAAGGTAGAGGTGTAGGACCGGAGAAGGATCACATGTACTTGCAATTGTCACATATTCCAGCTGCCGTTTTGAAGGAAAGATTGCCAGGTATTTCGGAAACGGCACACATTTTTGCTGGTGTTGATGTCACCAAGGAACCAATTCCAATTTTGCCAACTGTTCACTACAATATGGGTGGTATCCCAACCAACTGGCAAGGTGAAGTTTTGAAAAAGGATGACCAAGGTGAAGATGAAGTTGTTCCAGGTTTGTTGGCTTGTGGTGAAGCTGCTTGTGCTTCTGTTCATGGTGCAAACAGATTGGGTGCTAACTCGTTATTGGATTTGGTTGTCTTTGGTAGAGCTGTATCTCACACTATTGCTGGTAACTTGAAACCTGGTGAGCCAATCAAGCCACATAGTAAAGACATTGGTTACGAATCCATCCAAAACTTTGACAGAATAAGAAATGCTAATGGTACAAAGCCAACTGCAGATATCAGATTGAACATGCAAAAGACTATGCAAAAGGGATGTGCTGTTTTCAGAACTCAAGATACTTTGGATGATTGCGTGGAGAAGATCAACGCTATCGATAAAGATTTTGAGCATGTGAAGACTACCGACCGTTCAATGATTTGGAACAGTGATTTGGTTGAAACTTTGGAATTACAAAACTTGTTGACCTGTGCTACTCAAACCGCTGCTTCAGCCGCTGCTAGAAAAGAATCTAGAGGTGCCCACGCTAGAGACGATTACCCAGACAGAGATGACAAAGAGTGGAGAAAACACACATTGTCATACCAAGATGCATGGGGAGCACCAGTACGTTTAGATTATAGACATGTCATTAAGCACACTTTGGATGACAATGACTGTAAACCAGTTCCTCCAGCCAAGCGTGTTTATTAGGGTTGGACAAAGTTATAGGGAATTTCAATACGTTTGTTTAAACCGATATCGTGTATGTAATAAGTTACTTATCAATATAATATCATAAGGTAGATCACGCCCGGTAGGAAGGTTGCGACATCTCGATCATTCGATTTCGAAAAAGACTGGTACATAGACGATGTCATTTGCAAGGAAGCTTCGGAATGTTGGCGAGAAAAAAATAAAGTATTAGTGGCAGAAACGGATAGGACTAAATCTTTTATTTCCGAAAGTAGTTTTAGCAAGCATAAAAGAAAGAAGAAAAAAGGAGAACAATAGATTGAATGCAAATCAGTTTAAACGAAATCAGCGTCAAAAAGCATAGTAGTATAAATAGCTCTTCAATTGGGCAATTTTGAAAAAAGCAGCATACTTTCTTTTACAATCTTTCACCAAGTTTATTCAACATTAGTTATCTAATCAATTGCTTTGTCAGGTTCAACAAACTTACACCTTCAATCCAAAGATTTTTCCACCCTCGATACACCGTCAATTGCTTCTCCACGTTTCACATTCGAGTACACACAAAAATGAGTAAAGACGAAACAATTTCTTACTGTAATGACCAATTGGGCCCATTGCCAACCACAGCTCCAAAAGTATCTGATAACGTTACTGACCTTTTCTCCTTCAAAGGTAAAGTTGTGTCAGTAACCGGGTCCTCCGGAGGTATTGGTTGGGCTGTTGCTGAGGGCTTCGCTCAAGCTGGTGCAGATGTAGCCATTTGGTATCATTCTCACAATGCTGATGAAAAGGCCAAATATCTCCAAGAAAAATACGGAGTCAAGTCAATTGCTTATGGATGTAACATTGGTGTTGCTGAGGAAGTCCAAAAAACAGTTGATCAAATTGAATCTGATTTCGGTAAGATTGACGTTTTCGTTGCCAACGCTGGTATTCCATGGACGGATGGACCAGAAATTGATGTTCAAGATTTAAGCAAATGGACCAAGATTATCGACACTGATTTGAACAGTGTATATTACTGTGCTCATGCCATTGGTCCTATTTTCAGAAAACAAGGTAAAGGCTCATTGGTTATTACTGCATCCATGTCGGCTACAATTGTCAATGTTCCGCAATTGCAAGCAGCTTATAATGTTGCCAAAGCTGGGGTTAAGCACTTGTCAAAGTCGTTGGCGGTTGAATGGGCTCCTTTTGCCAGAGTCAACAGTGTCTCACCAGGTTATATTTCAACAAATTTGACAACCTTTGCCAACCCTGATTTGCAAAAGAAATGGGTGCAATTGACTCCATTGGGTAGAGAAGGGCATCCAAAGGAATTGGTTGGTGCTTACTTATACTTGGCTTCCGATGCTGCTACTTTCACAACTGGTTGTGATTTAGCTGTTGATGGTGGTTATACTGTCCCATAGATTACGTATATATTTTAGAATAAAATGTAAGTTAGACTGTCAGCAGTGATGTCATGGATTGAACTTTGTGTAAACTGACCTCTGGGTTTCTCTCATTATCTCGTTAACAATGTATACGATGATGGTTTGTCATTTCAAATCAGAGTGTGCAAACCTAAAGACTTTAAGTTCCGTTCTCCCCCTCTTTTACTTAAATTCTTCCGAAATGTTGCAGAGTTTCATATTTAAAGTTTGTGTCACTTCGGTACCCCATTTTATAATTATCCCGAATCGGGCTCTTGAACTTGATCAAAAACAGAAGACTCGCTTGTATAAATACCTACGAGTGTCCTTTGCATTTGAGAATGTCATGAAGAACTGAGTCAATCATTCTAGAGTACTGTCTGCTTACAAACATCAAATCATGGGCGAAATCGAATCTTATTGTAACAAAGAGTTGGGACCATTGCCAACAAAAGCTCCAACTTTGTCAAAGAACGTGCTTGACTTGTTTTCCCTTAAGGGTAAAGTTGCTTCTGTGACTGGATCATCTGGTGGTATTGGTTGGGCTGTTGCTGAAGCTTACGCTCAAGCTGGTGCAGATGTAGCCATTTGGTACAACTCCCATCCAGCTGATGAGAAAGCCGAACACTTGCAAAAGACATATGGGGTCCATTCGAAAGCTTACAAGTGTAACATTAGTGACCCAAAGAGCGTTGAAGAAACCATCTCTCAACAAGAAAAAGACTTTGGAACCATCGACGTGTTTGTCGCTAATGCTGGTGTTACTTGGACACAAGGACCAGAGATTGATGTTGACAACTACGATTCATGGAATAAGATAATTAGTGTTGATTTGAATGGCGTATACTACTGCTCACACAATATCGGTAAGATCTTCAAAAAAAACGGCAAAGGGTCTTTGATCATAACATCATCGATATCCGGCAAGATTGTCAATATCCCTCAGCTTCAAGCTCCATATAACACGGCTAAAGCTGCTTGTACACATTTGGCAAAATCCTTGGCCATCGAGTGGGCACCATTTGCTAGAGTGAACACCATTTCACCAGGTTATATTGATACTGATATTACAGATTTTGCAAGCAAAGATATGAAAGCTAAGTGGTGGCAATTGACACCATTGGGAAGGGAGGGGCTTACTCAAGAGCTAGTTGGTGGATATTTGTACTTGGCATCGAATGCGTCTACATTCACAACTGGTTCTGATGTTGTTATTGACGGTGGATACACGTGTCCATAGAGTAAATATATATAATAGTTTGTGGATGTTGAGTAGCTAGCTTTTATAAATGTCGAATTTGATAGACTTCGCTTTTCGGATCAAAATTATATCGTCATCTAGCTCTCCTTGGCCAACCCTTGTGCTGATTTTCCAATTAACCAAGCTCGTCCGGAGGATACACGAGTGAAATTAAAAGCGTCAAGACGTAACCTTGCGATGTATACATTGTTTGACTAGTCTCAGACCAACAAAAGAAATGAATCTGCAACCAGTAATTAATTTTCAGCGGCGCTGTTGGGATCTAGCTAGCACTACTTTGAACGTAAATTGATGCTGCTTTGTGCAAAAGCTCACCTGTTGCAAAATCGAGAAGAATTAAAATACGAGCTATTGACTCCACTTATGTCATTTGTTGCTAACATGTTGGGTTTCAAAAAAGCGCTCAAGTGACCCCCGTGTCACTAAGAAAGGCAAGTATCAAACTACTCGGTATAGTGCTTTTGTTGATGCCGCCCTTATCCCCTCGGCTTCCTCGGAAACGAACTAACTGTCCCCTCCGCATATCATTTACCTTTTTTCACCCAATTAGCGGAGATTAAATATTACAGAGGCGGCGCTAAGTTTTGTATCAATTTAGAAACCTGGTTGAAGTTCAACCAGATTGCTACTTCTTTACCTCCACCCTTCAAAGCGGAGTTTAAATATGATGAGAACAGCATTATAACATGTGTTGTCTCAAGGTCATATTCCTAATTTAACCGATGTTGCTACTCCAAACATATCTTACTCATGTTTGAGCCAAAGCACACCTGGAGTCAGACTATAAATAACGACCAATTAAGCTTCCAGGTTCTTGGCTTTTCGAAAAAGATACAACACATTGTCTGCTTACAAACTTTGAATCATGGGCGAAATCGAATCTTATTGTAACAAAGAGTTGGGACCATTGCCAACAAAAGCTCCAACTTTGGCAAAGAACGTGCTTGACTTGTTTTCCCTTAAGGGTAAAGTTGCTTCTGTGACTGGATCATCTGGTGGTATTGGTTGGGCTGTTGCTGAGGCTTACGCTCAAGCTGGTGCAGATGTAGCCATTTGGTACAACTCCCATCCAGCTGATGAGAAAGCCGAACACTTGCAAAAGACATATGGGGTCCGTTCGAAAGCTTACAAGTGTAACATTAGTGACCCAAAGAGCGTTGAAGAAACCATCTCTCAACAAGAAAAAGACTTTGGAACCATTGACGTGTTTGTCGCTAATGCTGGTATTCCTTGGGCTGATGGTCCGGTGATTGACCTTGAAAACTACGATGCATGGAATAAACTCATCAACACCGACATCAATGGTGTGTTTTACTGCGCACACAGTATCGGTAAGATCTTCAAAAAGAATGGAAAAGGATCCTTAATTATTACTGCTTCACTCGCTGGTTCTGTTGTCACTATTCCGCAACAACAAACTCCTTATAATACTGCGAAAGCCGCTTGTCTTCATTTGGCAAAATCATTGGCGGTTGAGTGGGCGCCATTTGCTAGAGTCAATACCGTTTCACCAGGCTACTTTGAAACCGAGATCAATGGATTCGCAGACGAGGATATGCGTGAAAAGTGGTATCAATTGACGCCATTGGGAAGAATGGGAATAACTGAAGAGCTAGTTGGTGGGTATTTGTACTTTGCTTCTAATGCATCTACATTCACAACAGGCTCTGATCTTATTATCGATGGTGGATTCACCTGTCCATAGAATGGTATAGATGTGTAGACGTATGGCGATAATCAATATCAGGCAGCCTTCTTGTCCAGTAGAATTCTCGGACATTTTGTATATTAGCTGGACTAATTCCCTGCACATTGCCTTTTTGTGTCATAATTACGATTGCTATACCGAGACTTTTCTTACTCGCACAAACACGGACTCCGACGAACGTGTCAAAAATAACTATAAATACTTGAAAGATTGAACAACGTCTGGGCATTGAACAAACTTTTCGAACTTCTTTAAAAATTCATTTTTAAAAAAGACATTTTATACAACTACTTGAACATGGGCGAAATCGAATCTTATTGCAACAAAGAGTTGGGACCATTGCCAACAAAAGCTCCAACTTTGTCAAAGAACGTGCTTGACTTGTTTTCCCTTAAGGGTAAAGTTGCTTCTGTGACTGGATCATCTGGTGGTATTGGTTGGGCTGTTGCTGAGGCTTACGCTCAAGCTGGTGCAGACGTAGCCATTTGGTACAACTCCCATCCAGCTGATGAGAAAGCTGAACACTTGCAAAAGACATATGGGGTCCGTTCGAAAGCTTACAAGTGTAACATTAGTGACCCAAAGAGCGTTGAAGAAACCATCTCTCAACAAGAAAAAGACTTTGGAACCATTGACGTGTTTGTCGCTAATGCTGGTGTGCCTTGGACTGAAGGACCTGAAATCAATGTCGATAACTACGATTCATGGAACAAAATTATCAACCTAGACTTGAATGGTGTATACTACTGTGCTCATACCGTTGGTAAGATTTTCAAGAAAAACGGCAAAGGCTCCTTGGTGATTACTTCATCCATGTCGGGTACCATTGTTAATGTTCCTCAATTGCAAGCAGCCTACAATGCAGCAAAAGCTGCTTGCACTCATTTGACTAAATCCTTAGCAGTTGAATGGGCTCCATTTGCTAGAGTGAATTGTGTTTCTCCAGGTTACATTGCCACTGAAATTTCTGATTTTGTTGAAAAAGACATGAAAGCCAAGTGGTGGCAATTGACACCATTGGGAAGGGAAGGTTTGGCCCAAGAATTGGTTGGTGCTTACTTGTATTTGGCATCTAATGCTTCGACTTATACTACTGGTGCTAACCTCGCTGTCGATGGTGGTTACACTTGTCCATAGAAATTATCCTTTTAGAGTAAAACTTTTTAGATTAAATGTTCACATCTTGTATAAAAAAGTTGAAACTAAAATATAACATCGTCTTCTGTTTCTGTTAATACATTGCCCTTGGCATCTGCCCTAACGTCGAAATTTTCAACGTCTCGTTGCACACCTACGTCATCAGTTATACCCTCGGCTTTGGCCAAATCTACTTTCTCTTCAGCCTCAGCAGCTGCAGCTGCTTCTTGCTTCTTTTCTTGGACCTTCTTTAACCTATAAAACTCTTCCCTATCCAATTCATCCAATTCCGAATTGATGTATGCAATTGTATTTTCCGTCCTTGGAATAATGACATGCTCAATGGCATTAACTCTTCTGTTCGTAACTTTAATAACTTCGTCCAATATGATAAATGCTGTTTGCAACGATGCCAACTCAACCAATGTTTCAACGGCTTTGGTGTAAACTTGTTTGGCTTTTTGCACTTGTTGACCACCTCTTCCTAACCCAGTCAATTGGAAGTCATTG
This sequence comes from Lodderomyces parapsilosis, assembly GCF_000182765.1. Taxonomy (NCBI): domain Eukaryota; kingdom Fungi; phylum Ascomycota; class Pichiomycetes; order Serinales; family Debaryomycetaceae; genus Lodderomyces; species Lodderomyces parapsilosis. The sequence continues at coordinate 269,237 of NW_023503282.1, read as the reverse complement.
ATTTCTTCATTTATGGAGCTTTCAAAAGTGGGCAAATAAACACCGGACACATTTTCTTGTTTTGCTTTAACTTGGAATCTGGCCTTATTGACGGATTCCTGTACTTGATAACCAATGTTATCACCAGTTGCGTATGAAACTTCAGCTAAGGAGAATGCTGCTGTTTGCATCACTCTGCCCATCTTGGTCTTTGCGTTATCGATACGGGTTGTTATATCCCTGAATCTCTTTGTCAATGCCTCTGACTTTCTCTTCAATAGGGAGTGACCTTGTTGTGCACCTTTTAATTTACTCTTCATGGTTCCCAATGTCATACGTGTGGGAAAGACCTGTTCACGATTTCCTGCTCCTGACATTGTGTGTGACTAGTTTGGTGAAGCTCGAGTAGTTGAATTGCAAAGTTGTCGTTCAATCCAATATCAACCTATTGCTCAGAGGTTTTGTCGAGAATTGAGTTTTCATTGTGTTGATAAATGAACTGTGACAATTTCTTGGTTTTTGCGACATACAAAATTTAATGCTCAACTGAAAGAGCTACAGTAAGTCTACAACAATGATATAATGATTGACATAGATGACATAGTGAAGGATAAAGACTTGGCATACGAAGCTGCTCTCGCTAAAAATGACAGGGATACGCAAACATGGGAATCTTACTACGAGTCAAGATTAAATGATGCACTACCTGGAAAGCTTTTTGTCATCTCGAGAGCAGTCAAGGCAATACCCGAATCAGAAGATCTATGGATCAATTATTTAAGTTTAATTGATAGCAACTTTGGACTTATGCTAGCACACGAAGTGCAACAAGTAATTGATCAATGTTTTACCACTCAATCAAAGTCATTAATTATTTGGTTAAAGGTTTTTGACATCTTGATGGAACATGCAATCGATCAAGTGACATATATACGACACAAGTTTGATCAATGTTTGCAAAATTTGCCTATCAAAGATCATGATAAGATATGGGTGTTGTTTATCAAGTTTGGTGATGTTATTGGTGGACCCACTGCAATTGAAATATACTCAAGGTTGATGAAATTCATCAGTCCTAGAGTTTTGAACGGAAGTGAAATTGGCAACCCAGCTGAGCTAAACTTAACCATTTTAAATTTCATTGACAAATTTGTCGAGCTTGGTGACGATGACAGTGGGCACGTGTTGAAGTTGTACGCTGAGATTGTTCAATCAAATGACTATTCAAACTTGCCCAAATCTCAGGTACAGATTCTATTTGAGTACTTGGATTTGCTTACTAAGAACACAGTAAAGGAGAAGGAAATTGAACTGCAAATAAACAAAGCGATACAAAAGTATCCCGACCAAATCACAAATCTACAATTAAAGTTGATTTCATTCTACAAATCAAAAGTGGATTATGCCGATAAGGTAAGAATCACATACGAAAAAGCTCTAAAGAATTGCAAGACTGTACGAGATTTCGAAAAAGTTTATAATGAATTTACAAAATATGAACAAGAAGATATACAGTCGTACATTGACTCCAACAATAATCCCAGTACAACCATCCTTTCACAAAAATTGACCTATTTTGAAAAGCTTCTCAACGATAGAAGATTGTTGATCAATGACTTGCAACTTCGTCAGGATATAAATAATGTCGATTTTTGGTTCAACCGATTTGATATTTACCAATCTCAATTACCTTTACTTATTCAAACCATAGCCAATGCCATCAAATCAATCAATCCATTAAAGATCCCTCGCAATTGTCAACATAAACTATATGAGATTTGGATCAAATATGCACAAATATATGCCTCTTCATCCGACTTCAAAACTGCTGATTTCATATTTGGTAAATCGGTGCAATCGCAATACCCGCATCCCAATGAATTAGCAGAACTATACATCCACTGGAGTGAAATGCGATTAGCCAATGACTATTTCCCAGAACTGGATGCAATAGAATTACTTGAAGATGTACTATATCGTGAATCATCGTCAGCGAATGATGCAACAATTAGCTACTCCGATGCATCAGTACCAGTACAAAAACGAATTCGCAAACTGATTCAATTATGGGATTTTTACCTTGATTTAGTTGAATCATTTATTGAATCACCACGAGATATCATTTACATTGGTAAAATAAGTGATGCTTATGAAACGATGATTGATTTGAAAATTGCCACTCCTGGAAAATTGTTAAATTTTGCCACGTTTTGTGAAAAATGGGGGTTTATTGAAAAATCTTTGAGTATTTATGAGCGTTGTTTACATATTTTCAAAGATGAAGCTATAAAGTTGGAAATTTGGAATGTTTACATCACCAAGTTGAAGTATATTGATCATAAGGAAAGACGCAAAGATATTGAGGAGAGGTATTTTGAGGTGGTCAAGTTCAGAGGTGTATAAAATTGAAGATTTTGTTTTAGTGGATCAGTGTTGAGTCCCTTGTAGAATAAGGGCTCTCCATTTGGTGTAGAGCTGCATTTGAATAAGAACTGACATGAATAGCAAAGCTTTTATTTGATTACAACTTGAATTTAATTTTATAGGTAAATTTGCAACAAAATGGTTAGGAAATGTACACTACTCTGCTTCAACATCAAAAATCGACACCTGCTCTTAAAATTTCAAAGTCATAACCAACGCAGGATTGAAGGTTGAAAGCTATTCGACGATTGATCTTACGACTAGCTGCAGTTTACTATCTTTATAAGTGCATAATGGTTCAAACCTTACTCAATGTTTTGTGCCGTGTGTAGCGGCTGCAGGAAAATTTTGCAGAAAAAATCCCAGATAGTTTAGTGGCTAGAATTACCGTTTGTCGCATGGTAGACCAGGGTTCAATTCCCTGTCTGGGAGCATTTTTTTTTTTGCTTCTTCTCTTGATTCTCCTCTTGATTCTTTATTCCCATTGAATTGCAATTAAACTACCACATCCACCCATTCTACATTGCAAATAATCTTTACAATACTCTCTCTACTTTACGTTACTAGAAAAAGTAATAATTTAAATAGAATACAAAAAGACAAACCGACGAACAATCAACGCGCTTTCCTTCCCACTAATGAACCCAAATAACATAAACCATGTCGTACTTTCTATTAAAAAAAAAAAAAAAACCCCCCATCCCTTGTACCCACATCCGAATCTCTCTATTATTACCTCATTTCATGTCATTTCCCAATTTAACCCTCAGCCTCTGCTTTAACCAAAATGATGCGATGTCCATCTAGCGACAAATTTCTCCAAATTTAATCGTTGATCAGAACAATTGTTAATCCTAATGGGTTTGTTCAGTTTAATCAATTCATCATATGAGTTCCATCCAATATGGAAATCGAAAAACACAGTTTTGATAAACAGTTTGATCAATTTTTGATTATTCTTCAATTTTGTCTTTGTAGATTGCGAATTGATAATGAGTAGCGTGAATAACTTGGTGACAATTTCAGTACTTGCTGAGGTTGTTAATGCCAAATTAGTATTATTCTGACTTTCGTCACTTTTAATTGGTTCGAATTTGCCTTGATCAACAATCGGGGTTGATGGTGCTGATAATGATAATGGTAATGAATCATTGAATTGGAGTACCAACTTGAATGTGTCATTGAATGTTAATTCACTCGTTTCTCCCGATGGCGCGCTATAACTGCTAATGAATTCACGATTGAAAATCTCTTGGTTAACCAATTCTAATAGACAGTAGATGTCAATCACGGATTGGTTGGGAAACATGACTAGAATAATGGGAATCGTGGAATGGTCTCTTTCAGATAATCCCGTTTCACTCATACTCTTGATGTATAAGAGATGAATAAAATTGGTTTTGAATAAACTCATATCAATTCCTGAATGGGCAATAAACGGTTTTGATAAAACAGACTCCATAATTTTATTAAATTCACGGTTCTTGCTCTGCTTCATTACATCAGTTAAACCCTGTAATTTCTGATCAAACAAATCAAACAGGTTACGAATAGTGTGTATCGAATCTTGCGATGAGTAATTATTCGATAATATTTTAATCAAGAATTGAAATGCGAGATTCGAAGGAACATTGCAATCCCAAGCTAATTTTCTCAATTGATTCTTTTCACTGGTGAATTTCTTGTTGAAGTGCTTGGTGTCTAACTCCATCAACGAGTTTAGAGTTTTGATCCATTGCTGTTGATGAAGAAGTGCTGATTGTACGGTTTTGATCCTTGAATCATGTTGGGTCTTGACAACAGATTCAAACAGACTTAGACTTTTTGTGAATTCTCGATTGTGTTTGGTTTTGTCGAGTGATGATTTTGGTGGCAAGTTTATAGGTCTAGTTTGATCAAGAAAATTGAGCTTTTCAGGTGAGATCAAATGCAAGTCTTCCAAGGACGATTGCGATTTAATAAAAGATGGCAACTTGTACATCAAATTTTGCTCCCTTGTCATTTTCATCAACTTTGATACCGATGCGCTTCTTTGAGAATAGAAATCAGAAATGTTGGCAGTGATTTCTGAATCATCATCAAATGTCGATTCGTCTTCTTCAAGTATGCTGTCTTCATTGCCGGTACCATTAAGTGTTGGCAAATGGGTCGTGCTTAGTTTCCCGGGTAATGGACATGGCCGAATATTGTACTTGTCATCATCATCACCCACCAAGTCATTTCTCGATAGTATAGTTACAGTACTCGATGAGCCAGAATTTGACCTCGATTTGGATTTGCCAAGAGTACTAGTGCTTCCCTTTTGCAATGAGTACAATTCATTGTTTTTGATCACGGGAACATTAAAGATTAAACTATCCAAATCGTTTGATAGTATTTCTTCGTCATCATCATTTTCCTCATATTTCTTCTTTCTCAATATTTGACGTTCTTTGCTTTCTTGAGAGCTCATAAATTTAGATTTAGTACGATTTAAAGTTGGCACTGTAGTCACCGACTTGGAACGTTCCTTTTTAGTTGGGGGTTGTGGTACAGGAAACGGTCTCAACACATTTGTTGTAGATGCTGCTTTCAAAGGTTGTGGTTTGAAATTGGACGGAGTTTTGGCCAAAGATATCTCAGATTCATTGTCAACTAGAGACACTTTTGATTCAAAAGCTGCTGTTGACGCGGATGTCATTGAACTTAGCCTGGAGTCAACTGGTTGAGATCCGTGATTGTGTTGTGATTGTGTAGTGCAAGAAGTGATGGCTGAGGTAGAGCTAGCAACGGGTGCATCAAATTGTGATGATACAATCAGGGAATGGTCTTCAAAAGACGAAGATGAGGAATGGGCAGACATTAGTGAATCTTGAGACATTCTTCTTTTATTGTTGGCTGGGAGTGAAGATACAGAAGCCGATCCAGGAAGTGGTGGTTGGCTCTTGTTCAAGTTTAGTGACGATTTGGAGTTGATTTTTTGAATGTAATAATCACCAGGTCTTTTCGGTATATTTGGAATTGAAGCGGTGTGTTCATTCAATGTTGGTAAAGAAGTTCTGGAAGCAACTCTTTTGGGAGTGGAACAGCCACCACCACCACCACCACCCATTTTTGAGGGGGGCGGTGGTACTGATGGACAAGACAGTTTTCTTGAATTGAGTGATATGTCATACAAATTTTGACTATTTATGGAAACATTAGACATAATTGTATAGGTGTAGGTGGGTGTAGTTTCTAGCGAGTGTCGAAAAGTGGTAAAAGACCTAGTTGGGAATTTTATCTCACTTTATAAATAAAAAAAGAAGTTGCTGTGGTGGGAGTTTTTGGTTGTCTGGAAATTTTCTTGCAACCAAATAAAGAAGTAGCAACAGTTTTAATGGTTAAGAATAGCCAGTGTTTTGATCTAGGTGTTTTTCTAATAGTGTATAGCAAGTAGCTCAACTGGACAATCTGTAACAAGTTGGTCTATGAAAAGGTAGTGGTTCACAGACAAGTTGGTGACGATGTATATCTTCTTTGATCTGATTTGTAAAAGCGAGTGTGTTTTTTTTTTGGTTTGTAGTCGAGTGTACGTTTAACTATCACTTTTGATTCAGTGGGTGTAGCAAGATGGGTGGTGGTTGTGAGTTGTGGTTGTGCCAGTTTCCTCTTGTGAGTTGTAAGTATGGTGGTGGTTGTGATGGAGTAAGTGTGTGTGATATAAAAAGTGGTTGTCAGATCTGAAATAGAGAGAAGGAATTTTACTTTGCATTTTGTCTTCTTTGCTTGTCTTTGTTTTTGTAAAAAAAAATGAAATCTCTCTATATTTTGTGTGTCTCTCTCATTCTGTTAGTGATTGTTTTTGTTTTTGTTTCTTTGAGTACTGCATATAGCCATGCTTATTATTTATTATTTATTATTATTGTTTATTGTTTATGGTTTTTCAGTGTAGTAAAAGTAGTGTACTTATTACCAAAATTTGGTTTAAGGGTGGGTATTTATAGCAACTAACTACTCATCACTAGTCTATGCATAATATGACTTGTTCGGAAATTAACTTGCGGAAAAGTATACACAACATTGAGCAATCAAACGTATCTTCTTTTACCAAGGGCTGTCCAACTTTCGTTGGGTTCCTTTCGCTTGTGGATGAAATGACAGCAACTGTCCATAAACTCGAGTTCTTCAAAATGCTGGTTATGAATTCCATTTGTGGTATACTGTTTAACCCATTGTACATGTTTAGGGTGCTGTTTTTTTGTTTTTTTTTTTTTTTATATTCTATTCAACCATCGAGGAACTCCTTTCCATCTATTGTTGTTCAGTCAAATTGCCGCCTTCTATTGTTTCAGGTGGCTGTTGTTTTCATCTTTGTGGTGGTTGCTGCCTACGTGTCTCGGCTTAAACTAAAGCTAAATTTAGCACAAAGGTAGCTTTATACTATTACTCGGGTAGTTGTTTTATTCAAAGAAAACCTGCTCAAGCAACACAACCAAGGCTTTTAGATGTCTTATCGGAAGTTTGGAAGATGATTTATTTTTTCATTACACTGAAAACCACTGAACCAATTCCCCGCTGTTGCCGAACAGTAAAAACAAGCTGAAATCAACCCGATACCGACTATCAATCGAGATGCCGAAAAAAAAAATAAAATCAATGAAAAAACATTCAATTTGAATCCCGTGTTGTTGTTTTAGTGGTCGTTACAAAATCTCAGAACAAGAGTAGCAATTGTAATTATAAAAACAAAAGAGAAGCAAAGAAACACACAATGCTAGCAAAGCTTAACAATATTATACAAATCTCAAGTTCTTCTTAATGGCATAAGTAAAAAGCAGGTATGTGTCAAAAGGTACAAAAAGTTTAAAGTATCCATGGCCAAGATAAAAAGTAGATATAGCAATCCTTATTACGAAAGATTAGGAAGTCATTGATAGATTGAGATAGGAGATGCGATACAAAAGAACAGGAAGTTCGTCGTTTGCTGCTTTTAGTTTTACTGATGGGATTTTCCACATAGCTTCTAAGATAGTCGTGTATGTGTGTATGTACGTATGTATGTATGTGCGTATGTATGTCTCGTTTGTTTACATGTCTTTTTCTCGAAAGGAGGCGTGTACTGTATATAAAGTGCTTGTGTTTTATTCGTGCTACGGAAAATTGTAATACGTTTTCTCTTTCAAATGTTGTTTCTTGAATGAACGAGTAACAAAAAGGCAAATGTCCCAATGGGGTAATACCTATTACTACTTTAAGAATACTATAGTATTCTAGTCTAAAAGCACTTTATCTCCGAAACCATTGACTTATCTTTATGCATTGGGGGAGGGAAGAGAGAAGGAGTACCAAACAGTCAACTTTTCTAATGGCTTTAAACTAAAATAGCAATTAAACAGGAGGAATTTGTTTTATCTTATCTAGAAGAAGGTACAATTAGAGAACACAATACTATACACCCCTTACTGAATATGTGTTTAATTTTGCTGCTTTAGGGATGAAACTCTTGGCATTAGAAGATTACTTCTTTTATTTTCTATTTCACGTATTTCCTTAATTCTTTATCTCATGGCCAATACCAGCATTTATGTTTATATCTGAAAGTACGCACGTGCACTGGTATTTGCCTACACACCACAGTGCAAGTGAAGCTTAGAAAGCGTTTGATTTCGATTTGATCTGTGTATGGTAGCTAAAGTTTCCTAACCCACCACACAAAGATCAAATATAACCGTACCCTTTCTTTCTCTTTCTTTATTCTTTCACTTGGCAACTTCCTTGTAAGATCAATAGCGAGATCTTGGTTGGTATATCGAGTAAAGTTGGCTTACAAGAGAAATAGACGTTATTTTTGTATTTTGCGTTGTTTTTTAATTCAGTAACAAAATCAACAAAACAAAAGAAAACCAATTACGAGAGTGTACACAGACACGAGTGTTGCAAAATACTTTGGTCCCGCGTGTTTTTTACCCTTTTCTATCATTCGTTTTATGCTGTTTCATTGCAATTGAGAGTTCTAAACATCTCTGGCGTGTAATTCGTCGTAGAATCTTTGGCAAGTTAGAAGAACGATTGCCATCTCAATTGGAGATGCCAAAAAAAAAAAAAAAACTATTGTACATTTGGTCCCAATTTGGACACCTAAACTGCTTGAAAACGCACACTATTAGAAAGCGATGTGAGTATCCATGTCTCGCGGTTATAGTATTGTACCAAACCACAGTGAAATCAAAGAGGTTTTAAATACTTTACAATAATTTTAACGATATACAAGATTTAATATTGTGATGATTAATAAAGAATTCTAAATTATTCAAACGTCATGCAAGCTTCAAAATTCCATGATTGCAGCACAGAATTTATGAATCCCCTCTCAACGAAAGGGGTTGTTTCAAGACTCATGCACAAACACAAGATGAAATATTGTTTCCACCCCCAAAAATTGGATTCGCAATATGATAAAATGTGACTGATTTCGTCAGTTAACTTGTCATATATCGTTCACAGAAGCTTTTTACAAAAGCCTGCTTTTTGATCGATACGTTGCCAAATTATATTGACTTTTCTTCAAATGTAATAAGCACCGTTATGGATCCCAAGAAAGAAGATAACGGTGATTACCATCTAAAGAAGATGTCATTGATACCTTGTACCTACATTTATTCCTCAAAGAGGAGGTAATAAACTTTCAATATCCCATTTAGGTTCTATTGATTCAGGACTTGGACAAACCTCAGGCTCATTTTTTGTGACTGTGTTTCACAATTTTATCAGAAATGGGAGAATCGTTATTCGTTTTATAATGTTTTCATAAAGTTCACGCTGCCTCTATCTTTATCACTTATTATATTTTCTCTTCCCCATAAATCGATAAATTGATAAATTACACCCTACTTTGTTTGGCAAACACAAGGAATGCTAAGTTTTGCAGGTCTGCGACGACTTCGACTCTGCTTCCATCTCGCATTTTTCAGTCGACAACATTTATTCCTGTGGCGATCGCCTCTTTCCAAGATGCGAAGGCAGCCCTATTTGTAATTAGTAAGTAAAATAAAAAACCAGCACAAAGTGCATTAGCTCATTTCTGTTGTCTAGTTGCAAATTCGATGAAACTCTATGAACCTTCGCAACTAAACTACCGTGTCTCAAGCAAGACCATTATATATCCGTCGTGCATACGGAGCTTATATCACCGAAGCCGGCAGGCATGTAGTGTTACAAAGTCTTATAATTAACTGAATATACATTGTTACACGAAATATGAAACACAACCAATGAATGTTACATAAAAAGTTAAAAAGGAGAATAGTCGGGTTACATGTGTGACCTGCTTGTGGGACAACTTGCCACAGAAGTGGAGTTCAAAAGATATCATTTGGCTACAACTAAGGCAAGGGATCTTTTTTTCCCCAAACCACCCCATCTGTCTATGTACATATGACATGTGTATAACATTGTGTCTATAAATAATGTAAACAGTCTCTAATACTACTAAAACTAGTGTCGCACAAACGTTAGCTCCCCCCTCTCCTTAATCTTGTCCATGCTCAATCCATTCAGTCGTACTCATTTGCGACAACCTACTCAAAGCTCGAGCAAATGCAAACCTCTCTTCATCATTGGCAAACATATTTGCTTTTTTCGCAATCGACTTATCAAAGCCGTGTTTAGTCACCAACTCATCATCTTCAAAAGTTTCCTCAACCCCTTTATCCTTTTGTCGTTTATACAATTGATAGTTTCCCTCAGCCAAGTCCTCTGGCTCAACGAATAAATCCTTGAATGGAGCAGCACACGTTACTGCCAAACGACCATGTGAATCATAAACCGCATCCAAAAATGTAATGAAACGACGCACTTCATTTCTAGCGTCGATACTGAGATAAGGGATATCAGTGATTATGAATGAATGAAACAGTTCAGCCAAAGTGAGGTAATCACCGGCTGATCTTGGTGTACCACATAGTTCAAAAAACGTAAATTGGGCAACGTTTGGTGGAGAACATAACGGGATTGGGATACGTCTGCCCCATACTTCAAGATCGTAATCAGTCAACTTTTCTTGACATTCAGCATTACCATCATTGAAATAATCATACCATTGAGCAACATGTTTGGTACAATTGGTACGATTAACTTTCGAATCCCATTTAACTCCTGGCTTGGGGAAATAATAAACTGAACTAACCGGTTTGGGTACTTTTCTGTAATCAGTTGGTGAATTCAAGTAAATGACACGACACTTATGTTTAATCAATTGAATACATGGAATGAAACTAACCCTTTGGATCCCATTCAAGTATAAATCATCAGGAGCTCGATTACTGGTGGCAAATAAAACAACACCATACTGGGGCGACAACAACATCATTAACAATCGACGCAACAACATGGCATCAGCAACATCTGTCACTTGAAACTCATCGAAACATAAGATAGTTGAATCACGAGCAATCTCAGCCGCCAATATCGGAATAACATCAATGTCATCATGCTCTTCACCCGTCTTCAGCTTGGTACTATACTTCATCTTTAATTGATGGGTCCGTTTATGTAAATTTTGCATAAATTGATGGAAATGAACACGTTTTTTATTCAAATGTGATGGCACCGTTTGATAGAACAAATCCATCAACATAGTTTTACCACATCCAACATCTCCGTAAAGGTATATCCCCTTAACACCATTGCTATCATCATCATTGGCGAAATCGTAATCTGAAGCTCCAACAATTGAGTTTGTTCCACCACCATTGCGACCAAAAAATGATGAAAAAGTCTTAACGAGGGAAAATTTTGGTTTCAAGTCCTTGTATGTTGGTATTTCCACATTGGGTGGTTGATATGTATTTAACAGCTCGTGTAGTTGGGATAACGACGTGATGATTTTGTGTTGGTATGGGTCATCTCGCAATTTACCATGTTTAACTCGTTTAGAGTATAGTTCAAGTGGAGTTTGTAAATGGCGATGACTGGATGTAAAGTTTCGTTGAAGTGAATGGTTGCATGTTACGGAAATTGTTTTTTGGGGTAGTATTCGTGAAATTTTGGTGGGGAATCTCGATAGTATCATTGTTGATGGTTTTGCAGATGTCTAATGGAGGGAGTGGTCTTTTACGAGCCGTTGTGCATTTGAGATTGTGCTGTGATGGGGTGTGGCCAGTTTAGTAGACTTCTGTGACCAAGTGCACAAGCTATTCCTCACTCGTTTGATAAATTATTTGAGTGGCTTTTGACATGACGCATTGTGGTTGGTTCAACTTTTTCTTTTCGCAAGACTGCGCAACTCAATCATAGAATCTCAAAGAACCAACACAACAACAAATTCAAACCTGATGGTAGAATACATTATGAACCCGGTTTGCTTGTGTATCTCGATGAGGTCAGCATCGTGTCAATGGTTTCGAGCGAGTTAGAGCAAAGGACTCCACCCTGAATGGAGCATTATTGGCCCAAAATCAATTTAGTTCCCAATGAGGCACAACATTGTATTCAACTCTAAAGAATAAAAAAGCATATCCTTCAAGTTGTTTCACCTACGATAGTATGAGTTTCTAGGAACAAAGGGAGATATTTATAGCCTGAATCCCCACTTTTATGCCCCATTTTTAGTTTTGCAGCTAATCCTGGGTCGTGTAAAACTGAAAAAAAGCATAAAAAATTGGAGCAGTACAATTTAGGTGACGGAATATGCCGTTGAAATCCCCGTCACCAAAATACATCTTACCCTTCGGCCATCCACATTACATCCACCTTCTCCAATCATGTCAAAGTCGGTAACCCCTGCAACAACAACATCAGCAGATCTTCATTCACTTCTGGAAGTCACCACAAAGCCACATTCATTCAAACAAAACCCCAATAGGAAACCAGTTGGTAACAGACGCTATAAACCAAGTCGACAATTGATTTCCGATGAGATCAAGTATATTCAACAAAAGGAAAATCTACCCGTGGATAAGCCTACATATTTATCAGTCACTGCACCTCCTAGTCTATTACCTAAGAAACATTACTGTGACATTACTGGGTTGGAAGGCAAGTACAAGAACCCAGCTAATCAATTACGATTCCATAACGTTGAGATTTATCAAGAAGTTATCAAAAACATACATCCTGGTGTTGATCAAGCGTATTTGGAGCTAAGAGGAGCCAATGTTGTTTTAAAATAAAGTTGGCGATGGATAGATGCATTCACCATACAAGTGTATAAATAAATACCGTTATACAAACTCATCAACGAGTTTTTTCACTCCTTGATCAAACTTTGGTGAATTCAATACATCCTCTTCATTACTATTCTCTTGCTCATCTTGTCGACTTGTGCCAAAATTTCTAAATGGATTACAAACAACACGTAAATACAACTTATAAACTGAAGTAATGAACTTGTGCAAATTATCTCTATTAACCGAGGCACTTTGATCCATCCCCACAATAATCTTTAATCCATTGTTCGACTCATATCCATATACAATCACTTGATCTTGAATGAACAAAAGCAAAACGCCGTCGGAGTTTTGCTGTTGTTGTTGTTGCTCGCGTAGTGCTAATGATGTTGGTGACGAAAATATGTCTAGTGCCATGTGACTGAAGAAATTGAATTTGAGAAACTTGTTGATTGTAGATGTTGATTGTACTGATTCGGTGGGTTCATCTGTGGTCAGTTCTTTTGGGGCTGGAGCTATTTCCGGTAGGAACGATTGAATGTATAGTGGTTTATCAGTACGTGATATGAGGGAGACAAATTGTATCGGATTCTTGCGTGTTGATGTCATTATTGCAAATGAAGTGGGCTAGGCGTGTGTCTACGTTGGTGAAAAGGTTTGGTCGTATTGATTTTGTTGTGGAAACGTTTTGATGTCGCAAAACCTCAAATACGACACACATTCATAACTCTATTACAACTGGCTCAACAGATAGATACACATATGTAGAAATGAGCAATATTTGTGACAGTCAAGAGGAGTTCGATGAAATGCAGTATGGGTAAGATATATTGCAATGCAAAGTAGTGGAGTGCAATGCACATTTGCAGGCTACTTACGCCCAATCAGTGAACTCGGAACAATGGGAAATTTACTTCACCAACCACGAGATTGAGTAGTATGACGCTGCGATCCGATATGAACTTTGTGTCAATGCAAACCGTTGGTTTGATCTAGGTGTATGAAGCAGAGAGGATGACAGTACCTAGGATAGCCTTTAATCATTGCCAAAACTTAATGAGCTCTTTAGCTAATGAGTAATTGATTTTGGTTTCATTAGATTGCAAGGTGCGACAAAGTGGTAGGCATGAAACAATTGGGGTGCCTCACCTTTCGACCACTAAGGGAAAGCTGGAGTGCAGCTTCCTTTCACACCGTGGTTGCAAAATTCATCGATAAAAATCCATCCTTCACCCCTTTTGAACCCATAATATGTCATGATATCAAAGACCTGGTGATCTTTTGTTACTTTTACTCCCTACTTCAGTAGTTGTGCCGTAGTTGTCTTGAATAACTCATGATGTGGTTTGGCTCTATTGATTGTCCCTGTATTTCCCTTGTCCCGTCGTTCCTCGAAAAATACTTTACGCGCGTTGCGTCTAGTCCTTTCCGATGTTTCCTTTTCCCTCTCCCGAAAAAAACCAAAAAAAAAAAAAAGAAAGGAAAAAATCATTTCAAGGAGGAACGACGAGGCGTGTAGATTAATGTTGCAAGGTATATGCTTTTGTTATCTCCACAGGATGAGATCGCAAATACATTGATCTCTCACTAGATCAACATAGCTGTACCTTACAATTACTAAAAACTAAAAGAGAATGTTTTTTATTTACGCGCCATAGCCACATTTCCTCAACAAAATTCTCCCTTTTTAAGTAGTAGGCAGATCACAATAAGTCTTTCAATGGAGATAAAAGAGAGACAATGAACTAATAAAACACACACAGAGATACTTATTAAATGTAATGCTCTCTCATGCAAGAAGTATATTGACTTAAACGCCGAAAAACCAAGGCTGTGAGAACTTTCATTCTCCTTATTGAAAGCAACAATGTTCACTCAGTAGCTAGGTATGTCGTAGTAGTACAATGAATGCTCTACATAGTTGGATCTATAGACCTATCGTACTAACACATTTTTTTATCTACATACTCCCCTCCATAGTGGTATAACTGTAGATCTCTGTTGCACCTTGTACCTTTTGTGACAAAAAAAAAAAATAAAAATTTGTTTTTAGAGGCACAGTTTTTCCCATCCCTTTCTGAATATCAACAACAAAAATCTGGTTCCAGAAAAATACTTCCCCATAGAAAGCAGAATCATTTGCTAACCACGATATCGTTTTTCCTTTGATACCCACCACTCGTTATTATCAAGCACCATGGCTATCTTCAGATCTAAATCATCCAACAAAACCCCACAAGAAGGGAACATAGATGTCAAAATCACCCACAAGGATGAAGAACATTATAAAGTACACACAGCCAACGTGCATGATCCTATCTTGACCGCTGTCAACGAAGCACAGCCTTTTGAGCAAGCAGCCCAAAGAGATACCAGAAGACCATCTTACTTATCCAACGAATCAGCTGATTTAAAAGATATATTTGGTCAACCAATTAGACAAACTGATATGTCGAACCCAACGAGAAATAGAAATGAAAGACCATTAGATACTATACGTGGATTCGAATATGCCATCACCGGTGATGTTAGCTACAGAGATCAATTAGAAAGTGGTCGTTTAGGGTGGGGATTCCATGAAGATTTCCCATATTATAATTTGAATGGACAAGGTGCACAAGATGATGGTGGCCCACAAATGGGTGGAAGTGGCAGACCAGTAATCAATTTTGATGATCAACCAGTTTATCAAGCTCAGAACTATAGTGCCAGCTCTTTGCAGAATGATGGTGGTAAAAAGAAGAAGAAGAGAGGATTGTTTGGAAGAAAGAAGTAGCTTGGTAGAGCTTGGTAGAGCTTGGTAGAGCTTGGTAGAGCTTGGTAGAGCTTGGTAGAGCTTGGTAGAGCTTGGTAGAGCTTGGTAGAGCTTGGTAGAGCTTGGTAGAGCTTGGTAGAGCTTGGTAGAGCTTGGTAGAGCTTGGTAGAGCTTGGTAGAGCTTAGCAGAGCTTGAAAGAGCTTTATAGTCCATTTGTTGATGTTTCCATTTGTTTAGTTCGTTTCATAGTGTTTTTTCTTGTTTGAATGTATTTGATTTGGTTACTGACGCGTTGAAAGTGTAAGAGGAGACGCATATTGCATCTACCGATTCATATTGGTATTCTCTCTATATACTACAAAGGTTTCATGATTTCATCATACAACATCCTCTTCAACTCCTCTATGGTCAATTCATCCTTTCTTTTATCAAAATCAAAGAAATCTTCAGGAATCTTTTCACTAACAGGCTCATCATTAGGGTCATGATACAATTGCAAATATGGATGCTTCAATGCATCTTCCATAGTGATACGTTTAGCAGGGTTAAATATGAGTAATTTCTCCAACAAGTCCAACGCTAGTGGATTTATTGGTGCGTTATTGACATTTTTAAACAATTCCGCAAACGGGATCTTTTTACAAAATGGCAATGATCTGATGTATTCTCTTGCACGTTTTGATTTGATATTGTAATAGTCTTCCATGTTTGGTGTACCCAACACCTCCATAATCAACCACAATTGATTATGATAGTCTCTACCTGGAAACAATGGTCTTCCACTCAACATCTCCGCCAATATGCACCCTACTGACCACACATCAATGGCAGTGGTGTATTCTTGGAAAGTCAACATAATTTCTGGTGCTCTGTACCATCGAGTGGCAACATACTCTGTCATAAACCCAAAATTATCCTCCAGTGAAGCAATACTTCTAGCAAGACCAAAATCACAAATTTTCAAATCACAGTTGGAATTGAGTAACAAATTCAGTGGTTTTAAATCTCGATGCAACACATTGGCAGAATGCATAGCTTTCAAAGCTCGTAATGTTTGATAAGTGAAATATTGTATATGATCGTCAGTCAAAGTTTGTGTACGTATTACTCGATGTAAATCAGTTTCCATTAATTCTTGAATTAAGTAAATCTCATTGAAATGGGCATAGTCGTATGGTCGTTGAATGGCAAGTATCGATATAATATTTTCGTGATTGAAATGTTTCAAAAGCTTGAGCTCTCGTAATGTTCGTAAGCACAACATTGATCTTTCAAATGGTTCGATTTTCTTGATGGCTACTTTTTGCTGAGACGGTTTATGAATGGCTGAACATACGATACCATAAGCACCTTCACCAACAATTTCTAAAATTTGATAGTGATCAGAAACGTTGAACGAAACTTGTCTTTGTGGGGTATCTGATTGCTGCTGCTGCTGTTGTTGTTGCATTTGCTGCATTTGCTGCATTTGTTGTTGCTGTATTTGCAGTTGTTGGATCTGGGCTTGGTGATGCTGTTGGGGATGATGATCAACGCTCATTGTAGAACTAGTGGTACGATGATGGGTCAGTTTCCTTTGAACACTTTTAGCAGCTGAATAACTAACCTTTGGTTGTGAAGCGCCTGATCTAAACTATTCAAGTGTTAGGAAGTAAGTAATGGTATGGACCACAATATATACGATACTTGAAAGTTGTTTTCAAAGTTGAAATATTTGAAGGAGAGACAGAAAGAAGAATGATTGAAAGAAAAAAAAATATACAAGAGGTTATGCATCTTTTGTGCAATAATTTTCTATTGATCTCTCCCATACAACACGTTTTAATTTTTGGCGCTTAATACATAAGTGAAAAAAAAAACACCACTATCTTTACTCATGTATAGTGAAAATAAGGTACAAAAGATGAATGGTTATATGTGGCCAAGTGCATCCATGTAACCAAAAAGAAAGAGTTCTCTAGTCGAGTACTAGTGTAATGATGCTTCTGGCTTTGTATTAAGTTTTTCTTATATCTAATGTATCCTGTGATTTTAAACTTATGTAAATAATAAAAAAAAGTTAGCCTCTTTTTATTCTTTTTTGTCGTCTCATGTTTCAGATATCTATATTGAGTTTACTTGAATTTGTATCAGCTGAATGCTAAAAGCTACAGGCCATTTCTAACAAGGCACAACTTTATTAAGCGTTAGTAACAGCCTTGTTGTTAGCTATGTAATGTTTTAAAAAAGTTTCTTATGGGTTTGGCTTTTGTTTATTTCTCTCTTTATTGTGCTTGTGTTTGATGGTTTAGTGTAAGAAGCAGAGTCTGAATGGGCTGTTCACGACGATTACCCACCCCTTTCATTCTTGTATTCTTACAGACAATACAGTCTACAGCCACAGTTTACACGAGAACAAACACAAGCCAAACAAAGTTATGCCGTTGTTGTTTATGATATATGGTTTATACTTCGCTAATGTTTTAGATGAGAATGTTGGGTCTTTCATTCATATTTTGTTGATAATGTAGTGAAAGAATTTTACACGTTCTTGAGTTTTGTAGTACAAAAGGCATCAATTTTTTAAGGTACCATTTCTGATGCCTTATAATATACAGTACTATTGTCCATGAAGAAAACACACAAGACGCGTGTAACTTTAGGGGTATAGAGTTTTTGGTATTTGGTATCTGTGTTTATTAATCAGCCGTTTTTGGAAATTACCCCTTAGAGAGTCCCTGTCCCCCACATTGTTTGTTTAGTCGTAGTTGCCAAATTGCAACTTTTCACAACCAAACAAGTGTAATTTCGTGATTGTCGGATAGGAAAAGACCTGCATTAGCTTTGGCAATGGTCTCTGACTTTTAATGCAATTGGATCACGAGCACAACGAAAGGACTCCCAATGATGTAGGTGTTATTATTTGCAAAAATTCTCATACAAAATTGTGGTGAAAAATTCCGCATAAGGAAAGGTGGGTAGTAGCTTGTAGTCACATCCACTAATCTCGTTTTCCAAGAGCAGCAGTTCGGTATATGAGGCCATTGGCCGTAGTTGAATGCAGTTAGCTGTAATACGTAAGTGAATTGGTGTATTTCCTCAAAGAGTGATCAGAAGAAGTGGGTAGTACTTATCGCTCTCGAAATAATCACTCCCTGCATTCACTCCCGAATCCCTTCGGTATGCCAATTTGGAAGGGAATAAGCCTTGTAACGTACCACGCAAAATTTGTGAGCTGCCAAATTTGCAGATATTAGATACGAGCCTGAATCACATGAAAACAATTCATTGCAATTTTGCAACTAAAAAACCTTGAAATATCGGCCTTGAGTCACACTAGAGTCATGTTCATGAGCTTGTTTTTTCCCAAAAAAGGGGACCGAGGTTTTAGAAACGAGCTTCCACTATGGTAGAAAAGAACGGGTTCAGATATGGTATGACAATCGTTGGAGTTAGAGCTTGACAAATTCATGAATACTAATTTCTTGAATGGGAGTCTTCCCACTATTAAGTAACTAGCTACACTTGCAATCGAACAACAAAGAGATCACCCTACAATAGCTTCACTAGTATCAATAAAATTATCTACGCTTTATATATACTCAAACTTTGCTCTCTAAACCACCTATTCATCATTGTAGTCGTCATCATCCTCGTCAATTTCAACCACTTCACTTGGATCATCAGCTATAGCATCATCACTCTCGTCATCACTAAACATACTTGTCACTTTCGCCCTTGCTGGCCTGCTTGAACGTGTTCTACTTTCCAATACCTGCGGTTTGTCACCCAAAATTTCCAAATCATCTAATTCATCCAATACGGTGTTTTTCGACTTGGGTTTCGATTTCTCAGAAGATTTGCTACTCACTTCGAATATATCGTCATCTGAATCAAAAATCGAACTGGTTAGAGGTTGTGATGGTTTTGTCGATTTCGTAGATTTATCATTCAGCTTTGTTTTGGATTTGCTTGTAGGTGAAAAAAAGGTAAGTATGTCATTTGGCTCTTTCTTGACTGTAACTTCTTTCGGTGCAGGAGTTGATGAAGTTGATGGCGCGGATGCTGCTTCTATACTTGCAGACTTTGGTTTAGCCTGGTGCGTGGTGGTGCGAGGTTTGGAAACGACTTTTGGTGGAGCTTGTGCCTCTCCTTCAACTTTAACCTTCTTTACTGATTCTGCCTCAGGTTTGGCTGCTTTTCTTTTTCTTGTGGTTTTCTTCTTGTTCCCACTACTTGACAAATGTTCTCTTTCCTCTGCATCTTTGGCCAAAAACAATTCATACTCCTTCATGAATACATCCAAGTCTTGGTTCCATAAATCAATAGCAGATTTACCAATTAATATCTCCAATTCCTTTTGCAAACTAGACTTCTCATTCAAAAGTTTGACATAACGTTCATGAGTCAAAGACCAAATCGTCATACCCAACAAATAATCGTAAGATGAAAATATAGTGTCTGGTTTATGTTCACCTTCAACACGATCCTCGGTCTTTTTCAAGTTCAATGCGGAAACATCACCTTCATTTTCAATTTCCTCTTCGGAGTCATTATCATCAATAAACACATCTGACCCCTTTGATTCCACAGGCGTACCATCTTTCGTAAATTTTGTGAAATCATGTTTTTCAAGCAACTCGATCAAATCCTTCTTCTTCTTATTGGCGACTGACAATTCTTTTTCAATAATCATCTTCACAAACCTGGCTTGTTCCGAAATCATCAACAATTTACGTTGCAACATCTCGAGCATGTGATTCTTTCTCTTTTCGTAATACTCCAAACGGACATAATAGAAATCTTTCAAAATCTCAAATACGTCATTATATTTCTTGATTCTTCCGTATGGATCAAACGCAACCATATTTCCCAAACTTATTGATGAAATCAATTTGAATTTCTCCAATAAACCAACTTTCAATGCTTTTTCCATTTCCGCATCACTCAATTTGACAACAAACCTGATGTTCGTTGTATGGTGCTCCTCCATATCCTTTATCCATGCAGGAGTTTTTTCATTACCGAATCCTGCCAACAAAAACTCTTTCACAGTATTGGTCCAGGTCTTTACTGGAATTTCAGTAATCTCCACTATGTTGTCATCAATTTGCTCTATCTTACCACTGATTTTGTACTTTTGTTGTCCCATGGGCTCAATAACACCATCCCATCCCTTGTACCATGGCATCATCTCCTCCAAAGGTTCATTGTTCATGAGCCTCCTCAAATTAGCAACAATTTCCTTCGGGTCATAGGAGGGTATGTTGGTTGACCACCCAGTTCCAATACCTTCAGCTCCATTAACCAAAATCATTGGCAAAACTGGCAAATACCACTGCGGCTCAACAGTTTGCTCATCATCTTGAACATAGGTATAAATCGGATTGTCTAATGGGTTGAAAATAGCCTTTGTTATATCATTCAACTCAGTAAAGATATATCTCGCAGCAGCGGCATCTTTACCACCAGTTGCTCTCGAACCGAAAGCACCATTTGGTTTCAAAATGTTGATGTTGTTTGACCCAACAAAGTTTTGTGCAAGACCAATGATTGTTTGCACCAAGGAGACTTCACCATGATGGTAGCCAGTATTTTCACTTACATACGCTGCCAATTGTGCCACTTTGATTTCACTTTTCAAATTTCTCTTGAAACAACCAAACAAGACTTTTCTTTGACCTGGCTTTAGCCCATCAAGCACAGAAGGGATAGATCTAATGTTATCCGACATCGAAAATAAAATCAATTCCTTGTTTATAAATTCACTTATGGGTATTTCATTCAACGCGGGATCTAGTTGATTACCAGGAACAAAATTTTGCAACCATTCCTTTCTTTCATCAGCCTTCTTTTTGGAGAATGCTAGGTCAATACAGCTACTATCCTCACCTTGCAATGCATGGAATCTTTTCAAGTGTCTATCCAAGGCTGTAAAATATTCTCGAGCTTCCATGGGAGTTGAAGTACCCAAACCCTTGTAGTACTTTTGAGTCCAACGACAAGTTTGACCTTCACCATCTCTCCATGTTTCAAATTCTGGCATGCTGTAAAATGGAATTATCTTTTTGGCCCCACGACCTTTCACAGTGACTTTGACAATAGGTGTAATGAATTCAAGCAAAAACCCAGGAATATCAAGCAACCCAGGAAACGAAGTTTCCAAAAAATTGATAATCAAACCTTTAATATGTGATCCATCTTGATCTTGATCTGTCATAATCATAATATGCCCATACCTCAACGACTTGATGTTCTCCGCATTGTAAGTCTTTTTATGCTGAAGACCAATAATTTGTTTCAATGAATTAATTTCAGCGTTCTTTGCAATTTGATCAGCGGAAGCTTCACGAACGTTCAACAATTTTCCTCTCAACGGAAAGCAGCCATAGTAATCTCTTCCGATAACAGTTAGCCCAGCAACCGCCAAGTTTAAAGCCGACAACCCTTCGGTAAGGATCAAAGTGCACTTTAATCCATCTCTCGTACCAGCCTTGTTTGCATCCACTAAATTGACCTGACCCTTGATACGCAGTTTCCTGCTTCCATCTACTTTTTGTAATGCCTTGTCTTCGTTGGCATTGGCTATATCACGAATCTTGTCAGCTATCCCGGTCTTTAACACACGGCTGATCAAGTTGTCGGAAGCCACAAACTTTTCTTTACCTCCAAATTGAGATACTTTAGTTGTGAGTTGTTCCTTGGTTTGCGATGTAAAAGCAGGATTTTCAATAAGACAGTTAATAAAAATAAACATGTTGTCCCTCACCTCATTCGGCTTGATCATCAATTTTTTCTTTCCCTTTTCCTTCTTGGACAATGTTTCCACCAATTTGGTTATGATTTGATCGGACACATATTTGACGTGGGTACCACCTGCAGTTGTGGCGATGGAGTTAACAAAACTCACTTGGTTGAATGAACCATCACTGACAGCAAACGCCACTTCCCATCTTTCGTTGAACACTTCATGTACAATTGTGGTGTAATTCTTGGGAGCACCTTCTCCTTCTGGCTCTGGCGACCTCTCCTTGATTGCTTTAACATACATTTCAACATAGCTCTTGAAGCTAGTGACGGGCAATCGCTTGTCATTGAGATAGATGTTACAATTCTTTACCGTACCACAAAGATCATACACCCTTCTTCGCAAAACAGATAACAAATCCTCGTCTAAACTGTCCATATCAAACTTACTCAAGTCCGGTTTGAAAGTGATCTTGGTGTATTCTTTCTTTGTTTTTAATGCATTAATCTTGGGTTTGCCGACTTTTGTCATGTTGTCCGTCCACGTTTGTTTGTACAACTTGCCGGTATTCAAGTCAGCCGTTTCAACCTCAAATTGAGTGGAGAAAATGTTACATAACTTAGCACCAAACCCATTTCTACCACCAGTAACCTTTTTTTGATCATCATCATAATTGGAAGAAGTCAACAAGTTACCAAAGATCAACTCAGGAATGTACATTTTCTCCTTTGTATGCATTTCTACAGGAATACCTTTACCATCGTTGAACACTTGAATAACGTTATTTTCAGGATCAATCCTCACCTTGATATTCTTCATGGAAGGGTCTCTTATCTTGTTATCAGCGGCATTCACCAAAATCTCGTCAAAGATTTTGTAAAGACCAGGGACAATTGTGACTTCTTGAAATTTCATAGATTCAGACTCAGCATCAAAACACCACATTTCCATTTTAGTTTTCTCAACTGAACCGATATAAGTATCTGGTCTCTTCAAGATATGTTCCAATTGAGATAGCTTTTGATATGTCTCAGAAGCGTTTGAAGGTTTCCCCGTTGAAGTGGTTGACGCGTTGCTAAATGAGTTTAAAGACGTGTCTGCTAGTGGCTGTTTCTTTTGCTTTGACTTCTGAGCCTTTCCAGAGCTAAAGTCTTCATTATAGCTCGACCCTTCGGAAAGGTAGTCGGATTCGTCTGAAGGTCCCGACATTATTCAAGCAAAGTTGATGTGCAGCTCAGGGCAGAAGAAGGAAGAGAGTGGGTCCTGCCGTTCCCTTTTTTATTTTTTTCTCTGTTTACAAATCAGAAGAGGGATGTCACAAACACAAAGATATGGATCTTCTACATGTTTCATCACGGATGTACATATACTCCAGGGCACTACTTCACGAGGAGAGGATGTAGAGAGGCTGCAGTGTCGGTAATTATTGACTACTAAAGCCAACTCTGCTTTCTTACTACGATCAGCCTACAATCTTCACCAATATCGTTTTTGTGAA
This sequence comes from Lodderomyces parapsilosis, assembly GCF_000182765.1. NCBI lineage: Eukaryota > Fungi > Ascomycota > Pichiomycetes > Serinales > Debaryomycetaceae > Lodderomyces > Lodderomyces parapsilosis. The sequence continues at coordinate 245,726 of NW_023503282.1, read as the reverse complement.
TTCGTTGTATGCAAAATTATGTAAACCCATTACTCTCTTACTTACTTTTCTTAAACATTTGTGCTTGAATCCGCTCAAACTCATCATCATCAATATCCTTGGAGCTTCTTTTCGTGCCCTTTTTCTTACCATACTTGGCCTCTAGATTCGAAATTAAACTGTCCAATCGGTTATTTTGACGACCTTTGATCAAACTTGCCAAATCTTGTGATGTCTCATTCTTCTTTTTCAACTGTTTCTGTAATTCTTCAGCCTCTTTGGCTTCTTTGGCCAATTTCTTCAACATATTTTTCACCTTAGTTTTCCGACTCTTTGTGTATTTTTCCCATGATTTAGTCACAGACTTGTCCACTTTCAAACGAGGAAGTTCTTGCTCAATAATTTTGTACACTCGTTCCTCTTCTGATTCAGTGAAGTCTAAATGGGGAATTACCTCAAACAACTTCAAAAAATCGCCTTCATAATAGATGAAACTGGAAACGATATCTTCCCTTTCTTCTTTTGATTTTTGGTACTTGACCCTATCCTCTTCGATCATTTCAACTGTGATTCTCTCATTCATTGACTGGAAATATTCCTTCCAATCAAACCCTTCGTCATCGTAATCGTCATTAAGTTCAGACAACGAGCCCAACGTGTCAAATCGATTCCTTCTTACGGGGTCGCTCAAAATGCTGTATGAAAATTGTATCTTTGTGAATAGCTCTTCCTCCGAAGCTGCTCCAGATCGGTCATTTTGTTTCATTTGTTTGATCTTATCAGGATGATGCTTTAAACATAGTCTTTTGTATGTCTTTTTTATTAGAATCGGAGACGCATCTTTGTCAACTCCTAAAACCTCATAAGGATCTATATCCGGAAATGGAATACCCATGATACAGTAGAAAAAAAGGGGATGTTGTAGTGGTTACGGAGTTGTAGTTGTTTCCTGTGGGTGGTGATTGTTTCAAAAACAAATTTTCAAATTTCATTATGAGAAGCTGACGCGAAAAGGGAAAAAAGAAATTTGGTCTTACAACCCAGGGGTACACCAACAGAATAAGCATATCGATGCTGTAGTTTAGAAATACAAAAGAGGGAGTGTGCTGTATACCAGTATAAACTATGAAGGATGAATGCGTGTCCCGGGAAGAGGCATGTTGAACAGGTAAATGTCTATTCCAAATAGCCATAGCCACCATTGGTTGTAGCTAAGGACTAGACTTCCACGAATACACCTCTGTAATAAAGCAATTTCCATATTATAATTATACATTTACAAAATCCTCTACTAACTCATTTAAGCTGTTCTTTCAAACGTTCAATTTCTCTGTAAGCTCTTTCCAACTCTTGTTTCAATTTCTCATTAGATGCACTCAACTCAGACACTGCTTGTTCAGTCAACAACTTTTCCAATGTCCACTTTTCAATATTGTTATTTTCATTTTCCTTCAATCTCTTGATATATTCCACTGCTCTTTGCAAAATTTGAGTCTTGTTAGTATCTCTAGTGGGGATCAATTCCGCCAATTCCTTGATACCAACATTGATGGCCTCTCTTCTGCGTCTCTCTACCTCTTTATGGTTGTCCTTTCTTTGCCTATGCCATTCATCGGTGCCGTGCTGTGGTTTATTTGCACTGGGACTCTGTGCGTAATCACTACCAGGACTACCTTGGTGAGGGTCTAAAGGTGAACCATGAGCTGACAAGTGGTTACCCTCTGGTGATTGATGCTGATTTTGTTGCTCGTGTTGCTGCTCAAGTTTTTGCTTAAGTAAGTTTTGGTGATAAGCTTGTTGTTGTTGCTGCTGCTGTTGCTGTTGTTGCTGTTGCTGTTGTTGCTGCTGTTGTTGTTGCTGCTGTTGTTGCTGCTGTTGTTGTTGTTGTTGCACATTTTCATTTTGGTCTTGGTCCTTCAGTTGATCATTGAGGGCGGCGGCAACAGTAGCTACAGCTCCAATTGCTGCGCCATGGCCTTTTTCGTTCCCATCTTGGGGTTCAGCCGACTTGTTGTCTAATTCCTTTTCAGCACCAGCTTCTGCCTTGACGTCTGATTTTTCCTTGTGATGAGCCATCAATTCAGAGTCTATAGCCATGTCATCGCCGTACTTTGCTTGCTTCTTCCCCTCCTCGTGTTCTGGGGACAATGATCTTTTAGACATTGGTACGTTTCTTTCTATTCTATTATATTGTTAGTAATCATGTGATCTCATCTATGAGTGGGTGCAAAAATACGTTGTTAAAGACACTCACGTGGGAGTCAGGTGTTGAAAAGAATAAAATGCCCCGCTAAACAAATCACACCCAGTGTGGCCCGAATAAAAGCCTAGCCCGTTCGAAACAGTATACATACTCCTACCAAATGCGGTGATTACTGTTTTCCAATACTCAAGTTGTATATTGGTGATGATAAGTGGTAGTTGCGTGTTTTTCCACTCTTACGAAGTCATACGTTTATCACGTTTTTTTTTTTGTTTGTTGATGATGATGGATTAAATGAGTGTTTTTTGTTTACAGTTTGTAAATTGTGCACTTTGACACGACCACATTCTATTATTTTTAACCAAGGCAGTAGAAAAACTTTACCCACACTACAGAATGACAGATTACAGTCAAAACGGTCCGTTGGCTAATCCACATAATGGTCATAGACCATTCGGGATTCATCTACGAAATTCCGGAATGGCTTATGCAACTACAATGTTATATCCGCTAAAGTTGTCCTACGAAAGCGAGTTTTTCCGAGATCGGTAGTGTACATTTGTCTAATTGTTGTTCTTGAGTAAGGGTATGCGCTTAGATTGCCACCCATCTAAGTGCATACGTTTCTATGCGTATGCGCTTAAGTAGTCTCGGTTTTTAACTTCCAGCCAATCATTTTAGAACTTACACAAAAAGGTAAAAATGTATCCCGGAAATCAGGTCATATACTGCACTTTTTTCGTACGACAGCCATGCGAATAAACGAAAGATAGAAATAATCATCAGCCTTTCGGATAACTGCCGGCCCTTGGCTGCAAAATGAATCGATTCATCAGAGTATAAATATAGGGGGTGCAACATACCCCCTTGACCTGCGTTTGCTGTATAATACATCAATTACAAACAACACAATCAATACTATAACTACTAGAACAACCACAACTATAATGTCGGAAATCACTTTAGGAAGATATCTTTTCGAAAGATTGCATCAGTTGAAAGTTGATACCATTTTTGGCGTGCCCGGTGATTTCAATTTATCACTCTTGGACAAGATCTATGAGATCGATGGAATGAGATGGGCTGGTAATGCCAATGAATTGAATGCAGGTTATGCCGCTGATGGGTATTCCAGAGTTAAAGGAATGGGAGCTATTGTATCGACTTTTGGTGTTGGTGAATTATCCTTGACCAATGCTATTGCTGGTTCATTTGCTGAACACTGTGCTATTTTGAATGTCGTTGGTGTTCCATCAGTTAATGCTCAAGCCAAGCAATTATTGTTGCATCATACTTTGGGAAATGGTGATTTCACAGTTTTCCACAGAATGTTTAAAAACATTAGTCATTCGAGTGCATTTATTTCTGATATCAACAGCGCTCCAAATGAAATTGATAGATGTATTAGGGATGCGTATGTTTATCAACGACCAGTTTATGTTGGATTGCCATCCAATTTGGTTGACTTAATGGTTCCAAGTTCATTATTGGAAACTCCTATTGACTTGTCGTTGAAACCAAATGACCAAGATGCTCAAGAAGAAGTTATTGAAACTGTTGAGAGACTTATAAAGGAAGCTAAGAACCCAGTAATTCTTGTTGATGCTTGTGCTTCAAGGCATTCTTGTAAACCGGAAGTTGCCCAATTGGTGGATGCTACTCAATTCCCAGTTTTCACCACCCCTATGGGTAAGTCAGGTATCAATGAATCACATCCTAGATTTGGTGGTGTTTACGTTGGTTCGTTATCTCGTCCAGATGTCAAGGAGGCAGTTGAAAGTGCTGATTTGATTTTATCAATTGGTGCCTTGCTATCAGATTTCAATACTGGTTCATTTTCCTACGCTTACAAGACCAAAAACGTTGTTGAATTCCATTCTGATTACACAAAGATTAGACAAGCTACTTTCCCGGGCGTTCAAATGAAGGAAGCTTTACAAAAATTATTGGAAACTGTTACGTCTTCCGTCAACCCATCATATACTCCATCACCAGTACCACAACAGAAATTGATCAACTCCCCAGCTCCGCCAAACACTCCATTAACTCAAGAATACTTGTGGACCAAGGTAAGTTCTTGGTTCAGAGAAGGTGATATTATTGTTACTGAAACTGGTACTTCAGCTTTTGGTATTGTACAATCACGTTTCCCAAACAACACTATAGGAATTTCTCAAGTGCTTTGGGGTTCTATTGGTTACACAGTTGGTGCTACTTGTGGTGCGGCAATGGCTGGACAAGAAATTGATCCAAATAGAAGAGTCATTTTATTTGTTGGTGATGGTTCGTTGCAATTGACGGTTCAAGAAATCTCCACCATGTGTAGATGGAACTGTAACAACACTTATTTGTTTGTGTTGAACAATGACGGTTACACCATTGAGAGATTGATTCATGGTGAGAATGCCACTTATAATGATATTCAACCTTGGAACAATTTGCAACTTTTGCCATTGTTTAATGCCAAAGACTACGAAACCAAGAAGGTCAGTACCGTTGGTGAATTGAATGATTTATTCCAAGACAAGGCATTTGCTAAACCAGACAAGATTAGAATGGTTGAAGTAATGTTGGCTAGAATGGATGCTCCTGCTAATTTGGTTGCTCAAGCTAAGTTGTCAGAAAAGACCAATGCTGAACCAAATTGAATTGTATAGGGTGACGAATATATTAGGGATTTAATAGAATTATATTTTTGTTGAATTGAGAGTGTAAAAATCGGACATCTCCGTTAATCAAAGCAAGGCAACAAGTGCTTCTCCCCTCGTATCGTTGTTGGTTGTATGCAACCATACAGAGGGGGAGCATGTGTGGCGAGCACTAGGTTGGGCTCCAAGGGCCATCCACAGCTTATGATCGTAACAAAAATGATCAACTTCTAAGAATCATATGCTAAGAGGTTCGTCTCGTGGATTATCAAAAAATTTGCAGATTGCACCTACTTTTCTGAAGTCCCCCCTCTTTCGCTTTCAAGAGGGGGCTATCATCCAATGTAGGAATGCAATTGCTCAATGACGAAAGTATCATCTAAATCACAAGCATGAGCTAAATATAAACGAACTTTAGTATCATTTCTGTTCGCTTTTTCTCCCCCTTTTGCATCTTCGCCCAATAGTTTCCGCTTTTGACAACAGCTACAACGGACTTAAACCAGGACCGAGTTTGATATCATAAAAAAGGGGACTCCTTATACATTATTTCCTGAATTGGTGGGGGCGGTATTGCAAAGAACTGGCGGCCCGCAGTCGACATTGAATAACGTAATCTTGCATATATGTGAATAGTGTTTTGTGTCATTATTGGTAGTATAGTTGGTAGCAGTTTCGGATATCGCCGTAAATGACTAAATTGTATGGCGTTTGAAGCTGCTTTAGAATTTTGCAGCATCTTTGTGTAACAGAGCCTTTTGCATGGTCTTCTGCAAATGTTTTGATAAAGATTGATTTTTCTCCAATCAGAGTGGCTCTAAGCATGTAAAGCATGTAAAGAGCAGAGGCTGAATCTTCAAACGGGACAATAACATTTGCGAATGTCTGCTCAAATGTTTTCATAATCACGTTGAACCAAGGCTTTGAACTTGATCCTCACTATTGATTACGACGAAGGAAATGATACGTTTGGCTTACACCTAGTATTTGGAGCGCTTTTTTATTGTCATTTAAAAAAGGTGGTGTTTCTTCTGCACAGCGACTATATACTTCTAGTCACTACAGTAAATGACTATTTCCTTCTCTCGCAATAATTTTGCTCCTTGTTTCAAAAGGGCTCGTCTTGTGTGATCTCTTCTCACCCCTCCATGAATCAGATCCCCACATTTAACGCCGAAAAGATACTCCATTTAGAAAGAAAACAACCCCCTCAATTTTCTTTTTGCCTCACCCTGGCCATCAACTCTATAATTGCAAATGCGTCATTGTAATTACAGTCTGTCCTTCATTTGCTCATAACCCATTTGCCCGTTCTCCTAGTTACACCGCTGTTTGTTTTTCGTCGATTTGTGTTTTGAATTCAATTTTTGCTATTGTTTGTCTTCTTCTGATAAGATATTTTCCGCCCAGTCAAAATTGAAGTTGGTACAAAACCTCTTTCTATAGAATCATATTGAAACAATAGTGTCTTTGATATGTGCTAGATAGGCCCATCCATTGTAGGCTGAGAAAAATATATTATTAATATGTTTGAACATTTCTTCCTTTTTTTCTTCGAGATTGGCTATCTGCGTTATCTTTTTCAAATTAATTAATCAACGCCAACGCCTAATTTGTTATTCACAATTTTTTCTTTTTTTTTTTATCAAAGATCACTGGGTACTTTTTGTTCATTTCGGTTAGATCCATCGCAAAGAGATAAGGAACATCACATCAAACTATATAAAGGACTTCATTGTTCGAATTGAAATACACCATCAAACAAAAGGTACATAAATACAAGAACATCTTTCCTTGCTCATCCTACTTCTCCTCAACCTTCCGGATCGGTATTAAAGTTATATTTTAGTTATTTGGATTTAAAGTTTCTCCTCATCAAGGGACTAAAGTTTTACCTCAAATATTTCGCAACTATAAAATTTATTCCTTGATCCCTTTTTTATTTTTAATAAATACATCAAGACAAAACTTTAAGTCAACCAATATCGCATAACGTTTCAGAGAAAAAACCCATTGCCGACAGGATATGATTGATTTCACAAGGACCCTTAAACGGATTTTCCGTAAATGGACCACTAAGGATGGTATAATTGGTGATTACGATTACAAATACTTGTTCACCCCAGAAATACCATTTGTTTCCAAAGAAGCCAAAGTCCAGCCGTTTTTTGGATTAAATTCAGATATGCCGCTACTTTTAGGAGCCATATTGGGATTACAACATGCATTGGCAATGATGGCGGGTCTAGTTGTGCCTCCTGTTTTGATTAGTGTTTCAGCAAATTTACCTATTGAAACGCAAGAGTACTTGGTTAGTACGTGTTTGATTGTTTCTGGTCTTTTGTCAATTATTCAAATCACCCGTTTCCACATTTATGGTACTCCATATCATTTAGGTACTGGGCTATTGTCGGTTGTTGGTCCATCGTTTGCTACAATTACAGTCACTTCAAGTGCGTTTCCTATGATGTATGCTAACGGTACTTGTCCCACATCAGCTGATGGTACAAAGTTACCTTGTCCCGATGGCTACGGTATGATTTTAGCCACAGGGATTGTATGTGCCTTGTTGGAAATATTATTGTCATTCTTACCAGCCAAGATTCTTCAAAAGGTTTTTCCTCCATTGGTTACGGGACCGGTTGTTATGTTGATTGGTATTCACTTGGTTGAGACTGGTATAGAAGATTGGGTTGGTGGCTCAGGATGTGTTGAAGATACTTGTACAATGGGCAAGTTTTCCAAACCATGGGGGTCAGCTAATTTCGTTGGGTTGGGATTCCTTGTTTACGTTTCCATTATAATCGCAGAAAAATTCGGTTCACCAATCATGAAGAGTTGTGCAGTTATACTAGGATTACTTATTGGATGTATCGTTGCTGCCGCTTGTGGTTATTTTGACTCTAGTCAAATTGATGCCGCCAAAGCTGCTAGTTTTATTTGGGTCAAGACATTCAAGTTGAAGGTTTATGGTCCAATTGTTTTACCCTTTTTAGCGGTATATTTGGTTTTAATGATGGAAGCTATTGGTGATATAACTGCAACTTCAGATGTATCGCGTTTAGAAGTTGAAGGTGAACTTTACGAGTCAAGAATTCAAGGTGGTTTATTGGCAGATGGTTGCAATGGTATATTAGCAGGTCTAATGACTGTTACCCCCATGTCAGTTTTTGCTCAAAACAATGGGGTTATTGCTATTACTAAATGTGCCAATAGAGCTGTCGGATATTGGTGTGTTTTCTTTTTGTTGGTTATGGGAATCTTTAGCAAGTTTGCTGGCGCCATCATATCCATCCCCAAGCCAGTATTTGGTGGTATGACTTCATTTTTGTTTTGTTCAGTTGCTGTGTCTGGTGTCAAGATTATTTCTGGAACAGAATTTACTAGAAGGGATAGATTTATTTTGACCGCAGCGTTGGTCCCTGGTTTAGGCTCTACATTGGTGTCTGACTGGTTCAGTCATGTTTTTACTTATTCCGGCGATAACCAATCATTGACTGGATTCTTTGATGCTATTGTGTTGGTGATGGAAACCGGATTCGCCATTACTGGATTCATTGGAGTCATTTTGAATTTGATCTTGCCACAAGTTCATGATGATGTTGAAGAGATCAATGAGTTGATTTTAGAAACTGTGGGTTCTGCTGATGAACATGCTAGAGAAGTGTTTGCTAGAAAGGAGGGAATCTCACTTGAACAGTTGAAAAGTCAAATGACGCATCACGGTCAAAATGTCACCAGTATAAGGTCGTCTGATGGTATACCTGACTTGCCATATCCAAATCAAAAATAGAGACATTTACTCTGTTTCTTTTGTACTATAGTTTTATGAAGTTAACATAAATACATATTCTAGTTTAATATGCCTGGAAGAAGCACATAAGGTGTAAGATGATACTGATGTTCTCTTGTTGCACATGTCATATGGGACAGTAAGTATTAAACTGTTTAACCGAGGGTAAAAAAGAAAAAAAAAAAAAAACAAAAAAAATAAAAAAAAAAAAGACTAGACGAATAACACAATACGACGATATCAGTTACAGTTGCAACCATTGTTGAACTGTATAACTGCATAATCAAATAGGAAGCGCATTTTTAAATACCCGAAATAGACGCAGACACAGACAAAAGAAAAAAAAAAAACTATAAACTTCCATATTGACAATTCAACAAATATATCAGATACAATAAAAACTCTTCTTAAGCGCCAGGAAGAAAAAGAAGCTATAATAGTCGGTACAAACAGGGTATTCACCAGAGACATCAAAGATGAGTTTGTTGGCAATTTCTGCAATGTCGCCTCCACACAAACCAAGAACCACCAAAACACTTCCTTTACATTTACTTCTTCAACTAAACCATCTTTTACAGAAATCCATTTTTAATAGGAAATTTTATCAAGAGATTAACGATAAAGTATTGAGCAAAACATCGACAGTTGATCAAAACTTGTACTTTATATGCTATTTCTCATTGCTAGTGTCATCAATCCTCAATAACAAGTACCAAATTCGGGATTTTTTACGTAGTCAACATTATAAGTTACTACAATTAGTCAAAGGTGGAGCCAACAAGTTGAATATAGACACATCAAACATCAAGGCTTTCAACAAAACTAAACCACAACCAACTCCAGAATCACAACAACAGCCATCCAACTTAGCTTATCATTTGAAAAAGATTAATCTGTACTTGGCGGACGTGAGAATTTTCAACAGATTAACTGATTCAATTAAATACATGCCATGGCTAATTGACGAATACCATTCATGGCGTAACCCCAGTGCTGCTACCCCCAAATTTGATCGTTTCATAAACATGATTCAAGCATTAAACTGTATTGTATTAGAATTGTTTGAAAATGCCGGTTGGTTAACTGAGCATGATTGGGTGGGAACTGGTGATAATAATTATTGGTGTATCGAAACGTATATTTGGTGTTGCCGTGTTTGGGGTGCTTATTTGTTGATTGAAATTGCAGAAATGTTGAGAAGAACTCCCATTAGTAAATGGAGTAATAAGCAATGGCAGATTTCTTTATTTAAGAATGTTATTCAATTACCATTGGTGTTGCACTGGTGTTTGAGAGATGGCTGTTTAACTCCATTTTGGGTGGGTCTCTGTGGCTCTGGTGCTTCTTGGTGGAATTTTAAAGAAATGTGGCTGTCGATTGATTTATCATAGAGAGAAGGGGAGGGATAGCTTAAAGACGCTTGTTTTTTTTTTCTATATTTATTTTTCTTATTATTGTTATACAGATACAACAAACAAACTCAGTCAAATGCTGCTTGACGATCAGCCTTGGCTGCTTTTCTCTCCATTTCATCCCAGTCTTCACCACTCTCTTCACTTTCTGCCTCACTGCCACTTCCACTACCGGAAAAATCACTCTCTTCTTCACTACCATATTCTTCGCTTTCTTCACTTTCATCTTGTGGATCTTCATCACTAGCCTCAAACTCACTTTCTTGTTCTTCATCTTCACTCTCATCTGATTCTCCAGTACCGGTCAAAAACGACCATCCACCATCTAAAAAGAATTGATAAGGATCTGCTTGCACAGTTTTCATAATTTGTGCCCAATTCAAATTCATTTGACCTTCACTGATAGGGATATCAACATCAGTTAACCAGTTCTTTACGTCCTCAAGTAACTCCATGGGAATGGTGTTTATATGAACAACTGGTTTGGCAAAATCTTTAAACACAAATACCAAATCAAAATTCTTCAATCCAAACTGAACTCTTTCCAAATGAGCAATCTCAACCTCTTCTAATGCAACAACAAGGTATGGTGGGTCAATCAATTGAACAAGACAATCTCTAGTAGGGATACACAATACCGAGGACCTAAAAGGAACACCTTGGAATCCCAATTCTCTAAATGGAATATCCAAGTCAACAAGTCCATTGGAACTATCAGCAATGAGTTCAGCAAATTGCTTAAATTCTCTATCCAACAATGCTTTCCTTCTCCTTTCTTCTTGCTCTTGTTGCAATTCATCTTCATCACCATACCTATACTTCCTCTTTCTACCTCCAGTTTCATCAAATGCCATATCACTAGCTTCACGATAAAACTGCACATCAAAAGTTTTCCTTTTACCAATCATTATTGGATTTTTCAAATGACAATGTATGAGAACAATCAACTCATCTTTACATGGCTGGAAAAATAAATTCTTAATGTTTGAAAACAAAATGTCAATCTTTTGATCCATTTTGAAACTCGATTGGTAACGTAACCCATTATCGTGAATTTGCAAAACACCACCAATTTTCTTGGTATCAGGTGTTGGCCTCACAAATACATTCTCCAATTTCTTCATTCTTGATCCTTTCAATTCAACAAGATTTGCTTGTGCAACAACATCGGCCATTTGCTTCTTTTCCTGTTCTCGTTTAACTGAATCCTTTTTCAAATCTTGGATGGCTTTGAAAACATCAACCATCCGATCACGATCTTTAGATCTAACGGTGATGGATCTTAAGAATGTATTATCTGGCGAATCTTCATATGGCAATTCTGCTCGTCTAGTAACATTACCACCAGCACCTGGCGAATTAAAGTTTAATCTGAGATAGGTATAGTCTCCTTCTTCATTTTGAGATCCACTCTTGTAAGCATTGATGTGGAACGGCACCGGTCTTCCTGAAATAGGCAATATAATGGTTTGATTCTTGTAATCAATGTGGATCTTTAAATCAGCCACACTATTTGGAATCTGTGATTCACGTACATATGATTCATATTTTTTGAAAATGGGCTTGTAATCAGAAGCATCAGTGGCATCAGCTTTTGAAAATCTAGCTAAACCTTCTTCAGTTCTCTTTTCATGCAACTTCATTTGTGTTTCTTGTCTAATCTTTTCAGCATTCTTGTCATCTTCATTGACATTTTGATGCCTGGTTTTATGTGATCCATCGAGGTTATCAATCGGTTTCCTTTCGGGCTTCACCTTTTTCTCGTCATCTTCATCATTGAAATAGAACGATACCTCCAGCTGCGCTTTTGGGTAGTTTGTCAACAAGATTGGTTTATCGACACTGATTTTATACGTGTCAGTTAAAAGAATCGAGTAGGTCTTGTCCTTATTTGGCAAGTTTTGAAACCCAATTGTTAACGAGATAATCTGTCCATCAGTCAAAACTCTCTCGGATTTGGCATTTAAAATAAAAGTCGAATCTCTAAACTCAATTCCGATTAACCAACCACAGTTTTTAGTAAACTTGTCAGCCAAATCTGGTCTTTCCTTTTTAATGTACTCTAAAGTATCTTGATATACTTTACTTGCCTTGATACCACTTTTCAACAACTCACTGGCAATATATTGTTGCAACTTTAACAAAAAATTATAATTGCTTTCCATCTCCTTTGATGGGTCAATCAAAAAGGTTCTTCCAACATTGGCACAGTACGATTTATATCTCAATCCAATGGACGACAAGATGACACCATCACCAACCAACACTTTTTCATTAGAAATTGCACTTGGTTTCAAATCAAAGTCACTTCCGCTTTGAATGATTGGCGAATAACACCACTCCAAGAATTCCGGGTCAAAACCTTTGATTGGCTGTAACAAACTCTTTCCCAATTTGGTCTTCAAGTACCACTTGTTATTGTCGATTTTGTCCTCAATTTGGTCAGTCAATTGTGAGTTTGTAACTCGTTTGTCTTCATCGACAATTGCAGTCATGTCATTCACAAAAGTGTCCATCATAGCAACGCTAGCATTCGAAGCAATTTTAGTGTTTTCAAATTCTTCCGAATCCTTAATTTCCATAGCTTTTGATAAAGTTAATGCTAAATCAACAACCTTGAACCCAGAATCCTTACTTGCATCAGTCCATTCTTCAACAAACTTTCCATCATACTTGTCCTTCAAAACAGTTCCATATTCTTCACCAACTTTCTTCATATCAGCAATCAAATTGACAAACAACTGTTTGTTTCTCTCTGGGTCTTTGGTTCTAGTCCATAGTTCAACAGTATCTGGTTTATTAGTCAACCCTTTCAAATATTTTGCCTTTCCTTCCGATGTAATGAAGATACATCTTGTGGGTGACACGTAAATTGCTGTGTGGACAAATTCATAACCCAACAACCAATTTTGTAAAACTGTAGATTTCTTGTATGTGTTATCATCGTTACGTGCACCAACGATAACCAACCCCTGTGGGATTGATTCATCTTCTAGCGTTTTCTGCAAGATTGCTAACCTCTTGTAGAACAAGTTGGCGTCAATGTGAACGTCTGCCATCGCGTATTTTAAAGCAAGGAGTTTTTATCTCTGTCTTGATAATTTTATATTAACAATCAAATGGAACCAAAAAAGAGCCAAATCAATTGAAGCAAGATGGAGATTTAGATATGATGTTTTCCTCAAATGTGAATTCCCCCAGTAAAAATGATGATTCTAATCTCTTTGCCTTGACGATTTTTGATCAAAGGAAAAATTTCAGCATTCAATCAGTGTCGTGACATAAACAATTGCGACAATAACATTTTCCACTCACGTGTAACCACCAACAACACAAACAGACGCGTTTCAATGTAAACAAGAAGTACAAGACCACGCTTTTTTTTTGCAAGACTCTTTTGCACAAACGTTATTCACTTCTACAGCCTCCCAATTCACAACCCACCTTTCCCCCCCCCCCCCCCAGAGAAGAAAAAGCGGCTACTATGTTTAGACAGGTCAAGAGAAAGACTACTGGTAGAAGAAACTTTGAAGATAAAAAGTCGTCTTTAGCCACAGCTGAATTTACTCTACCGAAATTATATTCATCAAGACTATCATTTTATGATTTACCACCCAACCAAGAGATTACTTTGGAGGAGTTTGAGAAATGGGCTATTGATAGGTTGAAAATTCTTATTGAAATTGAATCGTGTGTTGCTAGGTCCTCATCACAAAAGGATGTTGAACTTGCATTGAAACCACTCTTGCTCAAGTACATGCCGTTGAGTCCTCATGGAGATGAAAAGACAGTTATGCAGGAGCGTATGAAGGATTATTATAGTCATTTTATTCTTCGCTTGGTATTTTGTCGTACTGAAGAGTTGAGAAAGAAGTTTATCAAGAATGAGACAATCTTGTTTAGAATTCGATACAATTCAATGCAACCTAAAGAGCAACAAGAGTTTATTGAGTTGAATCTGTACAAGTTATCGTGGTCATACATTTCCAGAGAGGAAAAAACTGAATTGATTGATAAACTTTTCGCTGCAAGTTGTTCAATGTTGAAGCAGCATTATGCATCTGATGGAGAAACTAATTTGACCAATGATCAAGTAAAACAATTGATGATTAACAAGGAAAATTTTATCAAATTGCCATTTGAAAAACTTTGTCAATTGGTATCATCTAGATCGGTTTATTTACAAGGTGGTTATGCTTATTTACCTACAAGTTTACAACTGAATTTATTAGTGGCTGAATTTCAAGAGAATTTGAATGATATCTTGATCAAGACTTTTCAGGCAATTCCAAGACTAGAAGAAGATGACCGACTCTTGCCCTTGCTCAACCACTTGTCACGTAATTTCTCCAACTTTCAATATGAGACTGATATCAATAGTGAACTTGCGTCCGACATCAATGCCTTATCAATCACATCAAAGCAAATCATGGCTCATTATCCACTTTGTGCTACCCACTTGCAACGCAATTTGATGGCGACTTCACATTTGAAATATTTGGGACGTCAACAATTGGGTATTTTCTTGAAAGGAATTGGGCTAAATGTTGACGAAGCTGTCAAATTTTGGGCTCAACAATTTACAAAGAATGGAAACATGACTCAAGAAACATTCAACAAAAACTACAAGTATAACATTCGACACCAGTATGGTTTAGAAGGTGCTAGAATCAATTATAGACCATGGGATTGTGCCACTATTTTGAGTAAACCCAAACCGGGCCCCAAGGAATATCACGGATGCCCCTATCGTGATTATTCTGAACCACAATTGAGATCAAGTCTTGAAGAAATGGGGATCAAGAATCAACAGGATATGAATTCAATCATGGATAATGTCAATAATCATGATTACACCATTGCTTGCACCAAAGTTTTTGAATTGACTCATCAAAAGGAGATTATGAGTGCTGCAAAGGGACAAGGGAATCATCCACCTCAATTGGAACATATTAATCATCCTAATTTGTATTTCGATAGGAGTAGACAATTGGAGAGGTCCGAGTTGAAAAAGGATGACGCGAAGGAAGATTAAACTTTGAAATTGAACTAAAATTTATCTATAACTTTCTCTATAATGTAAAAGAATTAAACTCAAATGTATTATACAACTCTGCAATTGCAGTTTGTTCAAAATTTTCATTCAAGTCATGACTTTTTTCCTTTTCAGCATTTTCCAATGACTTGTCATACAATAATCGCAATTGTTTAACTCGTTGTGCCCAGTTGGTGACGTATTTCCCCGACATGTCACTTGCATGCCATACATTGGCAAATTCACTAGCCAAGATAGCAACACTTCGAACAAGATACGGTAATTGGTCTTCACTCACAAGTTTGAAATGACAAGTTGCAAAAATCGCCGGAACGCCAGCTCGTCTAAATGTCTTGACTTTGAAAAATTTTCTCCGTTGATGTTGTGAGTGTAGAAAAGATGTCGATCTTTTAGTTTGCATAGTTTGGGGCGATATGACAATATTTAAGAAATTGAATTGACTCTTGATCAAATTGAAGTTGAAATCTTGATTGCCTGATTCATCAAAGAATATATTGACATAATTGTTCCCAATGTGGCGTTTCTTCAAATCGATAATCTTTTGATTTTCAATCGTGTTTGATATCAATCCATTGCCCATGGGATTAGTAATGGTGGGATCATCATCTCGATGCATCATTGTAGTTACATGAAATATGACTTGGGTCAACTTACTACTCCAACACCTTGCATACTCACCATCCATGTCGTTTTCGGTATCCAACCCACCAGTATATATGTCCCTATTGTCTTTCAACCTCACAAGAACACCAATTTTATCCAAAAACTTGAGATAATTCAAGGAGCCGACTTTGTTTAAAAACACTTCGGTTTCTGTGGATTGTTTGTCACCAACGTAAACAATACCAATTTTGTGGAATTCAACACTGGGTATACGATCCAAGACTGATAGTCCTCTGGCAATAACAGGATCCTCCAACATTGGAATAGGCTTCACTTTAGAATCAAACAACTGCAACAAATAGTAACTTGGATCAATAACTTCAGGTGATTTTTTCAGTACTTGTGTCTCGTGATCCAATTCAACAATCAATTTGCTAACCCCAGTTGGTTTTCTAATCAAAATTTCCGTATCACCCAGATGCACTTCTGTTTCAATGCTGACTACTGAACATCCAACCATCCACCGATTCAACACAGTATGGTCATGGTCACTATTTTGTCGCTTTTTTGTAGAATTTTTGACCTTTAATGGCAAATCACTAAATGTAAATTTCCTAACAAAGTCCAAAAACCCAATTGTTTGGTCACTAGGTTGCTGCGATCCACTCAATTGATCAGATGCAATCAATTGCTTGATCAAAAACGACGAAATCTTTTTCCGTTCACTCATTTCAATCTTGACAAACCAACTCGAAATAACATTGTACGATAATATGAGAATGTACTGCAGCATGAAAGATGAAAGACCTTTTGTTTTGGTTGATGGTGTCACTTCCACTTCTGCGTCAACTCCATGCTGTTGCACACTAGGCACAACAACATTGTCCGGATTACGCAACTCAGTGTCACGTGCATATTGAATATACTTGAATGCGATTCCAAAAACACGTTTGAATTCCTCCATGGTGAAATCGGATACCAAAATGGGTAAATGAACCAACGAACTAAGAAACTCCAAAGTGTGCGTACTTGCATTTGCACTAGTGACTCGTGTTTGCAATTTCGTCAAAATCAAAGTGAGGTATTTCTTGATCGATAAAGGAATCTCATAACAGCATATAGTAAGGATATTTATACACGGAATAGCCGTTTTTTCCCATGATCCCAATCCAAATATTAAACTCGATGTAATTTGATCTTCATCTGCCTTCAGAAATAAATCGTGATAGCCAATGAGTGATGAGAATGTTCTAACCAAAGCAACTTGTAAATCAGCTTTTGTAATATCGCCATTTTTGGGGAATACCAACTCTTGTGGTAGTTTTAAAGTCAACTGATTGCATACAATTGTTTTAAATTCGAGGACTTCCTCATCACAATGCATGAACAATTGCATATTTGACAACTGAGAACAAGAATGTGCCCACACATACGAATAAACTTCCCATTCAACAAAGTTACTCACAATGTGCAAAATTACCTTGAGCCACTTTTTGATGTCAATGTAATAGACATCCGCAGAATGTTCATTCGTTTCGGGGGTAAGAATTTGTAGTTCCTCTTTTGGCTTATCGAGGTACTTAGCAGAAATATAGTCAACTGTTTCAGGATACGTCCACAACTGGCCAGCAGTTGGTGTGACATTATCCCTCTTAAATGCAGACGCCAATCCCACCATATCTTGAGGGTTGGTGAGGTATACATAGTTTTCCGCAGTTGCTCTGAGTCTTGTTAGACACTTGGCAATTGTAAGCAAAACTTTTCCATTCTGTGTTGTGTTTGCAATTAATATCAATAAATTATAGCAATCCTCTTTTCTAGATGCTGGTGAGGTTGTGAATGCTGTGCAAATAGCCCTAGTTGAATAGACTAAAAATTCCGCAGATGCCTTGGGAGTCGAGGGAGCGGCCGGTTTAGAGCTCATGTAACCTCTTGTTATGATGATCTCCTTTGGAGGGGCCAGTTTCTTTTCAAATAAAGGTTTCAACAAAGACGTGAGTTCAAAAAACACGTCCGACAAGGATTCAGCAAGTAGTGTCGTCAAGATATCACCACATAGATACTGAAGCAAGATCTCATCAGTTTCCTCAATCGATAGTTTGAATACCCGCAAAAAGATGTCATAGTTGTAATTCTTTGGCTCAAATACTAGCATTGACACCTTGAATGCTTCGTAAATCACCTCAATGCATTTCAATCTTACCGGGACACTGCGATTACCAATATAAAAATGCCTCAACAATCTAAGCGACGTTTCATACCATAACGGGTTCAACAAGATGCAACTTTTCTCTTCTTGGAAACCTTGCAAGACAAATAAAGCTACGTCTTCAGAGATGTGTGAGCTTTTCTTGACGAAAAAATCCAACATTTTATCTTTAGGAACAGTCATTTCGTGCGATTGATATAGGTTCTTTAATGAGTCACATATGCTCTCCATTAGGTATTCATCTTCCTCGTCATGTACTTGAATTGAATCAAGTATATCAAACATTGAACAACCCTCAGAATACCAAACTTGGAATGGGAAAATATCATTGAAAAGTCCAGTGCTTTCTCTGCCAAGGTAGTTCTTGTAAAACAGACCGTCCAAAGCAGCCGCCAACATTTTCGAAACTCTTTTACCAATCAAGGGTATCTTCATTTGCAAAGCATGTAAAAGGGAAGAAAGATAAAAAAACAGTGGGAACTCAAATTTAATCTTTTCTAATCTGATCTTGACTCGTAATAGCTCTATCAAATCTAAAGAGCCAAGACAAATAGAGATTGCCGGATGAGACTCATTGGAAAGTTGCTTAAGTGAGGGGTCAGAGATTTGACCACACAATGTAGTGCCAATGAATACTGATGTGCTTTCATCACACATATTCTCAATTGTTTCAAGTGCTCGTTTCTTTATATCCGGGTCAGTTGATTGTTCGTGAGCAAATGCCAAAAACTTTAAAATCTGAGATATGTTTTCTTTCTTCAACTTGTTAAACGAAGTAATACAGTTGAAAAAATCAACTATGGCTCGAAGTAGCAGCGCATCTGTTGTTTGCAAAGAAGCAAGCTTTGACACATTTGCATTAGCAAAGTCTTTTAACGTGGCATGGTTGAATTTTAAACAGTTGGTTAAAAAATGCAACAAATCAACACAATTACTAATTTGCACATCTATGTGGTGAATCTCTCTATTGTCATCATTTGAAACTGAAACTAAAGTATCCACTGCTTTTGTAAACCATCTAATCAAGTTTCTATGGTCTTCAAAAATGATAAAATCATGAATATCATGCCCTTCCTTACACAAGGTACTCAATGCTTTCAAAATCAATGTGAATTCCGGATCAAAATGGTGTTTGGTAAACTGAGTGTACTTGTACACATCACTGAAGTAACGAGTCCTCGCGCCCATCGAATTATCATCCTTTTCAATACATGCAATACACAATTTGAAGGCTTGTCTTCTAATATTACGTGGTTGTCTTGGGTCGCAGAAATGTCGTACAAGGTACCATATTTCTTGAATTGATGAAAGGGAAAATCTTTCAACACTTTCAGTTAGTTGTTCCAAAGCTTGAGACTGAGATGGCGGAGAGGATGAACTTGATAGTAGTTGATCAAGTATCTTTTGCAAATTTTGGTCTCCTCCTACAACTGTTGGGTTGATGGTGACTGGTACATTTTTGGTATTTGATGAAGATGATAGGGATGATGATGACGAAGGTTTGAATGATTTGGTTAATGATTTGAAAACACTTCCTATCCCACTAGATGTGCCAAACGTGGGGTGATGAGTTGACATAAAACAATCAATAAAGAGTGTACATTCAAATAAAGTTGTATGAAAAGATTAAGGTTTCTTTCTTTTTTTTTTTTATTTTTATTTTTTTTTCTGGCGAGATAAAGATGTTTGAGTTCAACTGGGTGGATAAAGTAAATTGAATTAAGAATTAGAGTTATATCATGGACACAATCTATACTTTCTAATTAGAATAAACACCAACCACCAGCTCACCTGAATACTGTCCCCGAACGAAATGAACAACATTTTTTTTATTTTAATAAAAAAAACCCCCCCAAAAAAATAAAAAAAAAAAAAGCATCAAACATTAAAAAGGTAAAACCAAACCACCATCAACCATATAACAAATCCACAATATAACAAAACCCACCACCCCATGTAACTTTTTGTAAAATTGTCTTTAACCACCTAGGACGGACCTTGACGAACAAGTTGCCACAATTATATCCTTCACTTTCTATACCAACGCCCCATTTAATATTTTGACGAACGTTGCACCCACTCCAAAAATTCCACCATTTTGCCCGTTCGCAAGGCACAACTCTGAGTAGGTTCTTCATAAGTGGGCCCGTAGGTCCATTGATGTACTTGTATCCTCCAATAAAAGAATACGTTTGTCTCTTGTCATTATCAGGAAGTTGTTGGTCTCCCCAGTGTCCTTTGAAAGATAGCCAATTACCATAATTCCATTCCCGACCAATATGCTTGGGGTTGGAGTTGTTGGTAGCTGGATAGACATTTTTACCATCATAGGTGTATCCAAGGTAGTTTCTCGATGGGTTCCACAATGGGCCGCGGTCCGTAAAGTCACTTAGTATATCATAGGGCAAATCATGAGGATGTTGTCCCACGCTAGGGTAGTTGGCATGCGTTCCTCTGGCACTGAAAATGACTGGATGTCTTGGGTCTAACGCATATTTTTCCAAATTGTGATAATAAAATGCACCACCACCACCGTGGGCTGACATCCAAACAATGACTGGTTCCCCTTTATAAAACCTCACTAATGAGTGTTCCCAATCTCCCACGTGGTTACCATAAGGACCTTGGCCCATAACAAATGGACCCAAATTGAATGAATAAAAATAAAACCAGTATGCATCAACCCATCCAAAGCCTTTGTCAACAACAATTAAGGTTGCTGGGGCATTTTTGATCTCTCCATTGATTAAACTGGGTTTATTTTTGACCCCAGT
Organism: Lodderomyces parapsilosis; assembly: GCF_000182765.1. Lineage (NCBI taxonomy): Eukaryota > Fungi > Ascomycota > Pichiomycetes > Serinales > Debaryomycetaceae > Lodderomyces > Lodderomyces parapsilosis. The sequence goes on along the minus strand of NW_023503282.1, from coordinate 225,049 downwards.
GATCCAATCAGGATCCTTATCGAAATCAGAATTTGAAGTCAAAAACAAATCGCAAGAATGTTTAAGCTTGGACAACTTGTCCAAATTCATATCGGCTTCAGTGCCAGGGTACACGGACCCATTTTCAAATGTTACATGGAAATTGGTGACATATTCACCAATGTCGTACGGGAGATATCTTTCCTCACTGTATAAATGCACCAAGGGGGCATAGTCTATTACGTATTGTGGGATGTGTCCCTGTTCCAATGTTCGTTCTGTCTTTTTGGGCGAACTTACCAAGGGAGGGAAATCTTTGTAGTTCAATGGGTTGCGTAAGATGTTGTCAATTTTCAACTCTTTATCTTCATCTTGTATTGTGCTGAGAATGTAGCTGTCTCCGTCAGACACATCAAAGTAGTTTTGACATAGAATGGTAGGTGTAAGAGCTAGTAGCGATAAAAGTTGTATCAACATTGTTGTTGTTGTTGTTGTTGTTGTTGTTGTTGTTGTTGTTGTTGTTGTTGTTGTTGTTGTTGTTGTTGTTGTATGCACGTGTGACCTGTGGGTTGCTCTTTAAAAGCGAAAGTTTGTAAAGGTGTTATTATCGCTTCTAGCTGAGTGGTAACAAACAATATGATAAGCTCTAGTCCGGGTGTGTGTGATTAGTAATTACTTCTAACTTCTTCTTTGTACAAGTCCAGTGCTTGGTTGGTAAATCAATACAACAGTCAGTTGGTTATAGTAAATAGAGTAAAATAAAATATACAAACGTGGGTTTTAAAAGAGATGCAGATTGAATGATTATTGTCTTAGTTGTGAGTGATTAAGTTTCTTTTTTTGTCTCTTTGTCTCTCTTTGTCTCTCTTTGTTTTTTTTTTACATCCGATTTGTTATAATGTCGCTGTTTGCTAATGTCGCTGTTTCCTAATGTCGCTGTTTGCTAATGTCGCTGTTTGTTGTTTGTTGTTGTTCTTCTTCTTCTTTTGTGTTATCTCCGGTCGGTCAATCCAAAGAAACAATTCTCGTTTGTTATACGACAGAACAACCCCCCCCCTCTACCCCCATTTTAGCACGTGATTCTTTGTATATTTTCACCAACCAATTCTCTTCACTTCGTATCTTTCAAATAAATCTAATCTACATAGAAACGTCTAAACCCCACCTCTAAAAGACAAACACTTGGTCTCCTAATTTGGACACTGGTTTAGCCTTTTCATATCCTAATGATGCAGCAGCTTTTTTCATAGCACTAATCATTGGTGGAGGTCCACACAATAACAATGTAGTTTCATCAGAAGGTTTTGGCAAGTGTTTGTCAATCAATTCTGGAGTAACAAATCCAGTACTAAATTCCCAATCAGCTGGAGCCTCGTTCAAAACATAATGAATTTTCAATCTATCTGGATGTTTAGCAGCATATGCTTCCAATTCCTTTCTCAACAAAATATCATTCTCAGTAACATTGGCATAGATTAAAGAAATCTTGATGTTATCCTCAGGATTGTTTAAAATAGCGGTAATGATTTGATACATTGGTGCGATACCAGTACCACCAGCAATCATTCCAAATGACTTCTTCATGTTTGGAGTATGAGTAAAGAATCCCTTTGGGCCTCTAATTTCAACATAATCACCAACTTTTTTAGAAGCAACATGCTTGGAAATATTACCATTCTCATAAGTTTTAATCAACAAGTCAAAATGACCCCTTTGGTCACTGGTGGAAATGGGGGTATATGATCTAACAATCTCTTTACCATCAATAATAGCACCAATGGAAATATGCTGTCCAATGGGTAAATTCAAAGTATCGGTAGGTTTTGGTAATCCAAATCTATAAATTGCCGAGTTATGGGACACTTTAGTAATACTGATCAAAGGAAATTTCTGAAATTGATCAGGAATCAATGCTGGCTTGTTATTCTGTCTTGATAACTTGAGGAAATAGTAGCTAACAAACGAGATGATAATAGTAGCAACCGTAGCAAGTATAAGGAAAGGATTAGGTTCAGATGAAGAGTCAGCCATGTTTCAAAAAAAAAAAAAGGAAAGCTTCGATGTGGTTCGTACAGATTGTAATGGGGAAAGGAAAAAGAAGTGGTCAACTGGAGAAAATTGGAAGATATCGGAATACAAGTAAGAATATAACACGCGCTGGAAATTCTTTTTTGTTGGTGATTTTTATTTTTTTTTCTTTTAGCATTGTCACATGATGAGAAGAGGCATATGAATTTTAATACAACACAATGTGAAGTACCACCCCTCCCCTTTCTGTAGAAATATTATAAATATCCCGAATCGGGTAATACTAATGGCACGACGCTGTCATATTTATAGTGATGGTTAGGGTATACCATGGCTACAACAAGCTAAGAGCATGAAATGTTTAGTATCAAGATATAAAAGTAGCAAACTGCTTTAACTGCTTTACACAGGGTCTTTTTACCAAATGTGGAAATCATATGCATTTTTTTCACCAACAACAAAAGTTTCAAATGCCAGACAAATTGAGTTGAAACTTCCTACGCCTTGTTATGTTCTAGTTATACCGCTACACATCAACACTCTCTACTATGATACTGCCGTATTGCTGCATCATTAAACTATCCGCCGCATCCCCAGTTTGAATCTCCAACGGACCTTTTCCGTAAAGAATTCTCTTCTATCTCTCCAAATTGATATTATTACCAAATTTACCATACAAGTGTTTCTTCAATTCCCCCAATTGTTCATCAAACCCGTCAATTAATTCCTCCACTTTATCAATCTTTTCAGATAATGCCTTGTCATCAGCTTCAATCTTGGACAATGCTTTACTCGTCTTCATAAACACAAATGCATCACCAATCTTGTATTGTACAGACTCATCCTCATCTAGTAACTCCAATTCGGTTGATAAATCATCAAGATACTCTTTTTCAACTTTCAACTTGTCTAGTATGGCTTGCTGTTGGTCCTTCTTGGATATGATGGTTGAAAACTTGTTGATCTTTTGCTGGTCTTCCCAACTCACTTCTGTAGCAGTATTTCTTTGTCCTTCAGGTAGTAATTCCATTGTACTTTGTTGACTTGACATTGTGTTGATGTGATGAATGTTTGATTTTTTAGCAGATCTTATGTTTTGTTGCGGGATGGTAGCGCAATCTCTAACCTACAACTGCAAAGCTCACCAACCCAACCACACAACATTTTAATACTACAGTTCAGCTAGTTGTTCCGAAAGTGAATATTAATATTTATACAAACCTATGTAGAACCCCCTTTTTAAAAAGAACAAAAAAATTGAAAAGACAAAGAAAATTAATTGAAAAGTAAACCTTTAAATAATTTACTCTTCATCTTCTTCTTCATCATCTTCAGCAACAGAGTAGAATTGCAATCTGTATTGGTTTTGTTTAACAGCAACAAATCTGATCCAATCTCTGATTTGGTTCTTTTTCAAGTATCTCTTGGTCAAGTATTTCAAGTATTTACCACTGAATTTGGTGTTTGAAACAACAACAACCTTGTTACCTTCAGAAGTAACAGAAATTTCATCACCCAAGTTTCCAACAATATTGTCAACTTTGATGTGTTCAATCAAGTACTTGACGTAACCTTCTTGGTCAAAAACACCATTTTCAACTGGAGCTGAAGTGTCAACGACGAATTTTTTGGCAGCTTTGGATTTCTTAGTGGTCTAAAAAAAGTGGTTAGAAAGGTTAGCCTACCGCACTTGAATAATACTTATTTGAAATTTGACCAATGCGTTAAAACGCACACGATTACATTTGCAAATAAAGTATCGGCAGCAAAGCATCCCTCCCATAAACGGGGGTAAAAAAATTTTGAGACAAAGGGTTCCAAATCTTTGAGCAGAAAACAAGACGAAACACAGGAAGGTCCAAACGTCATCTCTCAAGATTGTAATCCATAGGTTTGATACTAATATCAGTTCTTTGTTGTTGTTCTTTTTTTTGTTGTTATCTTTCGGAACTTTTGATAATCACAGCAGATAGATATGCCATGACTATTCTTCCCCTATTGGATATGCCCGGTTTTTAGTATGGGAGTTCAGACTTTGAGCTGATACTCGAAATGAAATTCGTGATGGTTGTAACACATTGAAGAATCAATGTGGGTGTATACATACAATTGGAGCCATGTTGATTGATTATTGATTTAGTTGATATTGGATGGAGAAGAGTATGAAGCAAGTGGGTTTTCTTTGATTGAAAAATTATCTTTCTTGGAGTGTGCGGAATCTGTTGCGCAGAGAAGAAGAAAAGAAAAAAACATGAAAACATCGACAAGGTCTATAGCCCTATACAAGTGGTAGCGCATAGTATATAAAAATAGGCAGAACCATAAATGGGTCAATCGTTAAAGATAAACCTACAACGTGTCGTCATTCGCATTTCAGTGAACGTCACATACCAGCTATTCTCTTAATATTTCATTGTCCCATTCAAGGTTTCTGAAGGTCATTAAATTGTCAACAAATTTAGTTGCGAAATGAGGCAAAAAAAGAAGTTCCATTACTCGATCAAGCATTGGCGACCCTTGCAATGATTTAGTTTATTGCAATTGAGAACAACTCTACTCGTATTTTATTAGTTCTTTATAATCTATTAATATAAAACAAATACGTATATAGACAATGGTATCAAACTCATGCAATAGGCGTACAACATCGTTCGTATGTTGTTGGTACTTGCTTCTGATCGATTCGAAAACCTATTCTCACTAGAACTAGACTCTGTATCAGAGGCATCATCAGACGTTGATACTGGCGCAATGGATAACTTATCGTCATCCAAGTTGAATACGACATAGAAATGTTTCAAAATATCTGAACCAAATATCGTACCTCCTATTAGTGACTCATCCATCACACCAAGGTAACATTTGCCATTTGTTCTTTCATTATTGATGATCAAGTCGGATACCGACACATTTAAAGTGGTGTTGCCAACTTTGAAATTGAAAAACACTTCATTTGTTGATTCACACGGCACCTCGTATGCCTGTTCGTCGTTGTTGTAAGTTCCATTTATTGATTCTCCAATAACTTTAATCCAGTCCAGTGGTAACGTTGAGAAGGTGGATCCTGTGTCAAATATCACATATTGTAACTGAGATTGGATTGAAGTGGTTTTGTCCCCACTAAGCGATACATCTTTGATGTGTATTCCACTATTCTCCATATGAGTAGTTGCCAACTCACCTTGATACTTGTTATTATCCACACCCCCAAATAGTATTGTACCTTTTTGATCATTCAAGTAGATTGAATATTGAGCAGTATCAATATACCCTTGTTTCTTCAATAACGAAATGAAATTATCATACCTCTCATTGTGTTTGATACCCAAAATCCCAAAATCAATACTTGACGCAGTAGCAACACCAAATTTCAATCCTTCTATTGTGACATTCCCCACACTTACGTCATCACGTCCGTATTGACCAATAGCAGCTGACCCGTCAGCAAATGCAATACTAAAATCATCATTTATGTATTTGTAAGTTGTCGAGTTTTCATAATCGAATGTACCATTGGCCTTACAAGAATACTCTTCATCCAAGTCGTTAAAAATATTCGGTATATTGGGTGCATTTTCCGCATGTAACTGATCAACAGTTGCACATTGCACGTTTTGAGACATTACCCACAACTCAGAAGATCCAGTGTCTATTGATACAACAACCTCATCCTTGGAGGATCCAATAGTCAAGTTTGTCAAATAAACATTTTTTTGTAACTTTATGGCTGTGTTTAGTGTATCTCGTTTGTCAAATCTTGGCTCCATCTCATGTGTCAAGACATCAAAGTCCAAGCTTATTGCCGACTCGACAATGATCGGTAGGTATGACGCTAGTAGGAATAATAGGCCAGGTATGGACATGGTTGGTAGTAATCTTTTCAAGAAAAGAAATAGTGTGTCGAAGTCGGTTCATTTTAATTTCTCTTTTAGAAGTCAATTACATTTCCCAATTTGTCGATATTTATCAAAAACAATGCCTGCATGCATTAGCCATCATCTCATAGGGGTTAAAATTGCACGTGCATGAGCTTTGTTATTGTGTTTTGTGTAATTATTAGATGTTGCAACACACGTTTTTCGTTTTTTTGCGATTCTAGAACTAACCAGGGGCTGTGTTTGGAGGTAACCAGTGAAAGAGGTTTTCATTGCCAGTAGAGCTACGTAATCCATAACAAACTTTCAATCCGAATGGAAGGGATCGTTACCGCCTGCGGGCAGGTCATAAAGTAACGTGCTTAGCTTTAGTAAACCAACTTTATAATTGCTATCTTTGCTGCTAAAATTTTCGAAAGTTACCTACAATCCACTTCAAGATTCTCTATAACCCTTATGAAGTTTAAAGGATCAGATTCTTTTACAAACGTGTATTTCAGTTAAACTTATCTACACGAAGCACCCAACCCACGTTCAGTTTTGGGTTGTGCGTTTCGAGCCAACAATTGTTTGTAAAGTGATAAATGTTACTACATTCAAGCAGTAGGTAATTGAAGGGGATTATGTGCTTAGGTTACAAGACAATGGTTTTACCGTAGGTTGGATCACCTTAATAGGCTCAAAAGGGAGTCTCCCATTGGAGGTTCACAGTAAAAATCTTTCCACGCTCCTTTACTGAGCAGTTTTCGTACCTACACGCACTGATTTTCACAATAAAAGTTCAATCAGCAAAAAAGAGACAAAAGGAGAAAGAAGCTCATTTCTTTTAGCTCTTTGTTTTACAGTATTCGGTTTCCTGAACTCGTTTAAACCTTTTTACTGAAAAAAAATGCGATTGTTGGAGTTCGGGGCACTGTCACATCTTAATATTAATCCGTTCGTGACGATTTTAGTCGACTTGAGTCCGCCCATTAAGGACGTGGCCTGTCGTCCTGGCCTGATTACCATGTAAGAGATGGATGATTATCGGTTTGAGTTTTGATAAATGATGAATCAATTTCATTGAAATTGTTGCTGGTATTCTCTATACGATGTCGAAATTATTTCAACGCAAAAGTGCTGAATATAATTTTCGATTCATGCTTCCACTTTCTGGTGTCAGGCGCCACAGGATTTTTCTATTGCACATTTCTGCTGGCCCGTTCATTTCCGGTGGGTAAGCTGGAATTTTGCCTTTTTATGCCTATTCTTGCTAGTTCTATCGCGACCTTGTCTTGACGAGGGTAGCTCAGGGGGGCATTATCATTTTTTCAATAAATTGCTAAAAGTGATAGTATATTGTTTAAGAAAGCCCAAAAATGTAGACTTTTGGTACCTCTGAAGCTCATACATCTACTTGATGGGAGTTAGTTCGATCATTTGAGGAAAGACGACATTCATCAGTGTGTGATGAAGTTGTCAACTTTAACTTAAAACATAATGACTACTTGATGGTGCAAAGTTTCACTGGAGTAGCTTGTGGCGACAAGTCACTTCAAACATCTCAGCTACCAACAGAGTCAAATGGGGAACATCGTGGCAATGCAATACCCAAAGATTGCACGTGTTCTTGTAGTTGCCCGTTTGGTTACCACCCCACACACACAAATTTGTGTGTGTGAATATTTGGTTGCATATCAAAGAAGTTAAATATATAGACATAGACATGAGACCGTCTAATTCAGAATCAAGACAGCCTCTTTTCCCAAAGCTCAATCATGCATTTGGCACTTGTTCTCCTACCAATTTGCATCGCTGCAGCTCATATGATCAAGCCCCAGTCTGAACAGTTTCTCCTTGCAGCCTACGATGAAGATTACACCTACAATTTACAACACGAAACTCAATACCTCAATGCACCAATCCAAAGAGTCGATTACCAATCATCCAAACTATTCATTCCTCAGCACACAAAGGACACCGCAAACTCCTCCACCACGTCAGCAAAGTATATTGAAGGTAAAATTTTGATTAATGGTAGTTATAAAGTAGATAATTTAAACAATGAGGGATTACATTTCATCAGAGTTGATAATCGTACAAATAGATTGAAAGCGTGTCCTAAAGGTGAATTGTCTACCGGGTTTAGCTTATTTAGGGATGAGTTGCTTTATAATAAATTGGGCAAATGGTCATTGTGCTTTGATGTTGAATGCAATTGTTCGTATATTTACCACGGAACAGTTAAGGATAATGTCAAGTATTGTGATTCCGGTGATCAAGAAATTACCGTGAGGGCAATTGGGAAGTATGATGCATCTGGAGCTATACCTGATTATCCATACAGCTTGGAGGAAAATTAAGAAAAAGGGACCCAAGTAATTGTCTGACTACCTTTTGGTTCAATTTCGGTATTTATACAGGTATAGAAGTATTTTCCCATTTAGTATGAAGCGCAATATTTAGCACCCTTTATTTTTAAGTAGATGTAGTTTGATGCATTATTAAGTAAGGGCAGTAGCGAGTGTTGCAAAACTAATGGTAGCGTGGAAAGAAATTCCTCTTAAGAATCTACACTAGATAAATCATAGAAAACATCCATTTTAAACTAGAAAACAACATCAATAAAAAAAAATAAAGGCCTATAGATGCAATAAACCAAACACCCTTCTCTGTCCCTTCCTCTCCCTCATCCCCTTGCAATGTTTCAATTACCATAATAGTAATTCCGAACCTGTTCCAACCGCATAGTATTCAACAATTCATCATTACTATAATTATTCTTAGCCTGTTCCATCAATTCAAATTTACGCCAAAACTCATCAAATTGAATCAGATCCTGTTTTATTGATTCAATTGATTCTTGATTATAATTTTGATTCACTTTACATTTCAAAATCAGTTTTGGTGGATCAAGATGTAATTGAGAACAACAATAATCACTGGTTTTGTGATCACCCTTTGACAAATGATGATGATTGTAATGACTGTGGTGGTGTTGATGACGATTCAGTTTGAAATCGAAAAAATTAAAGGGTAATGAAGCTGAACGTAAATGCAAGAATGATTTTTTACGTTTTGGAGATGATGATGATGACGATGGGGTGGTACAAGTTGTGGTAGATAGTTTCCCTTTGTTGCGTTTATGATGACGGGTAGATTTAAAAGTTGAGTAGTAATTATTCGGTGTTATTGGAGTTGGAGTGCTCGTTGATACTGATGGCATCATCGAATTTGCCTGATCTTGTTGATCATGTTGATTTTGTTGATTTTGTTGATCTTTTGGTTCATCAGACTCTGATTTCACATATTCTTCAAATTTGATCTTGCTTGGTGATGGCGAATTCGATAATGACAATGAAGATGAGGGGACTACTATACGTGTAGTCGCATCCATAAACCCATTTTCGCCATTCTTGAACAAAAGCAAATCAAAACTGGAGCTATTCAACCGTTTAAGCATATTGGTTGAATTCTTGCGAATCATTCCTTTAAACCTATCCAATAATGTCAACTCCTTCATACTCTCAATCATGGAATTCAACTCCATACTTTGATCCATAGCTTCGTCTCCACCGTTTTGATTTGGTTCAATATCTCCCTGCAGTGGCAACAGCAGCAGCAATACTCCTGGCTGTGAGTTATTAGCTGATTCAAGTTTGATTCTTTCATTAAATTTGCCATCGTCCATCGGTGGCAACTCATCCAAACTCCAATTATCAAACTCAAAATTGAAATTCATAACCGATAATGGCGATGAGTGAGATTGTATTGCAGTTGTGCATGGTTTCCTATTTTGTTCATATACTTCCAAGACAACTTTGTCTTCATCAACGGGGGAGTTTTCATAAACACTAAATCCATCTTCATGGGTGTGATTTGCCACTGTTAACCCACAATCCAGATTTCTTGCCCTCTTGTGCTGATGATTATGCGAATGGTGGTTATGGTGATGATGGTGATGGCGGTGTTGGTGGTGGTTGTGATGATTGTTATCATATGTAGATATGGAACTTGTATTGCTTCGATTGAACGGAGTGGCAGTTGATTGCAATGAGTGGTCAGATTGTAACAGTGATGAAGCTGACGCTGATGATGACTCCGATTGGATATCAAATAAATTCTTGATGGTTAAAATTGGCAGGTGTTTGGGTTGTTTTTGGTACCCTCTTGGCTCATGCTGCTGTGTTTGTACGAGGGCAGAATGAGAAGGTGGTTGTGGATGTGACTGTGCTTGTTGTACAAGTTGCATAGTTGTTGGCACTTGTGTACTCAGAGGTTCATGAACTAGTGACATATATTTGAAAAAACTGTGAATGTAACTTTGAGGGGGTTGTTATTGTTGCGAAAAAAATAAGAGGCAATAGAAATATAGAATCAAAAACATGAAGGATAAAAATTTATATGGTATGCTGAAATGTTGCTCAAAGTGGATCCATGGCACAACCAATACAAAAAAAAAAAATACAATTCCCACCATTGTGCATCCTATACTCTCCTCAAATCTCCCTCTAGTGAACTTCAATCTTATCCAACTTTTCAAATGCTTGTTGGTTATGCTTGTCTCTGTAACCATTTACTTTTTCATATTCAAACAACGACTCTCTCACCGGTGGCTTCAAGTGAACACCTTGTTTGATAAGATGAATATACTCTTGATCGGCATATGCATTTGGGTTATCCAAAATCTTTCCCTGCGGCAAATCATTCACATTTTTGTGTTTAGTACCATCCACTTGAAACAAGTGACGTATTTCTCGTTGATGATACTGCGCCAATGCTTGTGATTGGTAGTAATCAATCAAGACTTGGTGGTTTTCCGTCAAGATTTGATAAATCTCCTCATCTGATAAATTTTGAATGAGTTTTTTGAGCTTTGTTTTGTTGACACGTCCATTTGATTTCATGTAGTCATTAGGATCGAGAGCCTTCACCAATGAGGGTTCATGGATCCAACTTTGCAATTTGTTGACAAAATACCAATCCTTGTATTCCACTTTTGTCAATGCACGGTTGGGGTATTCAAATTTTAATCGTTGGATTATTGAATTGGGGACATAGCATGGTACACCATTCAACATGGTTAATTTCAATGGGGACAAGTGGGGTAGGTTATAGAAATGAACTCGTCTATCATTAAACACAGCAGCGCCCTTCTCCAACACAGGTCCTTCGTCCACATCGTCATTGACATTTTGAAAATAGTTTGACGATGGAGAAGCTCCACTTGTACTCAAACCGGTAATGTCAATGTAAACCCCTGTATCAATGTCAATAAATCTTGCATCAATATGGTTCCCACGTTTTGATATTTGTCGATTATGAACAAAAGTCCCCACTTCAATAAGAAATTTTCCGGTACCTTCACGTACATCCTCAACAACCAAAGTTTGATTATAAAACTCACCCAATTTTAGTAAATGTTCAATTGGCATTTGTATATCCAAATCATTATCAAATGGAAATGTACCTCCATTCCAATACCAACTCAATAATGGACCATGGGCGATCCAGCTAACCATGCCATGTTTCTCACTAAATTTGAACCAGTTGCGCAGTAACCTTTCCATTATGATTGATGTACGATCAACATTATCACCTAATTTCCCGTTGAAAAACCGCCAATCATAATGCCATCCCGAATCCAGATTATCGAAATTCGTATGCAAGGTGGCTTCTTTGAAATACCTAGTTTCAGGGTTTCTCGATGGCTTGGTTTCTATAGTGGTCACCATTGAGTTTAAAAAAGATTGCTGCATTAGATCAAGTGGTTCCTTTGCTGTGCGAAGTTGGTTCCATTTTTGAGCAAGAATTATCCGATTGTAGGTGAAATGTTTTTCTTGCAACTCTATAAGAGGCTGTGGGCTATACTTGAAAGTTGTATTTGGAGCAATTTGCTCAAACTGGGTAACAAGATTGAATTTGGACTTTGTTGTTTCAGGACGACGTCCTTTGTATACATCAAACAGTAAATCATCACCATAATCGTTCAAAAACATGATTTTGTAGGGGAGTGGTTGATGAGTTAACAAGTACGATTTTCCCTGCAAATTCCTCACATACTCTGTGGTTGTAACTGATGTGTGCTGAAACTGAATAAATCCCGGCAATTCCGATTTATCTTGGAACCCCAATTGTTTAACTTCTTCATCAGAAAGATCCTTGGTATCTATACAGCCAATTCTCTTTGGGTCTGATTTTGCTCTTGCCCTGCCTCCCGAAGGCACAAAATTCATTTCGTGTATAATGTCTAGACATTTGAGTCGTTGTTCAAATGGTTTATTTAACTGATGATTCAAGTATGACAAGTCCACCCAATCTGACCACTGAAATGGTATTGCTTTAGGGATGCTATCTTGAGATAGAATGTGGTCAAAAAGTGAGCCAAAAGTGAGTCGATCATCTTGATAAAGTAGATTCGATTGGGCAATATTATTCAACTCCTTTAGTGATTTCTCTAAAGTAGTTGTATGTTTTGGTGGTTCCATGTTGGTTAGTAAATGCTCCAACTTTCTAGCGTAGTCTATATCGGTATTTGCTAGTTGCGGTAGCAGATCTGAGCCATCTGTGGTGATATGTATCTGTTGGGTATCGACATTTTTATTGGCTGAACGAGATAGGCAAAAGGTTAATACGTATACTATATTGATGAGAAACACAAGAATGAGTGGTTTTTTAAACCTTCTTTTGCTTCGTAGCATTTTTGAGGTTATTGAAGAAGAATTTTTCATAATGTGTGGGGCTGCTAGTGATCTATAATGAATCTATCTTGGATGTACGAAAACGATTTGTGCATTGAAGGGGGAGGATCGTGTATAGCAACTGATTCCTTTGAATGTATGCTTGTATATACTTTTCTGATGGTTAGTAGTTAGCTAGTAAACGATGAATAAGTGTAGTTAGCGTCAGTGGTGTTCTATACTGATTTGACTTATTGTTGTTGATCTTTTCACCAAAAGAAGAGACTGTGATCTTGTGACTGTACCAAGAAAAAAAAAAAAAAAAATAAAAAAATTAAAATAAAATTAAAATGAAATGAAAATATTTTATAGATTGTCGCAAAATTAAAGTCTTGTGACAGGGGAAGGGGTGAATAATAGAATAAGAGAAGTATAACAAAGAATCATTTACGTAACAAGTCTATATCAGTTATGGTTTTTGATGGTAATACACAATCCACTTTGTACAATACACCAACAATACAAAAGCTTTATACTTTTACTCTTTTGAATGTATCGGGCAGATAAACATAATATCATTTGGTTGCGCCATCATTTAAAGCGTGTAAATGCATCAATTGAGATACATAATGTGTCACAAAAAAAGTGTAAAACTAAAACCGATATTGCAGTAAGATCATAATGACATTGAAACGTTACCTAATGATTATTAAAGGTTTTGCAAATAACATGACAATATCATTGCGCCCGCTTAGTCGACCCACATACGTATATAATATTGAGTAGGTGTGAGGTAGATATCACTTTGAGCGTGACGAACACCTTTAAAATTCACCGTCTCACTCTCTCCCCAAAAAAAGCCTTGTTAAGTAAGGGAAAAAAGCCAAGTCGTTCGAGTGCCATCCTCTCATCCTGTGAAGTTCTGTGAATCGATTTGTATTGGCCTGCCAAGGCTTCAAGAGAGTAGTGTGGTAGCATTAAGAAAAAAGTTTACTTGAGCTTAGAGTAGCTGTCTTCTCAAAAATGTGATTCCATCCTACTGTAGAATTAAATACCTCGTAATGCAAACTGACCATAGAAAATCGTATCAACAATGTGATTGAAAGCCTCGGCATTTTAATACCTCTGTTGAAACTAACAAGTACAGGCTAGCGTGGTAATTTGTGCTCAACAAGGAGAAGAAGACGTCCTTCTACACTCGAGAAAGGACTCCTCCATACACACCATAGAAAGGCCGTTAGTATAGATGGGTCAATACACTCGTGCTCTAAAAAACAGCATTCTCTTAGTGGATATCAGTTACAAATCGGTTGCAAATTCCAAAGTGGGGCGGATAAAAACGGAAAATGACGGTAAAATGTGTAACGGATAAGGCGCGTTCAACAAGTCCATCTGTTGTTGCGAAAAATCAGCTATTATGGAGAAAGTACGCAGGAAAGAGTATGTAAGTATTGACCAACTATATAAATGAACACAGCATTGGAAGCCTCTTTATGCCCCTTTCTTTGAATGCCTCTCGAATAACCGGTCCACATAGAAGCCGTTCGACGAAAGTAAAAATGCGTCGATTACTGAACCAAGAATATTTATTATAATTGTCCGTCATACGGCGGAATCAAAAAACCAGACCACGACGGAAGAAGCCATCCGTGGAAGGTTCCCGTTCAACACGACCATGGCACTGTACCCGCTTTCAATAGCCAGCATGTTCTGTAGTATAGGATTATACGTCTACATTTCCATTAGTTAATAAGATTTTATGAACTCGTTAATGCAAGCGCGACAATTCAAAGTACAATGAGAAAAAAATGCAATATCCAAGGCTAATCCTAATGGTTTACAAGAACATTACCATTAATCACATATTAGAGTACTTTGAGCCAAATATCCCATCAGATCAACTACTTCCGAATATTATCCATGAACCATTCCATTCCACATGCACTGTAACGTATTTGAGGTCCGTGAGTAGTAGTAACGGTGGTATACTTTATCACCATCCCCGCAAAAAAAACCTGTCACCATTCCTTTACATGCAGGATGGAGAAATAACAACACATTTTAGCGGATATCGATATCCTATTTTATTTTTTCAGGGTAACCCGTTGTTTAATTAAAGAACAATGTTAAACAAAGAATATATAAAGAGCACCAAGAAATCAACGAGTGAATTTTGACCCGGAATTTGAAAGAATATTTTCAACTTCACTTCTTCTTCTTCTTCTGCCCATACACTTTCCATACCCCATCACCAAAGGTAAATTATGTTGTCTAGAGTTTTGAAAACCAGAGGCTCACTTCAAGTAGCCAAAAAATCATTCAACTTACAAGCCATTAGATCAAAAACTGTCATTTCATTATCATCCACCCTTACATCTTACCCCAAGGATCACACTGAAAAGGGAGCTGAACCATACTTGACTCCAAGTTTTCTCAATAACGAATTTATCAAATCCGAATCCAAAGAATGGTTTGATATCCATGATCCAGCCACCAACAATGTTGTTGCTAGAGTTCCACAATCAACTGAAAGTGAATTAGATGAAGCTATCGCCAGTGCTCACAAGGCATTCCCAGGATGGAGAGACACTAGTATTATCAAGAGACAAGGTATCGCTTTTAAATTTGCTGCTTTGTTGAGAGAAAACATGGACCGTTTGGCCGGTATGATTGTTTTGGAACAAGGTAAAACATTTGCCGATGCTCAAGGTGATGTTCTCAGAGGTTTGCAAGTAGCAGAACAAGCCTGTAACATTACGAATGATTTGAAGGGAGAAACTTTGGAAGTTAGTACTGATATGGAGACGAAAATGATTAGAGAGCCATTGGGTGTTATTGGATCCATTTGTCCATTTAATTTCCCAGCTATGGTTCCATTGTGGTCATTGCCATTGGTTTTGGCTACTGGTAACACCGCTGTTATCAAGCCATCAGAAAGAGTCCCAGGTGCTGCTATGGTTATTTGTGAGTTGGCTGCCAAAGCTGGTGTTCCTCCAGGAGTTATCAATATTGTACATGGTAAACATGCTACTGTCAACAAATTGATTGAAGACCCAAGAGTCAAGGCGTTGACATTTGTCGGTGGTGACAAAGCTGGTAAATACATTTACGAAAAGGGTTCAGCATTGGGTAAAAGAGTTCAAGCCAACTTGGGTGCCAAGAACCACTTGGTTGTTTTGCCTGATGCCCCAAAACAACAATTTATTAATGCTTTGAATGGTGCTGCTTTTGGTGCTGCTGGTCAAAGATGTATGGCTATTAGTGTTTTGGTTACCGTTGGTAAAACTAGGGAATGGATTCAAGATATCGTCAAGGATGCTAGCAAATTGGTTACTGGTTCTGGGTTTGACCCATCATCTGATTTGGGACCATTAGTCAACCCAGAATCATTAAAGAAGGCAGAGGAAATTATTGAAGATTCAGTCGCTAATGGTGCCAAATTAGAGTTGGATGGAAGAGGATACAGACCAAAAGATTCCAAATTTGCCAATGGTAATTTCTTAGCCCCAACCATCTTGACCAATATCAGACCAGGCCTTAGAGCTTATGATGAAGAAATTTTTGCTCCAGTTCTTTCTGTTGTTAATGTTGACACCCTTGATGAAGCTATTGAATTGATTAATGCTAACAAATATGGTAATGGTGTTTCCATCTTTACTTCAAATGGTGGATCAGCTCAATATTTCACCAAGAGAATTGATGTTGGACAAGTTGGTGTCAATATTCCAATCCCAGTACCATTGCCAATGTTTTCATTCACTGGATCAAGAGGATCATTCCTTGGTGACTTGAATTTCTATGGTAAGGCTGGTGTTACTTTCTTGACTAAACCAAAGACCATTACTGCTGCTTGGAAAGTAAACACTATTGATGAGGAAATTTTGAAACCATCCACTTCTATGCCAATTCAACAATAAATGGCGAAAAAGGAAACAAATATGCAAAATTGTGTATAGTTTAATTAATAAAGATACCGGTTATAGAGTAAGTGATTGTACTATAGGAGGCAAAAAGTGTCGAGGCAATTGTAGCGGTGATCTACATTTTTCTCGCGGTCATTATTTAGGCGCTTTATTCAGTTAATGATTGTATCGCAAGAGTAAATGAATGAACCAGGTCCTCTTTTGGTACTTTTCCCCATTTAGGCAATTGTCCTGCCCTGTTTTCCCGGGGTAATCCAATTAGCATCTTACACAAAAAGGCGACAAGATGAAAAAATGAATTACTCACGACACACGGGGTGATGAGACTAAAAGCGTGTGTAATCCATAGGTAACGTGGCGCAAGTATGCGTTTTGCGGTGTAACGCTTTTTTTTATTATTAATTTGTACCGTTCTGTTGCAGGGGGTATAGGATAGAGTCTAGACTCCCAGAGTCGCTTTCGATTGCATAACTGAACGGCATCTGCCAAAAGAGTAAAACAACAACAACAACAATAACAACAACATCCGTGGTATTTCCTTTGAAGTGCATCCTATTATATATGAAAGGTTCTATTATTTTTTAAAGTTCTGTTTGTGTTTTCTATTGGTTTTGTTTTGTAATTTTTCAGACACCAAATGAATCATCCGACAGAAGAACAAATTGAATATTAGAACCGAGGAAATTAAGAACCGATTTTTTTTTTTGTACCGGAAGAAAAGAGTGGTAACGTTTATAGAGGAAAAAGAACAGTCGACAACTATCTCTAAATATTGTGGTCCAGAACTCTAAGGTTCAAGAATGCCCGGGACAACTCATTGATACAACGTGGCTCATTTATGAAAATGGGTGGGTCTAGATTAAAAGAACTTATTTATGTACTTGCTTTATGACATTTTATAATAATGGAATTCCGAAATTTATGTGTACGGACTTTGAAAAGTAAATAATCCCCCTTTCTTATTCAGTAAACTCTTTTGTCTATGCCAAGTTTTATAACAAAGCAAGTCAACGCCAACTTTAATAACAATCAAAATAAAAAAGACATTATTCACTGTTTGTTGTGATTCTTTTCGGAATAGACGTTCGGTTATTAACATCTTACACAAAACACACCTAACCATTTGAGATGCTTTGCTTTTATTTTCTAACGCGCTCTTCCGGTAACTTCCTTTGCAAGAATAATTCGTAAATAAAGTAATACAAGGTAACAACAACTACGTGGTTGCTAAAAGAAAGGGGGAATCAACTTCACACTACATAAGATCAAACAGTGACTATATGTACAACGCATGCGCTCAAACTGGTCTAGCTTGACAACTCTGTATTAAAATAAGTCTGTGCTCAATGTGGGCTAACTAAAGTCAATGCCTAATTTTTTTTTTTTTTTTTAGTTACCGCTTGGTAGTTATGTTTTCTTTTCTTTCGTAACGAGAACTCCTTAATAATGCATATTCGCTTGCATTGACGCTGAAAAACATTCAGCTCTAAAACGATGAGCAAGGGGGTGGAAACAAGGAAAAAACGTACGAGGTTTCTGATGGTCTTGATCTTTTAGATTTGTAAAGGGGGTTACCATAAACGCTTTCAAATATGCGTCTCAGTTGTTGAGGGTTGTGTATCTTTTTCTCTTTACTTTGTGTGTCAATGGCATTTGTCTGGAGTATTGTGATTGTTTTTCCTGAATCCGACAATAATTGATCACAAATGGTGAGTGGGACAATCGGAAGCTTAATACGTTCAGTGAACGAATATTTGGACGATGGGACAGTGAAGATGCTGTTGAAGGCTCATAAATCACACAAAAGAAGCAAAGATTTCATTATGGGTCCATTTCTCTCCTTGTTCTTTTTGTGATTTAAAATGGAAACCGACATGATATCATTGTTGGTTTTGGGTTGCCATTGATTGCTCCTGAAATTTTGGGAAAAGCAAAGTGATGCGGGAGATAGCTTCTTCTATTTTGTTAAGCCTTAGCTATCACTGTATTTTCTCTCACTTTTTCAAGGTTTTTTAACAAGCAAACTTATAGGATGTGGCAATCCGTTGAATACGGGTTTAGATTGATTTCCCACGGAGTTCTTAGAAAATAATACTATCCAATTTAGGAATTTATGCATAATGAATGCATAATGCATCTATGAGTTTATTGTGTTTTCTTTTTTTCTTTATTGACAATTGACCAAGCTCCAATTTGTTGAAATCTAAATTTATAAAATCCAAAAAAAATTGTTTAGTATGGGTGTATGGATGTTTTGTTTCGTAAAAAGTCGGAACAGGAAATAAATAAATAAATTAGCCAAAATTGAATGCCACAAAGTACCAATGCCTTGCGACACAGACAGATATATTATTTCTTGCTATTCTTTTCTCTAATCAATGGTAATGGCCATATTTGATTATTACAAGGAAGCTAAGAAGCATGGAGAAGGCGGCATAGTGTTTTGTAGTAAACAAAAAAAAAAGAGAGCGCTTTGCTTCAAGGATATGAAAGCGCGGCAAAAACACCTTGCATGAAAAAGTAGGTCTATCTAATTCGAATACTCCTACTTCCTACTCGGCGGTTTATGTCCGTGAGAGATCATCCATCGACGTCTTTTCTTTTTCTTTTGCTTTTTTGTGCAATGAAGGAAGAAACGATGATGAAAACCGTTTCTTTTCGTTTCATTCTTAGTATGACTTAGCTGGACTTACCATCCTAGTAATTTGTACCTTTGGTTCTGATGACCTCTAGCTACTGCACCCGTTGGTTTCTCTTCATGAATGGGTAGTATCGGTGGTGGTGTTTGTGAAACCTTATTAAAGCAAGTATTCTTAGAGTGTTATGTGTCTAACCGCCAATACAGACAAAAGAAAATACAAGATACTATAATAAACAAGTAATAGTTTGTGTGCACACAAACATAAAAACAGACAGACAGACATTTTTACCTATTTTCCATCTTTTTATATAAAACAGTTTCCAAATATCTCATATTAAAGAATATTAAGACATATTGTAACATCAACAAATAACGTATATACAAGCAACTTTTTTCAACAAGTTAATACTATATCTATTCTATCCACAATCCTCAATTCATTTCGATTCATCAACAAGAGCAAGGACTTCATATCATTGAAACAATAAAGCATTGTCGAAGGGGCTCATTTTTTCAGCAGCAGCAACAGCAGCAATATAACAACTTAAATAATCCACTTCGTACTCTGACCCAAGTTATGATACTGCAACTTTAGTCACTTTATTTTTGAAACATTAAAAGTATGTATACATTATGGGGGAGTTCTATATTTCGATTGGGTCGCATCAGTGGCTCAGGCCGCCAGATTCATGCCGACAGTTTACCATTTTTTTTTCCTTTTGTCGCCCTAGCGGCGGCCCTAATTTGAGCTTTTAACACTGAAAACTCAACATAGAACCGAAGAGGAGGCATATACAAATGCGACTTGTGGATGCCCCCCCTCGATTTTTCTTCGGCAATTGAATGCCCATTTATGCCAGTGACAGGTATACTAACATACAATGATCTAGCTATTTCGTTATAACCATGACAACCACAACTACAACTACATCTTCAATGGTCCCAGTACTAAACCAGCAATCAGTTGAAATACCATCTCATTCACTCGAGGAAATGAATTCATCACAAACAGAACGAGTAACAGTCACAACTTCCAAAGAATGGGTACTACCACCAAGACCAAAACCTGGAAGAAAATTGAAGGAGATCAAAGCAAAACAAAAGTGTAACATTAAGCCATCTTCAACTTCAAGTGCAATATCAGCATCGAACATACCAGCAAGCACGAAAAAGTCACCATCCGCCAAACAATCAACTAATCGCAAATCGAATAAGAAATCCGATTGCTGTGCCAATGAGTTGAACCCTGATCTATCAACTGTATCATCATTATTGCAAAATATATCCATTATAGACTCTGAAAATTCTTGCCTAAAATCAAACTTGTTGTGTTTAATTCACGAATATAAGCATTTGAAAAATTTGGTTTTAAGCGCCCCCTCAACAACCACAGAATCATCAAACACAAACACACCAGCCACCACCACAACCGCCACCGGTACAACCGCAACAAGAACGGGCTCGATAACCTCAGACCTGGCTATAGACTCGCTACCAGACAATTTGACAGAAATTGTTGACTCAATGTCACATGAGGTTCGTGCAGTCCATAAGCGTTCGTTTGTTGAAGTATGTGAAGAAGATAAAGATTTGTTTTCGGAGATTGAACACATCATTGAAGAAGGTGAACCATCAAGACGCATGTCTGCCCCCGCTTCGAGAGCCTCCCTTAGCTCCTCAATCTCTACTACGAATTCCACCTCGGCATCGTCACCAATTGCAACCATCATGGGCTATAATTCATCCACCGTTGACACTGTAGCGTCTACGCCTTCGCCTGCCACACTTGAATTTGAGCAATTTATCAATATAGATCAACTGGATGATAAGAAAGAAACATCTATGAGCTCAACTCCAGACTCCACCTCCACTTACAGAAGCAAGAAATTTGCCCATTACAAGGATTTTCACAAGTTGGATACTGAAGAAGACTCTGATGGCGATATCAATTTCGAAGATGATGATTTGATCAATGGTGGAGGAGGAGAGGAAGAAGAGGATGATTTCCTTGGTGAATTATGCACGCCTTCATCAACTTCATCTCATGACTTGTCCCGTACCACATCACCATACTCTGACTACGAAACAAACTCTTTGATGAGTACTTTGACAAGAACAACTACAGGCTCATCAATCAATACAGTTATTCATGAGAAACCAAGTTTTGCCAGTGACAAATTGCACAACAATTCTTCTTCGGGTTACACTTCAATTCACCCACCCCCTTTGACATTGAAGAAGATGGGTAATTTCTTTGATTTACCAAAGTATCAAGAAAATGATAAATTGTACAGTTTTAAATTTGACACTGCTGAGTATCAAGCGAAAAGAATTGATGATGAATATAACTTGGTGACCGATTTGTTGGAGGAAAAATTGATGAGCAATGAAATCCATTATTACCTGCAACAAGAATAGTAGTCGACCTACATGCACAAGGAAACATGCGACAGTGGCAAACATTACCAACAAATGACTACCAGAAATAAAACACGATGACGACGACGATGACGATGACGACGATGACAACGAAGACGATGATCACAACAGAGGGCTGTTTTATGAGACTTTTTTATTTTCCATTTTTGTTTCAAGTTTTTGCTTTTATTTATCTTATTTATTTATTCTTTTTTGTATAGTATTGATGACGCAAATGAAGGGACTCGGGTTTTGGCAAAATTTTCAGTATTAAAGATCGTAGGTCATGTTGCTCTCTCATTTTTAATGATGTTTTGCTCTGATTCGATATAACATACTTTACTTTGTTGCATTCACATCAATCAAAATAGTTTACTACAGCCAACCCCATCAACTCAGCATTTGACTCTTGTACGTAGAAATGTAAGAGTAGGTGGTGCCATCTTCTCCTGCACTCAATACGTTTACAAGTACCAACCGTTATATACAAGTTGAATCAAAGTTGATTTATTGAAAGATTGAATTTTAACAATTCCTACATAAGGTAAGAGTAGGTGATGCATTTGCAGTATGGGTTTAAAAGCACCAGCATTTATATTATTATAAGTTACATTAATGTCAAAATTATTTAAGAAAATGGATATTGATAATACCCAAGTTAATGAGATAGAGGTCTAATGCAAAAGCATATCCGCTGAATCACAATCCACCTTCAATCGATGCCAATAACTTCACCTGTAGCGCCCCAATACTTTCAATGTAACTCAAAATCTCGTCCTTCATTTTTTCTCTAGCACCAGCGTCCCAATTTTCATCTTCGACAAAGCAATCACTGTACATTTTCAATGATTTCTTTATCGTAGCAATTTCCAATTGATCCGTAATGATTCTATTTTCGATAGCCTTGTCAAACAAAAGAGATGCAAACTCGCGATCATTGTTCATAAGAAAGCCTAGGATTATGGATTGCGTAAGTAGACCCTTTTGAGATGATCCATCCTTGACCACTGCCGAAACTGCACCGATGTAGTCATTGTATAGTGCCAAACCTTCATTGGGATTGAAATAAGACTTGAGGGTGATGAGTATTTGCAACAACTGAATCGTCAAGTCAGGTGGTATCATTGTTTCTGCCATTGTTTTGAAAATTTCCTTATCTTGTTTGATTGCTTGGTACGAGATTGCCTTTACCATGGAAATTTGCACATTAGAAATGCCATACTTGGCGAATGTCTCATACTTTTGAAACACCTGTAATGCTTCACCAATATCGTTTTGGGAGATGCCCCAGGTTTCAACCAACATTTTTCTGAGGACCAAGTTCTTATCTTGTAAGTCAATTCTTGAACCATTGATGTAATTGATAATTCTTTGATTCAATTGTCCAATGTCCAACTCGATACCAGCTTTGTGATGAGTGGGCACAACTTGCTTGGACTGAAAGTTCAAAAGGTCAAGAATAACGGCATATATCCATGGCTCTATTGACTCGGGTTCCTTAAACCACCTCTCGAAACTTCTCACCAACGCAAACTTGGCCAATGGATCAGTGTAGTTTGCAAATACTTCCTTCAATAAAGTGTCTCTGTTTATGTTGACATTGGCAATGAACAAATCCAATTGGGAAATATCTTGGCGATGAAGCAAAGTTGCAAACAATTCTTTAAAATGTGATTCCTCTATAGATTCAAAATGCTTGTTCAAATATTCGAGAAGACGATCCACTGAGTAGTCCACATCGCTTGTATACTCTTTCACCAACTTACTCAAAACATCCTTTTTAAACGCATCACTTGTTTTAGTAATGTGATGTTTCTCAAGTAAATCAAAAGTATCAAGCACTCTTCCAGGGTTGATATTGATCAAATGTCTCAATAAATCTTCATCCAGTATGTCACCCTGGGCTAATTTGAAGTATGTGCCAAATGTCGGTATCAATTGAGTATACAATTCCGATTTGTTTGGGTTTGACGAACTTGCGATGGCATTGACTAATTTGATTCTCCCTTCTTGATCATCATGGTTGACCGATGGGTGGGTCAAGTCATGCACCTTAATATTTTTGGCGTCTTTGGCTAGTAGAGTCGATAGCTGTCTATGAAAGCAACTGCCAGATGGTTTGAGTAGAGACTTCAACATGGGGTTTCCATGGCCATTTTCAAAACGAATATAGAAATAGTGCGGCGAAAAATCTCTTCATGTACAACCTACATCATCAAGAGATACATTGTCATACCACTTCTACCAATTTTAGGTACTAGAGCCTACATAATATCATCAACTAAATTTGTATGATTACAACAATTTCTACATCTTCTATATTTTCTATTCAGTCTTTAACAACTCTTCCTCCATCTTTGCCAACATTCCAACACCATCAAAATATTCCATTTATCATCCACTTTAAACCCACCCAATTCAGTATCAGTGTCAAATAATTTTTTAATATACTCGTCGTATCCTATAAACTCATTCTTTTGTTCACACTCATAACTCCAACTGGCTTTGTATGCACCTCCTAAAGCACATGCATTGGGAATTTCAACTTTGTAGTTCCCATTGACTGGTCCGAATATTTGTCCCATTTTGTGGATAATGCTGAGATTATTCGAAGCACCACCAGCATAGTAACATTTATTGGGACGAGCTGTCAAAGTGTCCACATTTTGTTCCTTGCCGTCAGTGTATAACTTCCCAAACCTCTTGGTCACTTGTTGATATAATTCGTCGGCTTTCGATGATGCATCAGAGTTGCCCTTTACCTTTGAATCGTCCTTATGATATCCCGATCTACTCAACATAGGACCTGCTCGTAACCTGCAACTCAAGGTTTGACTTTCCACAATTGCCAATGCATCATCATCAATATCGAACCCATTCTCGCCTAGTTCACACTTGACAACTTCGTAATCGTCGTCAGACTTTTTATTCAACACAGCACGAATTGTTTGGGCTGGCGCTTGTGGGACAATCTCTCCAATAGGGAAATATATACCCAATTTCCCATCAAAAGAAGAACTGTTGTCCAATATCTCATCAAATTTATCCCACGACTTGTGATCATCAACGTGATACTTTTTGTTGATCTCGTCTCTAGCTTTCTCTCTAGCGAGTGAACCATTTGAGTAACAAATCATACCCATATAATGTTTTGGCATTGTTGGGTGTTTAAATAAATGGTATTGTGACGAAGGTTGGTAATTTTCAGTAATCAATAAAACAGTTGTAGATGTACCCAACGAAATCAAACAATCATTTGGCTGCAAAGGCAATGACAAGATTGTGGCCAAATTGTCACCTGTAAATGAGTAAATGTTACAATCTTTGGAAAAGCCATATTTTTGTACAAAGTAATTTGCAATAGATCCCGAAGATTTATAGGTGATTGGTTGAATTGGGCCTAATTTTTTCTTCAAATCATCAATCGCCTTTTGGTATTTCGGATCATCTTCAGCAACACCGTCGATTTTAGTATGAACACCAGCAGCAACAGCAAGCAACTCATTGCAGTAATCCGACTTGTTTATATCGTACACATTCATTCCACAAGCATCACTTTGTTCCAACTCGGCAATTTCACCTAATAAAATACTAGTAACGAATGAGCTCACTAATGAGATTCTTGATGTGGATGCATACTCCTTGCCATGAGACCTGGTTATAAACTTGCGAATTTGCAACCCAGTGAATCTCAAATGTGCTCTTGATCCGGTAATCTTGGCTAAGTTTTCCTTCCCCACTGCATTATGAAATGCCTTAGCCTCAGGAAGAGTTGAATGGTCTTGCCAGTTGGGAGACATTTCCCACGAAAATGCATCGTTGAGTTGTTCACTCAAGTCCGAGTCTGGCTTCAATTGCTTCAACAAATTGTTTGCATCGTGTGACCAGTAGACAGACCCATGTTGTTGGCCTGAACCACTGATTCCAGCAACTTTCTCAAATGGAAATCCGTCGTCCTTCATTTGAGAGAAAAGGTAATCAATAGCATCCAACCACATGGCCACTGGACTGACAATCTCTCCTTCTTCGCCAGTAATGACTCCCTTGTGGATACCATATTTGTCTTTGAATTGCGAATCAAATTCGACATTATAGGTTTGTAAAGGGTCCAAATGTTCATTGGTTACAATAATCTTGAGTTGCTGCGTCGACAAGTCGAAGCCGAGAAATAGGTGGTCAGATTTGGAGTAGTCAGTCATTGTCTGTACTAGGAAGCTTCTTTATTGCGGTGGAGGATGAAAGCTAAAGAGGTGTATCTGGTGTTGTGTATTTGCTATGAATCTCTATTTATATCCGCCTTTTCCAATTGAATCTTTTTTTGTGTTTCCAGTTTGCAATTTACCCAACAAATGGAAATTAGTACTTGATATTCAACCATTGTATTGGGGGAGCAGTATTGAACCAAAAGTTCGGGGCGACTATCAATAGTAAAACAATAAATTGAGTAGCGAAAGCGTATGATAGGTATCGTAATGAGTCAGTTGCGATCCCAACAATTAGTGAAATGATTACATTAGCTATGGAAGCATAGTGTATAATCTGTTCCACTTGTTGCTGGTTGTTGATGGTGACGGGAAACTCCACAGCAGCGACTAGGTTATCCATTGTTAGTGGTGGTGGTGGTGGTGGTGGTGTAACCGATGACTGGGAAGAATCGTGTTTGATTTCGGAGGAATTATAAACGAGGTGGATTTGTTCTCGTTGTTTTCTTTTTCTGCAAAGGCGTATGTCGCAACATTTGCTTTTATGAAATTGATTTTTCATTGACACTGTCGTTTCCATCACTCACCTTTGGGTTGCAATTGGTGGTTTGGCGTTGGTTTGGGCTTTTATGGCTGAAGATGGAGGCGTCTTATATTGATTTAGGTGAGCAAGCGTCAGTCTTTTCAAGAAAGTTACTTACATGCGCATTTCTTAGTCCTGTTCCTACAAGTGTAAGTTGATTTACCGACACTTCAGCTATATATACACCACGATAGTGATAAATATGCCTTTCTTACTCCACGGATCACCCTTAATGGCCACAATTATACTGGTTAGAAGCGTTTCACCTTTGATGCCGCACAACTGTGGTGCAAAATAATTGAAAAAAATAATTTATTCTTTCAACTTAAAATACACCAACTATTCCAAATAAAAGAAGAAAAAGAGTCAGTTGTCATTTGTTCTTTTCTCGTATCCGAAGCTGTTCACCATGACCAAACAACAAGTCCTTTTCGTTGGTGATTTGAATCGATCCCTTTCCGAGTTTAAGAAATTTCAATCGAAATATGAATGTCTTGAATATACATTGACAACAAAGGACCAATTTATTGCCGATTTGAAAACAAAATTCTCCCACATTAGTGCCATTTACGGGGCGTGGCTCGGATTTGTTCCAATCGGCGGATTTAGGACAGTTATTGACCATGCACCGTCGAGTTTGAAAGTTTTGGCTTTTTGCTCGGTTGGATATGATCATCAAGATGCGGATGAACTTGCTAAAAGAGGAATTGCCATGACAAATGTTCCTAGTGTTGGGGCTGCTGAACCAGTTTCTGACTTGGTTGTTTATTTTACAATCACTGGGTTCAGACAATTGCATATGTATACGAAGCAGCAGCTTTCAAAGATACCCGACACCATTGACATTAGATATAAATTGGCCAACGAAAGATTCAATCAACAAGGAGGTCAATTAAACATGTCCCTGGGGAAAGGTTATGACTTTGGCGAAAAAATCAACCAAAGGCCAAATTTGAGCCCTCGTGGTCACAATGCTGTGATTGTTGGATTTGGACAAATTGGCCAATTGATAGGGAAAAAGTTGAATCAATTGGGAATGAATATTACATATGTGAAGAGATCAAAATTGGGTAAAGAAGAGGAAGAGAAATTGGGATACGAGGCAACATACGCGTCAACAATTCTTAATGCCACACAACAAAGAGACGTTGATCTCATTGTAATTGCGTGTCCAGCGACACCGGAAACCCATCATTTGGTCAATGCAGCAGTGATTGATTCCGTCTCCAAACCATTCAGAATCATCAATATTGGAAGAGGTACAGTGGTTGATGAGGAGGCTTTGTTGAACGGATTGGATCTGGGGAAAATATTGTTCGCTGGATTGGATGTTTTTGAAAATGAACCTGCCATTAACGAAAAATTGATCAATCGTGATGATGTGGTTTTAACTCCTCACATCGGAGCCAGCACTCTGGAGAATTTTGACTACACAGCCACAAAAGCTCTTGAAAATATCGACAACATCTTAGAAGGTGGGGCAGGCATCAACAAAGTTAATTAGAACTAGAGCTTTTTACATCTTGATATAGATTATAATATGGTTTAACCATGACATTTCAGATACTACAAAAAACTACGCATGCGAAAGGTACTTAGCTATAC
Source organism: Lodderomyces parapsilosis (assembly GCF_000182765.1). NCBI lineage: Eukaryota > Fungi > Ascomycota > Pichiomycetes > Serinales > Debaryomycetaceae > Lodderomyces > Lodderomyces parapsilosis. The sequence continues at coordinate 197,136 of NW_023503282.1, read as the reverse complement.
TCCTCTCGGCTTTAAGGTAGTCCCGAGATCCTTTATGACTATCGCAATAGGCTCTTATCGTAGAGGGGTATGCTAGTGTTATCTTGTATATTTTCTGGTAGCCCCACAGCTTGTCAAAAAATATAATAAAGTGTATCGCCCAAAAAAGGAAAATAAAATAAAGCCTAATCAGTAAAGCGCTTTACAAAAGAACGATAAAATAATCCTAGAGCTCAAGAAAACCAGAATGATACTTTTGTCCAAGATAGGACGAAAGCCGCAAAGCGGTAAAGCACCCCACCGTTCCCCCCCCCCCCCCCCCCAGTTGAGGGGACCTGGGTGGAGTGAATTTCGCAGTATAAATGGTTGCCCATAGTAGCTAAATCCGACTGAACAGGACAAGTCAAACTTGTAAACATCGAATCATGTCGCTAATTGACGAGTCACCTGAACGGATATATGAATTGATCAAGGAAACAGTGCCACTTCACCCACTGTTGATTTCCAAAGCTGTCGCACTTCCAGATACCGAAGAAGATGGATATTCACCAGTCTATAGAAGTGGCTACAGCCCAGATAGATTGATTTCAAGGATGCATAATTCGTTGGATACACTATACGCCTTGTTTGAGTTTGGTTACAAGTTTTACAAAGACCGTCGTGCTTTTGGTGTGAGACAAAAATTACCGGATGGTACTCTTGGTAAATATCAATGGCAAACCTATAAGACAGTGAGACAAAGACGTAATAATTTAGCCTCGGGGGTGTTTTTTGTGTTGGAGAATAACCCATACAGGGGTAATAGCGAGATCCATCAAAATTTGCAATATGATCCTTCGAAGAAGAACAAGTCATTTGTGTTGACAATATTTAGTCCAAACAGAGCTGAATGGGCGTTAGCTGACATGGCTTGTATTGCTTATTCCATTACCAACACTGCTTTGTATGATACTTTAGGTCCAGCTACAAGTCAATACATCTTGGAGCTTACTGAGTCTCCAATTGTTTTGTGCTCCAAGGATAAAATTGAAAGATTGGTGGCGCTCAAAAAGGCTCACCCTGCCTTGGTTAATTTGATTGTTATTGTTTCCATGGATAAGCTTGATGATGTGAAAGATGCTCATTTGAAACCCCTTGCTGCTGCTAATAAAATTGCCTTGTATGACTACGATCAAGTTGAGAAACTCGGAGAAACAAACCCTTTAGACCCTATTCCGCCAACACCAGATACTATTTTCACAATATCCTTCACTTCTGGAACTACTGGTGCTCATCCTAAAGGGGTTGTTTTGACTCACGCAAACGCTGTTGCCGCGTCGACATTTAGATATGTCAAAGATTTCAAGCCCAGTGGCATCAGGTTGTATTCTTTTTTACCAATGGCACACATTTTTGAAAGAGGTAATATTCAGCAAGCTTTGAACATTGGTGCCGAAATTGGGTTTCCACTGAGCACTGGCATTACTTCATTGTATGATGATGTAAAGGAGTTGCAGCCATCACCACTCCCAACTGTCCCAAGAATCTTATCCAAATTGTTGGCTGCCGTGAAAGCAGAAACCGTAAACAACACTGAAAAGCCATGGGTTAAGTATATTTACACAAGGGCCATAAATGAAAAATTGAGAATGCAAGCTCAGCCTAGAGACGATGATCTGAACCCGCGTCATCCAGTGTATGATGTATTCCTTGATGCTTTGAGAGAAAAGTTTGGGTTAAGGAGCGTGGAGTACATGGTTACCGGATCTTCACCCAACAGTCCTGATACATTGAAGTTTTTGAAAGCCGCCTTGAATATTGGGATCTCCAATGGTTATGGTTCTACGGAATCTTTCGCTGGTATTATGAGGACCAAGAGTTTTGATCACAATCCTGGCTCAGTCGGTCCAATTGGAATTACAACCGAGTTTAGATTGAAGGATTTACCGGAAATGAACTACACCACAAAGGATAAAGAGGGTCCTAGAGGTGAACTTCTTTTACGTGGACCACAAATCTTTAGAGAATACTACAAGAATCCTGAAGCAACTGCTGAAGCTTTTGATGAAGATGGTTGGTTTCATACTGGGGACGTTGCACGTGTTGACCCTGAAAACGACAATCGACTCTTCATTATTGACCGTGCCAAAAACTTCTTCAAATTGGCACAGGGTGAATTTGTTACTCCGGAAAAGATTGAAAACGTGTACTTGGCTACAAACCCACACCTTCAACAGCTTTTCGTTCATGGAAACTCACTTGAATCGTATTTGGTGGGAATTGTTGGATTAGATCCTGTTACCATAGGAAGTTACTTGAAGGAAAAATTCAATGATGAAATTTGCAATCAAAATGATATACTTAGACTTTTGAATGATCCTGTCAACAAGAAGAAGTTCCTCTTGGACTTGAACGCTGCTGCTAAGGATGAGTTACAAGGATTTGAGAAGTTGCACAATGTTGAAATCTATTTTGAACCATTGACCGTGGAAAGAGATATTATCACACCAACTCAAAAAATCAAGAGACCTCTTTGTACCAAATTCTTCCAAGAGAATTTGAACAGAATGTACCAAGAAGGATCTATTTTGAGAAACGAGAAATTGTGAGGAATTTAAGTAGGAGTTTGATTGTTCTTATGAATAGATGAATATGGCTTGAAGAACCAATATTGTAGTCTGGTAGCATTTGCTACTAAGAATCATAGTCGTGACGTTGATACGTTTCCTGCGACAATGACTAATCTTTTGTCAAATTTTTCGATTTTGCCGCGTTGAGTCATATATAATCTTCTGTTCCACTAAAAATTTATTCAATTGATCAACTGATATAACTTTGTTTTAATAACCTCTTTTACTATACCCCTCCTCAACTTTTACAAATGAGTCCACAACCAGTTACTCTTCATTTAAGAGCTGAAACCAAACCATTGGAAGCTAGAGCAGCTTTGACTCCATCCACTACCAAACAATTACTTGATGCTGGATTCAAAGTTTATGTTGAAGAAAGCTCACAGTCCACATTTGACATCAAAGAATATGAAGATGTTGGTGCTGAAATTGTCCCTGAGGGTTCATGGAAAGAAGCTCCTAAAGACCGTTTGATTATTGGGTTGAAAGAATTGCCTGAAAATGAGACGTTCCCGTTGGTACATGAACACATTCAATTTGCTCATTGTTATAAAGATCAAGCTGGGTGGGAAACTGTATTGGGTAGATTCCCTGCTGGAAATGGAACCTTGTATGACTTGGAGTTTTTAGAGAATGACCAAGGTAGAAGAGTTGCCGCTTTTGGATTTTATGCTGGTTTCGCAGGTGCTGCTATAGGTGTATTGGATTGGGCATTCAAACAAACTCATGGCGATGATGAAAACTTACCTGGTGTAACTCCATATCCTAACGAAGATGCTTTGATTAGTTATGTCAAGGGCGAATTGCAAAAAGCATTGGAGAAAACAGGCGGTAAGTACCCTACCGCTTTAGTCATTGGTGCCTTGGGTAGATGTGGGTCTGGTGCTATTGATTTTTTCAAAAAAGTTGGTATTCCTGATGAAAACATTGCCAAATGGGATATGCAGGAAACAGCCAAAGGTGGACCATTCAAGGAAATTGTTGATTCAAATATTTTCATCAATTGTATATACTTGTCACAGCCAATTCCTCCATTTATCAATTATGAGAGTTTGAATGTTGATGATAGGAAATTGACGACTATAGTTGATGTTAGTGCTGATACAACCAACCCACATAATCCAATTCCAGTATATGAAATTGCCACTGTTTTCAATGAGCCTACTGTTGACGTTAAAACTACAAAGGGTCCTAAATTGTCTGTATGTTCAATTGACCATTTGCCAAGTCTATTACCAAGGGAAGCTTCTGAATTCTTTTCCAAGGATTTGATGCCAAGTTTGTTGCAATTACCTGAAAGAGATACTGCCCCAGTTTGGGTTAGAGCTAAACAATTGTTTGACAAAAACGTTGCCAGATTACCAAAAAATTAGAAATATGCATCTATACACAGACTTTATTCAAGAATAACATTAACTTTTCTTTTCTTAGTCTTCTTGCCCTTGTTTTTGATCTTCTTCTTTTTAGGTTGTCCTTGCATCAACGTTTTAATCTCCTCTCCATCAGTTTCGTATTCAGACTCACTGACATCAGGTTGGCTTTCCCCCTTCAACTCATCTAATGAAGCGAACCTTCTCTTCATTGTATCCACTTTTTCGACACTTTCTGGAGCACAAACGACACAATTCAATCTTTCTCCTGTATCGTAAACTGCCACCTGATCTCTTAAAGTTAAGTTCCACACAACAATCTTCCCATCAGAAGATACCGATATCAACAATGGAACATTTTGAGTATCCTTATTTTGCATAAAAGTGATACCTTTTATACGATTAGTGTGGCCTCTAAGAGAAAAAGCTGGCTCAATTTCCTCGGCCTTATTTTCCAAAACTTTCTTTTCATGTTCTTCGGCATTTTCGCCAATGTCATTCAACAATGCTTCAAAATCATAGAAGCCAATAGATCCGTTACCAAAACCGATCACGAGCCACTCTTTGTCATCGATTTTCAAGAAATCAAGACACATCAATGTCAATTTGAACTTGAATTTCTTTGCAATTTTGGCAGTAGAAGTCTGGTACAAAAGTACTTGATTTTGCAATCCCACAACAAAGTGGTTTCCACTGTGACTCCATTTGACAAATTCTCCCAGCTGGCCTAAGTGGTCCTTACCTTTGATTTTCAAAACAGCAGCCTTCTTAGCCGTCATTAAATTCCATAACCTTATCGTTTTGTCTTGTGATACACTAATGGCAACACGGCCACTAGGGTGTATGCTCAAGTCATTAATCTTGTCTGTGTGGCCTTTTAGTGTTGCAAATATCTCCCAATCTTTGGTTCTCCATATGATAATTTTCCCATCTTCTGATCCAGATATGAGCCACCTACCTGAGGATGCACTTTCCGAGTCTTCGGTTGCTTCCTTAGAAAATCTTAATGCGGTGATTGTACCTTGATGGCTTAACAATGTGCCAAGTTCCTTTCTCTTTTGCAAATCATAGATCCTTATATGCTCATCGTTTGAGCCAGTGACTAAGTATCTTTTGGCAAGATCCATAGATTTGATAGATAAAGCATGCGCTTGGAAATGAAAAATTGGTTGGAATATGGGTTCCTTGACGTTGGAGGGGTCTATAAACACAGAAAGGCATAACAAGTTATGTTCATAAGACCCTACAAATATTCTAAATTGAATACGAGATGACGATGAGCTGGATGTGGTGGTGGTAGTGGTGGTAACTGTTGAGTTACTTCCTTTAAGAGCTGACTTAATCTCCTTCCCTTCGGGTTGAGTTAATATCTGAACCTGCAGTTTTGCCTTAGCCATTGCGAGATCTTTAGGATTGTAACGTTGTTTAGGGGCTCCTGAGATGAGATGGAGTTGAGCTTCTTTTTTTTTTCTCTACTTTGCAACAAAACCGCGAGGTAAACACACGAGATACTCAAGGCGTAGCTTACTACACTATAAATTACCACACTAATCTCCACGGCAATGGGACAGACTCAAAAGACACCTCAGCAGCACAATTCTACCCTCTACATTTCGCCCATGCTCAATCGAAGAAAAGAGGTTTTCAAAACACCACCCAATCCAGCATCAAAACAACCAAAATTATTTGACTCCCCCAGCTCTTCCAACAAATCACTGTTTTTCAATTTAGATAGATCATCACACAATCTAACAGTACAAAGCAAAAGTGACGATTCCTTGGCCGGTGCAGATATATTAACGCCGATTGACAGATTGCGTTTATGGAGACACGATGCAATTACGCAACATCAATACAAAACGGCAGAGTTTCTAAGTGACAAGATTCTAGATATAACCCACGATTCCAATGATGCATTTTGGTTAGCTCAAGTCTACTTCAACCAGGGAAACTATCTACGATGTAAGGATTTGGTGTTGTGTAACGAAGAGTTTGCTAAAAGTATCATTTGCCGATACTTGGCAGGATACAGTTTGATCAAGTTGGAGTTGTGGGATGAGGCTTTAGAAGTAATTGGAGAAACGAATCCATTTGATAAAGATGACCGAATGAAGAATGATGACGGAGGGGTCAAATTAGAGGCATCGATGTGCTATTTGCGTGGCATGATTTATAGTGCACAAAGCAATCTTGAGAAGGCCAAAGAATGTTATAAAGAAGCATTGAAAGTGGATGTTAAATGTTATGAAGCGTTTGATGAATTGATCTCCAATAACCTCATGACGCCGAGTGAAGAATGGGATTTTATCACCAGTGAGTTAAATTATCATGAAGTAGATAGTAATGATGATTTGATTAGATTACTTTACACAACCAAGTTGAGTAAATACTTGAACCAAGACAAGTTCAATGAGGCGGAACATATACTCAAAGAGGAATATGATTTGAGTGACAACTGTGATTTAATGTTGAGTCAAACCGATCAACTTTATGTTCAAAGCAATTTTGATGCATGTTTGAATCTTTGTGAAAAAATACTTGAAAAGGATCAGTACAACTTTGATGTGTTACCTAATTACCTCAGTTGCTTATATGAATTGGGTGGAAGAAACAAGCTTTTTTACAAGAGCCATCAACTTGCCGAATTTCATCCATCAAGCCCCATGACTTGGTTAGCCATTGGAACCTATAACCTTTCCATAAACAAAATCAGCGAAGCACGAAAATTTTTTAGCAAGGCAACTGTGCTCAACCCCAACTTTGGACAAGCTTGGATTGGGTTTGCACATACGTTTGCCGCTGAGGGGGAATATGAACTGGCCATCAATGCTTACGCTTATGCTGCTCGATTATTCCCTGGGAGCCACTTGCCCATGTTATTCCTTGGCAGCACTAATGTCAAGCTTGGCAACCTCAACCTAGCTGAAGAGTATCTCAAAAATGCCTACCATTTCAATCAGCATTGTGAACTCACATTGAATGAGTTAGGGGTTCTCTATTTTCACAAGAACAACCTAGTATCAGCTGAATGGTATTTGAACGCAGCTTTGAAGATTGCAAATCGCAGTTCAAAGACTTGGATATCAATAATGACCAATTTGGGCCACGTATTGAGAAAACAGGGAAAGTTGTTATCGGCGCTTTCTGTATTCCAAGAAATTTATGGTAACGATGCCAACATTGCTTCCACTATTGGTCTTATTCACATGAAGTTGGGCGAGTTTGCTGAAGCGATTGAAAACTTGCATAATGCACTTGCTATTGAACCTACCAATCAAATTGCCAAGGACTTGTTAGACAGAGCCTTGAGAGAGGCTATAACATCGGGATAAATAACCTTGGGAGAAAAAGCTTTGAGAATAGTTTACTATTTGATGAATAAATTGTAATGTGCTGCAATATGTAGGTCTGAATGTTAGTAGAGCAACAGCACCTTTTTCTAGATAATGAATCCTAGTGTACCTACACTACGACACAAGTGTCTTTATTCTTCCTCTTTTGAGCATTGATCGGTGGTTTTTCTCCATTTGCATTTACCGTTAGGTGCTGTTTACCGAACCCTTTTTCACGTTCCAGAAGCTTGGAATTTAGCCGATCCACTTTTGTTTGGTCTTGACTTTTGGGGAAAACTTGACATTCCCTGCCGAACTCAATTTCCAGCCCCTCCCCTTTCAACACTCTTTTCTCAAATGATTCTGGTTCTAAACTCTTTTCATAAATCTTATTCAATCCACTTGTCCATTCTTCGTGTAAGTATTGAAGAGGAACGTCAAATACGGTACGAACATGTCGATTTTCCCACGATGAGCTTTGAATAAGTGCTATAGCGTCGATTTCTTTAGCAACTTGCAATACGAGACCTTCCGGTATGTGGCTGACTTTGTCCCATTTTGTACCAACGAGAATGATGGGAACTTTTCTTGAGTACACCAGCAGTTTTAACATGGGGTACCATATATTTTTTATATTGAGCAAACTTTCAAGATTGTCTTTGGCAAAACATAATAGGATCCAATCCTCAGCAACAGAAAGTGTTTGTTGTTGACAAAGCTCCTTAATATTTCCCCTGATACTTGCATGCAGCAATTTCAATAAAAAGGGCATAGTATAAGGTCCTTTCATCCTCATATAACAAGCATTAACACGACGACTACGTTGTTTTCCTGACTCATTATAATCCATGTAAGCCTGCATCAATGTGGATTTACCGACACCGACATCTCCTGCAACAAATATCCTAGCGGTGTAAAAGGATCGTGCTTCATCCTTTCTTTGATAATAAACTGGTGTAACTGGTTCGTCGTATTCAAAAATTTTCAAACGCTTTGATTCATTTTGGCCTTGCTCTCGTTGTTCTCCTTGAGTATCGGCAGAGGTATATTCAGGAGGTTGGGGAAACAGTGGACATATATCTTTCGTAGAAGTCATTGGGGGAGGGATTAGATGATGTTAGTGTGTGTTGTGATTTAGTTCAGGTGAGACTTTGATTGTTTGAAGAGCGCCTGGGTATTGATATTCTTGTTAGAAAAGAGATCGCATCGAGCAAAAACTTGTGTGTAAAACCCGTTGATAAAAGGTAGTCACGATCAATGGGCGCAGAATTGGCTATGCTATTGTGCTACTAGATTTGCAGATCCTATCTTCGAACACAAAAAAGAATCTGAGATAACAATTCGGCAGATCGCGAGTCTCGCACAATCATTATTTGTTAGCGCAATCAGAGACGACCATTCCCTCCTAGTTACTCATCACAAACACTCAAGATCTGGTAGAGGAAGGACTGAAAGAAGTTTCTTGTTGCAAAGAGCCAAGCTGCGTAGCACAAATTGCTGCTGCCAACGACGTTGATGATTAAATACCAAATTTTTAAGTAGAGTCAAGTGAGACATTACAGTGACGATAGTTATGAAATGGATTACTAAGAACTGATGCGACGTGAAGCAAATGGCCTGTCTTCATGATCGGCCGCCTATTCCTGCACTTGGCGTATATACCTGCACGTTGGTTCTGCCTTTTCGTCGCATTGCTTTAATAATTGAGTTGATGATACTCTTATTTCCTCCACATTAATCAAAATATTTTATCACAGCCAACCCCATCAACTGAGCATCTGAGAACACCCTTTCAAATTGATCATTAAAATAAATTTGACTCCTCGCAAGTGTTTATCTTTTGGCTGAACTCTTCAATGATGGTGTCCAACTTTTTCTTTTTTGGAATCCAATGGAGCCCGACACGACAGTATGGCATTGTTCTATTCACAAATAAGAATTTCAGAAAAATATAAAGCCCATGCTTCTCATATTCATTTAAGTAATTGGGCAATATTTTCACTAACTCGTTTTCCCACCAATTGACACTTGCACGAGGAAAGTTTCTTGCGAATTGGCAAGTGATGGTTGCTTTAAGTAGTGTAGCTTCATTTGATTATACTGATGATATGTAGTTAAAGTATTTGCAGGTCTGTTAGCTTTTCGTAAAGCGACAGAGACACATTGAAGTTGAGGCCAAGCTTAAACGACATCAAACATGGAAAAGTCTGCAGCAAGTCTGGGGAACCAAAGACAAGCATGTTTAGATTTTACCGTCAATTCCTCAATATAGTTTGTTTGAAAGTATTGGTTCATGTCAAAGTATGAACACATGGTAGTGAATCAGAGATGAAGCTTGCAAAACTTGGCAGTACATCTCCAAGGTACACCTAGTAGACCCACTTTGTTTACATATTCCTCTCAGAGCTACATGCAAAAAACACCCAGAGAACTATTAGATTTGTAACCTCATCAAGAAGCTCAAGGCGGGAGCAGTTCTTGAATTGCATCGATATAACCCTCAGGACAAAATCATTTGGTGTCGTCTTTAAATGTTGCAATGGTACACCATCTGCATGCTCCACATGAAGCGGATTATGCAACGAATTGAATGACCATCCCAGTGACCAATGTTTATGCCTTTTTATTTTAATGTCAAAGCGCAATATTTCGTATGACTGGATAGGGTAATAACTTTCCAAGATTTTAATCGGATAATGTAGGTCCATTTCTGCTACATACTTTCCGAAATTCTTCAAAAGCCCAATGGTGAATTTTTTGGTTTTATTATTGTTGATGTTTTTGGGAATCCTCGACCAACAGGCAATTTTGTGTATAGAATAGGGTCTACGATAATTCAAAGTAGATAACTTTTTACTTTCACTGTCCATTAATTCGTTGTTGTGCAACTTCGTTAACTAAATCAAGTGGCTAGATTCTGAAAAATTGGAGCTCATCGGTGCATTAAGGTGAATATGTACGTGTATGTGGGCGTATAGCTTCTATTTAACTGCGTAGCTGAAATGGGAGTGTGTTTGAGAAAGTGCAATTGCTTGATGTTGGTTGATATGGCTGCAAATAACATCAAGAGCAGGTGGCGGTAAGTCAATGATTGTAACCCTCGAGGGTGGGGGATAGTGTAATCATAGTTTTTCTGTTTCGATCAGTTGCATTCCACGAAGTATTATCTGATGTGAAAAAAGTTGCAACCATCCCAAAAGTTTCCAACGAATTTGACTGTGAAAGGATGCAAAAAAAAAATTACACAATTTGACAAAGCAAATAATTCGAGGCAAAAATGCATACATGTATGTTCATTCGTTAAGTGTGCTTTTTAAGCCTAACGTTATTACATATGGGGCTCTTTGCCGAAAGGTAGGTCTTCTTTTGCTACTTGATCTTGTCTCGATGAATGAAATAATGCTGGCGCAATTGCTGTTTATTTTATGTGCGCAATCTTGCCTGCAACTACGATATAAGCAGGTTCAAAGTAATTTTACGATTAGCACTTTGATTAGCAATCATTGGCTTGGCGATGATTAATCAACTCAACAATTTCGATGTGTTCACGACTAAACATTTTTCGTTGTGGTATTAGTGTTGGATGAGCGAAATGTATATTAACAGTCGTGAATTTAACTCCAACAAGCTCATAACGTGAAAATGTGTTTTACGCTTCATCGGTCTTTGGGTTTGAAACCGGTTCAACAAAAAATAGCAGCAGGTTTCCTGTTCTTGATAGTTTGATTATTCGTGTACTCTCCTAGACATTTTGCAACTGAAACAGTTACTCCACTTCAACTAGGCAACAACACAATTGCTACTATCCTTCTTCTTCTTCTTCTTTTCTATGCTGTAAGACAATTCGTCGAAGTTCTTTTTCACAGCTAGCTCTTGAGACTTTGTGCCCAGAATCTCCATCCCTTTCAAATCTTTATCTTTCAATGGCAATTGAAATGATTTCGCGACCTTTTTTGGTAACACATCCTGTTTCAACACCTCATCTTCAAAATCATATGGTAAAAGGCTTTTTTCAAAAACTTTGGCCAATCCATTGCTCCATTTACTGTGTAGGTACCGAAGGGCAACATCGAATACAGCTTGAACACTAGAGATTTGCTTTGGTGAGCACTCCATGAATGCAATTGCTCCAATCTCCCGTCCCACTTTTCGTGCTTTTCTACCTGTGTGTTGCATGTAATTGGATGTGTCAATCTTGTCAGATTTCGTACCAACCAAAATTACTGGTACTTTTTTTGAATACATGATATGCCTCATTCTGGGAAACCATTTATCTCGGACGTTGAATAGGCTGACCGGATTGTCCATAGCAAAACAAAGAAAGACTATGTCATCAGGAATAGGAAGCAAATATCTCAGAGCTTGTTCTTGTTCTGCATCCCCAATAGAATGCAGTACCCTCAAAAGAAATGGCATATCATTGGGCAAGGGCCCTTTCAACTTCATATAGCATTCATTTTTTCTCTTTTCGCAATCGTTAGTCATTGTTTCCATGTTCTTATAGGTCAACATCATACTTGATTTTCCCACACCAAGATCACCAATAATGTGTATACCTGCAGTGTAAACAGCACGTTTTGAACAAAACTCTTGTCGATACAATGGTGTTGCGTTTGCTGACCCGCGTTTGGGTTTTGGTCTAAGTCCCGATTGCAGAGACTTCTCCTGAACCTGAGGTGTCTTTTGAGTACTCTCATCAATTGTGTAACTAGGCGGTGGTTGATAAAATGGCAACGTATCTGTGGATTCAGACATTTTCCTGTACCAGCTAAAAATTGTCCAGCTTGTGACTTACTGAAGTAGCTACCTTGATGAGGAGTATTAAGTGATTCCTACAGCCAACATTTATACAAGGTTTCCAGTTTACAAATGTGATTTAATATGACGCAGATCGTTTCGTGAGTACAAAACGAACAATCAAGTTCTTTCAAGTGGGCGAGATCAAAGTGACCTTTTACTCTACCAATGTTAGCGGTGGGGCCGTCCTCGAAAATTACAAGACGACCCATTTGTAAGTCAACGTCATGCAGGCGCTGAAAGTGGAATCGACAAAATCCCGGTGATTGAGGAGCAGCACGTGGAATTCAAATGAATATATGAGAAAAAGGATCACAAAAGCGAACTTGTTGGTTTTCAAACGGCAATGTACGGCATAATGAAGAGAGATACCTCAGTGACCGCTTTGTAGCTCTTGGCTTCTAGGGTTTCAGTGTATCCCCGAAGGATAATCGTTTGCAATTTTCTTAACCTAAAGAAACAGAGTCATGCAAACAGCGTGGCTACAATGTAGCCACAAAATGAATCAGCTAAACCATTATCATTGAAGATAAGCCAGCTCTTCATTCCCCAGACTCAAGTACAAAAAAGTTCACAAAAATGACTGCCTTTTTGCTATTTTCTCGGCATATCAATTGGTAGTTGTCGGCGTTTAAAATTACCCACATGGCTATTATCCCATTAAATTGATTCAATCAATTTTTAGATGCCTTACAGATTTGCAATGATTACTTTCGCTTTGGTCCCACGTGTCGCCTCATACAGTAAACACACTCAGTCAATAATGCTTTTTCCGTTTAATACACTCAAGAAAATCATGTGATAACCCACAGCCTCAACAATTTTTGATATTGCTAAATACGTTGCGACATTGGCATCATTGCGACACTCAACAAAGATATTCTTGAAAGCCGCACGTTCTGGACCTAATTTTTATTTTCAAATCATCATTAATTCCCTTTTCTCCTCTTAAATGCACAGCTTAAACAACCAATAGATGACAAATCCCTAGATTTACTATATATAGCACAAACCAAGAGACAATACTAAAGGAGCATCTATTATCTACGTTCGAAGCAAAACTCCTCCGTTTACAAGTCCCTTAGCAAACCATGCCCTTAACGTTTAGACATGTCAACTATATCGGTTACGGTATCTACAGTGATCTCAAAACCCGACTACCGTATTACAAATCTGATTTCAAAGACGCGTGGAATTATAGAGTCGTTCCGTCCACTTTGTCCATCTTTTTCTCAAACTTGCTCCCAGCTATTGCCTTTGCCCAAGATATGTTTGACAAAACTGATAATGCTTATGGAGTAAATGAAGTTTTAATGTCCAGTGCTATAGCAGGAGTGGTATTTGGACTATTTTCAGGGCAGCCATTGTGTATTGTTGGTGTGACGGGGCCAATATCAATCTTTAGTTACACAGTGTATGAGTTGATGACGCCTAGAGGAACGCCGTATTTCCCTTTCATGTGCTGGGTATACCTCTGGTCGATGGTGTTTCACATCTTGATTGCCGTTGGTAACTACATTTCGTTTATGAGAATCATTAGTTTGTACTCGTGTGATATTTTTGGGTTCTTCATAAACATGGTTTATATTCAAAAGGGAATACAAATTTTGTCCAACCAATTTGATGAGGTTGATTTAGCTAGCGGATACGCTTCCGTCATGATTGCATTGTGCATGTTGATTTGTGGTGTCGGATCATCCATTCTTGGGAGTTACTTGCATTACTTTAAACCCTGGATGAGAAAAGTGTTTGCTGATTATGGTGTTGTTGCGTCTGTGATTTTCTTTACTGGATTTATACACTTTGGTGGTAAGTTGGACGGCACAACGTTTGCACGATTGCCAGTCACCAAATCATTTCAACCAACGGAGTCAGGCGATCGTCGACCTCATGGATGGTTTATACATTTTTGGCCAGGGGAGAACATTGAAGTAGGTGATGTATTCCTTGCTATACCTTTTGCCATATTATTGACATTTCTATTCTACTTTGATCATAATGTGAGCTCATTGATGTGTCAGTCAAAAGAATACCCATTGACGAAACCAGCTGGGTTTCATTGGGATTTCTTGTTGTTGGGGATAACGACAGGAGTTGCTGGTCTTATTGGTATTCCTCCACCGAATGGTCTCATTCCTCAAGCTCCACTTCATACAGATTCTTTAGTGGTTTATGACAAGTATGGAAAGAAATTGTCGGTTGTTGAGCAGCGACTAACAAACACTTTACAAGGAGCGATGACGTTTGTGATGATGTCACGGCCGTTTCTTGTCTTACTCGGATTGGTCCCACAAGCTGTTCTATCAGGATTGTTTTTCATCATGGCGGTCACGGGATTGCACGGCAATATAGTTACGAATCGAATTCGATACTTTTTCTTAGATAAAGAGTATATTGAAACAGATCCTGCGTGCCCTCAAGTATGGAAAGATATACACGCATTGCCAAATAAGAAATGGTTTTATGTGTACACCATATTGGAAGTTATTGGCGGGGTTGGTGAGTTTGTAATCACTTTAACAATTGCTGCTGTTGGGTTTCCAGGAGTGTTGCTTTTCCTTGCATTTTGTGCTAAATGGGTATGGCCGTTATTTATACCTAGAGAGGATCTTGATCGTTTGGATGGTGATGTGGCTGACGAGTTTATTTTGAAAAACTTTACTGTTGCTTCTGATGAGAAAAAGAGGAGGAAACGAATACGAATGGAAGATGAGGAAAACAAGTACGAAGGGGAGACAGAAGTTGGTGAATCAATAATGGCAAGTAGCAGCAGCTGAGAGAATAGAGCAACTGCACGGGGGTAATTCCCCCTGCATAATCGTACATATGTATAGGGATAGAGTATTTATTGGATATTAATCTTCATCAAAATCAAAGACTACTGATACAGTAGAGCATAACCGCAATGTCTTACAATTTTTTGAACAAAGTAGTTGTGGTGACTGGCGGATTATCAGGTATTGGACTATCAACCACCATTAAGCTTTTACGCCAAGGTGCTAAAGTAGTTGTTGGGGATTTAGCTCACGAGCAAGAGATTGATTTTGTGGTCAGCAAGATCAATGAATCAGCTCCAGATTCAAATGTGCATCACAACTTGCGATTTCTCAGGACCAATATTCACTCCTGGCAAGATAATGTCAATCTTGTAGATTTTGCTTTGGATGAGTACAAGGGGATTGATTATGTCGTTGCCAATGCGGCCATGATACGCCGCAATGGGGAGGGGGCTAGTGATGAGCCAACATTAGATGAGTTCAATGAGGTGGTGAATGTGAATCTTGGTGGAACATTTGCTTTCAACAAGTTGTGTATCAATTATTGGAAAGAGTTTAAAAAGCTGGGCAACATTGTCAATGTGGGATCAGTATTTGGACATAAAGTGACTGATCCTAATCTCGTTGATTTGAATTATTCCAAGAGTGGCATTCATACACTAACCAAATCAATGGCATTGGGGTGTGCTTCATTAGGTATCAGAGTCAATGAAGTGTGTCCTGGATTTATCAAGACTCCAATGTTGGAAACGGTTTTGGGATCGGATCAATATGATCATATTGTAAATGGAATTCCCATGCAAAAGATTGGTGATGGTGATGATGTTGCTAATGCTATATGTTTCTTATTAAGTGATGATGCTAGGTACATCACAGGTGCGTCAGTGGTTGTTGATGGTGGATATTCATGTTCGTAGGTTGGAGCAAAACATAATGTAAGTAATTATGAATGTTGTGGATTATTTTTTTGATCTTTGATGATCATCTCAACTATCTTTCTAATCACTGGAATCTAAATTCCTTTATTGCACCACCACCCGCCCACATTTATGTCAAATGAAAAAGAACGTTCACGGGTGCTTCAATCACTAGAATCTGAATTCATAAATGATTTATCGCTACATTTATACTCATCGTTTTTGCTACATCGAATCAATCCCAATTTCCCATTGACTCGATGGTCTAGTTGGCCCAAGAAGTTTGATAAAGTGCCAGTACCAAGTCAAAAATACGAAGATGATTTGATCAATGGGAATGAAGAGAGGTATGAATGGGACATTGATGAGGGTCATGTTTTGTATGAGAGGGATAGAACTTGGCAGATGCAGGGAATAAAGCGGCAGAGGAAGAAGAAGAGGAAGAATCGAAATAGAGGAGACAATGCAGAACCGGCGCAACAGGGAAAGGAGAGTAGCTCAACTTCTCAGAGTGAAGAAACCTCTTCAGAAATTGACGACGCTGGTTCTAGTGATACCAATAATGATAGTTTACATAGTGAAGATGGCGATGATGAAGTTGAACGCAACGAGGAACAGCTACTTGATTCAAGCAATAAAATTGTTGAAGTGACCTACACAGAACGCGTCCCACAGGCTAAAGTTTCCCTCATGAACTCAATAAACTCATTACTTGAACTGAAAATTCGAACCAAGATCCAACAAATGAGACAACAAGGTAAAATAGATTCATCGATGACAATGACCTCTGATGCATTTCCCAAGTACATGCTTCTTGTTAGCGAGTTGGCCAATCGCTTTAATTCTATGTTGGATACCATTTTTGATACATTCCATATAAATGACTATCCATTAACTTGGCAAAATGTACTACTAGCTGGTATAATTAATGATCGACAAAGAGGTCAATTGAACCCACAATTGTATCAGAAACTCTTGCATAATTGTGAAGAAATTTTTGAGAATGTACATAATGTTTACGAATTTGATAATGATGAGGCAAAAGAAGAAGCAATCCGTGACGGAATTGTTACTGATGATGGCGGGTTTAACGTTGAGAAATATTTGTATTCGTTACGAGATGAGTATGTTGGTCCTGGACAGAAGGTTTATGAGGCATTAGCAAAGAATTATATGCGTGATTTTAATAATAAAGTCAATTTTCAATCAAGATTGAAGCAAAATATGCTCAATATGATTGGTGAGGAAGGGAATAAGCGTAAAAGGAAAAATGATGAAGTAGAACATAGTGACGAGGAACTGTTGCTGAGCAGCTCACACGAAGAAAGGAATCAACCCGAGTCCGATTTTGAACAAAGACATCATCGACTACTACAACAACAAAAGGAACTACAAGAGTCATACACAATCAAATTTTAATCATCACTTCCATAAAAAAAAAACAATTATTAAGTAGCTACTTATTTATCTCTGTCTAGCTTCGGCAGGCTTTAAATACAAAACAGAATCTCTTTCCCTTTTATCTATCTCCAAGACCAAATATAAAAAAGCAAAAAAAAAAAACCAAATAAATCAACATAAATCAACATAAATCATTATCAAGGGTGTCTCATGCACATCCAAAACACAGAGAGCAAATCCTTCTTTACATCCTCAAACTCAATTCCTCTATGCCCTCTTTTCAAAAGTATCATGAATTTCGGTTTCAAAAATCACATCCCAAAATCTACTAGTGACACCAAATCCCATTTCATAATTCTTGTAATGATGTTCCAAATGATAAGTTTTCAAATCTTGTAAAAACTTGGGTAATTTAGTATGATGCAACACGTAATGAGTAACATCATACATTATATAACCTAAAGTACCACCAGCAAAACCAGAACAAGCCATGTAGAATGGGAAAATAGCAAACACCAACCTATAAAAAGGGTAAGCAAGGACAACAAACAATGCCGGTGGCAAAACTAATCTATAACCATCCATTGGTAAGTAATGATGAACACCATGTAAAAGGAAATGTAAAGTTAAGAAATATGGATGATCGGGCAACAAGTAATCAACATGGAAAACAAAACGATGTAAAAAGTATTCAACCAAGGTCCAAACAAATAATCCCATAACCCAGAAACTCAATGCAATAATGGGTGATTGATTAACAAATCCAACGTAAAAGATGTACATATTTGGTGGCAACCAAACTAATGGAACCACCCACCATGGAGTCAATGAAATTGGTTCCAAAAAGTTGCCAAATAATGGTGCTGATCCTTTACCATAGTGTCTTGGTCTATGAACTTGATCAAGATAAAATTCCTTAGTGAAATTACTGCGTAACAATTGCATCAACAATGGTTTATTCAAATCCAAAAACTTATGCTTCTTTGCATCCTCACTGAAATCGGTTTGAATAGATAATTTCTCCATTGCAGGTAAATGATCATGGAAAGTGTACATGTCGAATTCATTCCCATCAGAGTCTGTCGTGGTAACCAACTTCATTTCAACTGGAGTATTGTTCTTGTTGTTGATCAATTCACGTTCTTCAATCTCCGTGGCCATGTACCCAATCAACATATCATCATCCAACATCTCATAAGCTGATTCAGAGTGCGAATGGCTGGTTATATCAGCCATGATTTCAGTAACGTCTTTACCAGCATATGGCAAAATGATATCGCCACCAGCAGGATGTTGATCGAGAAATGAGGTGACATTGTATATCTTACGTTGGTACAAGGTAACCCAACAATCTTTCTCAGTATTGTGTTTGGCTACTTCTGATGCAGCAACCAATGGTAAGCTCCTGTTACTCATGGTGGAAAAGGGAGATTTTTTCTATAAGGCTGTGTTGTGAAAAAAGTGAGTGACTAAAAGTGAAAATAGTGTTGTTTGTATAGGTTGTGTGGTAGTTTGTCTGGTATAGATATTGGGTATAAAGGGGGACGTATATATATATATATATATATAAGTTTGTGATGATGGATAGAAAGTATCAACAATGGAGTGGTACGGATCTTTCAATGTTTGGTAAGGTGATTTTTTAATGCATCAGCTGCATCTAAGATTTCTATCAAACTTTTCTTTTTCGCGTATGAGTGTCGTGTAATTGTTGCCAAAAAAGCCTACGTTAAATGCAATACAAAAAAAATATGCAAATAACAGTTGAGACAAACTCCTTTTAATAGCAGCTTCGATTGATAAAGAGCGCTCCAGTCAGTATTGATAGTAGGTATTACAATCAAGTTGGAAGAAATAATTGGACAGAGTATGAACCAATTGCTGCGTGCAAAGGAATTCCAATATCCGTTCTTTTGCCGAAGACTACTAAGAACAATGGAGGAAAAAAAAGAAACTTTGAAACATGTCGTGTCGCGAATTTGTAAATGGAGACATTTCGATAGAAAATAGGGGTATCCAAACGGAGACTACCCGAACTTACCCATTGACTAGTATTTAGTTGAATGATCCTTATTTAAATGTGATACGGCATTGATCTATCCCATTTACTGTCATTGGGCGTGAGAAGTCGACGTTGGTGTTACACGAATTCCCAGCACCTTCATCTCCTTTCTTCGTAACCAAATGCTTTAAAGTGTACCACTTTTGCAATTGCTTCAAACCGAAATGTGTCATTAATCGTCTACTTAAACATCCTGAAAAGTGTTTGCGTCTATACAGTTATCCGAATCCTTTCTTCATTCGGCAACAATTCTTCCTCTACCTCGTCATCATCATCATCATCATCACCACTACTACGGTGCGTCCTGGTAGAAAATCCAACGACAACATCACCGTCAACTATATCTTCACCAAAATCATCATCCACTCCACCATCAGTACCAAAATCATCAAGAACATTCACTTCCTCTTCATCCGCATCCTCCTCTGCATCCGCATCTTCTCCTTCAAGATCAACCATTGTCTCGTCCCCTTCTTCGTCATCACCATCATCGTTTTCTCCATTTTCACCAGCGCCTCTCGCTCCTCCTCCTCTTTCCTGTTCTTCCTGTTCTACTTCATCTTCTGCACCGCCACCCATCAGTTGCTCCATATGCAAAGTATGATCAACCAAGTTCAAATAAGCATACATGAAATTCGACAACAATACTTGTTCTCTTAAGGACTTTTTCGGATTGGCCAATTTCAAGTGCGATAATCGATAAATTGCACGTTCAACATGAACAGGGAATCGATAATCGAGCATAACTATGGTGGATTGTGATGGTGGTGGTAATGGGAATCCAAATGCTGAGTCAGTAAATTCGATAGGTTGATTGGCTTTTGAAGTACGTTTGATTGACTTTTTTAGTTTCTCTTGAATGTCAATTTTTTGCAATTGTTGTTGTTCTTTGGTTAGAGCCTCGTCATTTGCAGTGGCAGTAGTACCATTTTCCTTTGTGTCTTGATCAATAGTTTTGAGTGGCTCATTTCCTTGTGGTGGGGTTTGACTTTGATCCTTGACAGCAGTTACTTCATTCGCGTCACCTCCAGTCTTGATTGAGTCTAACTCTTTTTCCTTCTTTCTATGACGGTAACGTTTATGTTTCTTAACTGTCAGCTTCTTACTCTTTAGTCCGACTTCAGATGCATTGTCACTCGAGTCTAGGTTGTTGACATCAAGATTGGTTAACTTGTGATCATCATCGACATCCATTGGCTCTTGCCCCATATTGACTCTAACTGGGACATCGTCCCCGTCGGTGAATGATGCAAGCGCATCTCCTGATTCCTCTAAGTCCTTATCCAACTTGAACCGTTGCGGATCCAATTCATGTAAAAGTGGAACTTCTGTCTCCTCCTCTGCAGCAACGGCATCACCTTTGGTGCTCGATTGAGGCAGTATTACTTCAACACTGTTTTTTCTCAACGATGAAGTCACCAGTGGATCTTGTCTCGACAATGACGATGAACGTGCCCTTGAGTTCTTATTATGCTCGACCAATTTAGTCTTTGATCGTTTCTTAAATAACCCACTTGTTTTCTTCTTCAAGCTTCGTTGCTCATTGGAGTCATCAATGTGGTCGTGATAATTGATGGTAACACCTGAATTCTTACTATCGTGTGAATGTACAGAGTTAACACTTGTGCTAGACAAATTGGCCTTTGATTTCTTCTTGAACAATTTAGACAACACATTTTCCTTATCTGAATGAAGTGAAGAAACATCTTCATGCTCTAGTGATGCTTTTCTAGGCGCATTTGAATTCTCCCTTTCATCGGTGTTTGTTCTTTGGTGCTCAGGATTAGAAAATGATCTAACTGGTCCAGGTACTTTGGGGTCAGCAGTTGCACCAAGGGCCAGTTGCTGCTGCTGATGATGAGCTGAATCAATCGATGATAAACTCGATGACCTTTCCCTTAACCAATTCCAACTCTTTTTCTTTTTCAACTTCTTATCATCGTCGAAATCATGTTCACTCGAAGTTGGCGGAGTCAAATTACCACTAGACAATATGCCAAAACTCTTTTTCTTTTTCAAATTCTTAGCATTGGAATCGTCGGATCTACTTTTATTCTTTTTGAGACCCATTTTCTCTTCATAATTGTCAGAATCAATAATCTGAACATTGGATTTATTGAAAAGTTTGGTGTTGACTTTGGTTGGCTTGGAAGTAGTTTTGACGCGAGATGAGGAATCCGAGTCACTTTGAAAGTAATTTTTTAAAAACGGTTCATGTAGTCTCTCCTCATCAGGTTGATCAGTGGTGGAAAATTGACCCGATGATAAGTCAAACCCATCATTGTAAGCTGTTTCCTCATTGGAGAATCCATTGTAATACTCTTCTCCTGAAGCCATCGCTGGAGAATCAAGAATACGCTCGTCTTCCAAATCAGAAAAATCATCGTCAACTTCAGGTATGTTGGCAAACAAGTCATCATTGGCATTAACAAGTTCGTGTTCAGGAGTGGATTGCTTAAGTGGTAACTCATGCTCGGGTGTCGATTGCTTGAGTGGTGGTTCATGTTCAGGGGTAGATTGTTTGAAAGGCTGTTCATGCTCAGGGGTAGATTCCTTGAGCGGACGTTCATGCTCAGGTGTGGATTGCTCACGTGGTTGTAACTCACCCTCGCTTGTCCCATCCCACTCAATAATGTCATCGCCATAAGTAACGTGATCCTCCTTCCTCCTTCCCAATTCAAGTAAAGCTTCCTTTTCAATTCCCAATGGATCGTCGGTTGACAAGTCTTGGTAACTAACATCGAAACTGAGATCGGATTCGGATATATTTTTCGGTTGTTGTTTAGGATGATCTTGTGGTTGCCGGGGCAAATCCCGCTGGTGATGTTGCTGTGGACGACGTGACTGTTGTTGCGGTGTTAGCTCTCCCGGTAACTGTTTCTCCCTACTATGCCCCTTGTTCAAACTCTCTTTAAATTCATTGATTTCCGACCTAAGTAAATCTAAGTTCTGATGTAATTGTTTCGACCTCGCGGGGACAGAAGCCGTTGGTCGTGCAACTTGGCGCGATCTATGACGTGGCTGTTGTTGTTGTTGTTGTTGTTGCTGCTGCTGTTGCTGTTGCTGTTGCTTCTGTTGTTGTCCCCTAACAAATTCTGGATCTTTCGAACTTGGAAACAACATCGGTACATCGGGTTGTGGTCTTTGTGATGCATAACGTGCAACTTCATCTCTCTTGTGACTGCGATGATGGTTTCTTGAGCGTTTTGTGGGGGTATCGATCATAAAATCATTGATATTGGTATTTGACGCCGACGTGAGCTTCTTCTCTGGTCTGAATTGATGATGAGATCCAACGGGTTTAATGTGAGGTTGGGCACGCAAACGATGGTGGTCACTCCTTTGCTGAGAATTGCGAGCTTCAGAGGTGCGTGGTTCTGCGTATCGACTATCTTGCTGGTATGTTGATTGACTGCGATGACTATCTTGAGGGTACATTGGGTATTGCTGTCTATTCTGTGGTAAGGTCGGTAAATATTTGTCATTGCGCTGCCGTTGCTGTTGTGGGTGTTGCTGTGGGTATTGTTGTGGATACTGTTGTGGGTACTGCTGCTGATCGAATGAGAAATCATCTGGTTGAGTATTACCACGCCTTTGCTTGTATGCTGTCCGTTGTTCTTGCTGCCCTTGTCCTTGCCTGTTAGAATGATAAGGATCTTGTTGATGTGACCTCGGATGTCCACTCGATCTGTATGGTGTTTTCTCTTTGCTTAGACTTCTAGGAGTATATGGACTACCAGGGTACTCTTCCCTGGATAATGAGTTACTCAAGATTGCATCACGTTGCTGAGATGACGGTGATACTTGTCTGCTTGATATCTGTTGTGGCGGTTGTTCATCGTTCATCTTCTTATAACTAAATAACAACCGTGAATCTCTCGTTTTGTACCCCCTTGGAATAGGCAGGTCCCCTTGGTGCTGGCCTTGCTTTTTACTCAATGGCAGTTGGTCTGGCAGAGCCGAATGCTCAGCATCCTTTTTCCTATAATCAGTTCTCCTACTCCTTTTTAATGCAAAATCATGAGGTAAACCTTGGATGGGTAAAGTGCCGGAATAAAGTTCTTCTTGATCCTCCTCTTCGTCAACTGCATCACCTTCCAATGACTGATTGAATTGTTGTTGCAATCTTTGCTGCAAATGCAAAGTACTCGACGTCACATTAGCATCTCCGTGTGGTGGTGAGTGATTTAATTCATCAAATGCCAATTTCTCAACATCAGTGTATCCTAGTGAGTTCCACGACAAAGTTCTGGCAATTGTTACAGCATCACTTTTATCCATTCCCGCCATCTTTGACAATTGTTGCAACTCGGTGGTTAGCTCTTTCAAGGAAGGATTTGAAAACCTTTTTTGCTTGTTATACCATGACTCACGCTTGGACGGATCCTTTGGTGGCGATGCAGACTTGGATGACCGAGTTGAGGGTGTTTTTGAAAGTGACAGCTGTTGTGGTTCTTGACTTGGCTGTGGAGGTTCTTGTGATACAAATTTGGGAACTCTGACCACAGTTGTAGGTTCTTCCTCATGATCAGTGATGGATGATTGACGAGATAGGGTTGATCGCCTCGATATAGTTGATCTTCGTTTAAGATTACGATCCATAATCTCTTCCACTTGATGTTTGATTAATGTTTTGAAGGAATCTGGGTTAACTTGAGGGTGCATTTCTGCTGGGACCCATATTGTATTTGATGCATCATAAATCTGATCTTCAGCAGCATCAAAAAACTCGTCATCCGTAGTCAAGATACTATCATTATCCATGGACAAACTGTATCGTTTTCTTGGACTAGGAGATTTGCCATTGAATGACGAAGGTGCATGTAAATGTGATGAGGGAGACTTTTGATTACGAATTGGACTTGCGCTGGCACTCTTGATTGGAGAAGTTGTTTTTTCGTAGGCGTCTTCTCTCTGTGGAGATGTGGATGATGATGGTGATTTGGATGGTGATTTCGATGGCGATCTCGGCGTCGAGCTCGACGTTGATAAATTGGAAGAGGAATTATGTGTATGAGCATGTCTTGTATGCTGTGGGACTAAATCTTCATCATAAAACTCTCCACTTCCTGCTTGCAAATGGCTTGACGCAGCAAATGGATCTATATCAACCATTGAACCTGGTGGAAGATCAGGATCGTACTGCATTAGATTTCCAATTGACAATCGTTTCAAAGCAGCCACCATCTTCTTCTCCTGCTCGATATCCTGTACTGCAGATTCATAATTTGGATCATTTTGAAATGACGAGTTGGGCAGATACATTATCAATTAAGTCATGCGTAAGGAAAAGGTCCAAATTTGGGATAGTATGTACAAGTTTAGTGGAAGCTTTACTGTGTGTGTGTGTGTGTGTGTGCAGCTTATGAATGGGGTGATTCAGTGTAGTTCAGTTGTATGATATTAAATGAGTGAATAGGGTGTGTTTAAAAGTGATTCTGTGTAAAATGTAGCACTACCTTGGTTATAAGGAACCGTAAAGTGTAGTTGGCAATTGTTTGGTGTTTGGTGGTTCCTTGACAAATCAACTTTAAATTTCTGTGTTGTTTGTTCTGTTTTGGTTGGAAAGGAGAGACGACAGAGAAAAAAAAAAAAAAAAAAAAAAGAAAAAAAATTTGTAACGTTGGGGACGTGTCTGTGTGATCAAACTGAGGACACTCGACGACGGTATCAGCAAGCAAGATAGTAAACCCGGCTTGTAATCGAATACCGGGGAGTATACTAAGGGCATGTCTCGTTAATTGTGGATATATATTTCATAAATTCATTACAGCCTCTACATTTTGAAGACTCCAATTTATAACCTCTGCAGTTGGCATTGTTGATGGTGTAAAATCGTTGTAGTGAACCATCTCGTTTTTCAGATAGCAACGGAAAGCAAAATAGTATTTACGGGAGTCACTATCATAACCTTTTACTGCTGACTTAGCCAAAAATAGTTGCCATGTCGAGAACTTATCACATCTGTGGAGAATTATGGTCTCGCGTAATTTAACCCCCTGTGCAGTGACATTTTGCGGCACTCTCCTCTGCCATCTCCTCTCATCTAGCGATTTCTAGATATGTATGCCAAATTCCACCTATTACCAACAAGTAGTAAACAGCATGCACCACGGGTCTTTTTGAATCAATTGTCAATGTAGGAAATCCATAGAAATTGCAAAACAGATGTACAAGAATTGGACACCAAAGGTTGAAATCAGTTGTGAAATATATCCAATTGGCCAAGTATCCAAATATCGACGTATAGGTGAATTGAAACAACGTTGACACAGCTATGCACGACAAGTTCAGTGTCTGTTTACGATACAATTGTAAAGCGTGATGGAAATGAGCAATACCAAACAAATATGGTGTATACTTGATGAAATTGGGGCATGACTTGGACACGACTAAAAGTACCAAACCACGGTATATTAGTTCTTCTGTAATTGGGGCAAAAATATAGTCTCTGAAGTTATAGATCATTGGCGTGGTGAATACGTTTTGGATCGTTGATTGATAACCTTCCACAAAGATTTGAAATATCGACGATGCAAATAAGATGTTGATGAAACAAAGTGAATACACAATATTGATAAAATCAGTTGAAATACTGCCACTTTTGGTGAGGCTTGGGATAATGCCAATTTGTCGTATATTGTCCTTAAATGTTCTTGGAACCAACAATGGAACAAGGATAACGAGTCCAACACAGAGTAATGTGACTCGCTGCAATCTATACCTAATCACACTGATGTCATTACGATCTTTGCTTTTTAGGTCGCTTGGCTGCCTAAAGTAGATCGCAAAGACATACGATGAAGCAATTGCAAATGCTAGAAGCTCGTATAGCATTTGCATGTGTCTAGTTTGTAAAAATGGAAGAATACGCGCAATTTTTGTTTCACTAGCAATAAAATGTTTTCAATTTATTGTCCGTTTTGTTGTGGTTTTGTGTTTGGACGCTAAGGTCACCGCTGACAAATCAGGAGAGCCGACCTTGAAGTCACAAAAATTCAATTTTTGAGAATCAATTGGGTTCAGTTTTCTTTCTTGAAAATTGCATCAAAAACAAATTAGACCCCAGAGATGACTTTGCTAAGCAATTGCTTAAGTTTGTGTCTTTTTTTTGTTTCCGTGCTTGGCAGAAACTTCACAGTACTCACTAATGATAGCGGTGCCATTTGCCGTCGAGTTCAAGCAAAACCCAATAATGACGGCTCATATGTCAAACTTCTTGTAAATGAAATTATAGCTGACTACAAAATCCCTGGTTTGATATTCAATTATGATGATATCGTCAACTTTGCATCGGTTCCTATAATTAGGAATTTCACTAACTTATACCCTCAAAACAAGACGGAGTTGTACCTCAAGATGTTGAACGATGAAGGTCAATTCATAACCGACGCCGTTGAGGGGCATTCTCTTGACTCACTGAATTTCTGGAGTGGGATCATAGATAAAGAGATTATATTTCCTGTGGTAGATTCCGGAATGTATTGTGTCTATATTGCACCAGACCCTGTCAATGTTCCAAATTTTGTGTTGCCAGTACATTTTAAAAAGTATTACGGAAATCTAAACTACGCCAGCTACTTGTATTATAACAGTTTGAAGTGGTTGTTGGTACTTTTGGTGGGTATATTTGCTGCATTGATGAAGCTTACAAAGACTAAGGATGCAAAAGGCTCACAAAATTTGAGTTCTGTTAAAGCCATCACGAATACGGTTGTACTTTTAACTTTAATCCCATTTACTATGGAGTATACAATCTACTTTATTCAATTATACCTGCAAAACTACTTGATTGAACCGTACAAATCGGTTTCGATCATGGCCATTTCACCGTTCATTTTGGAACTCGCCGCGAATATCCATCAAGCTGTTGACCAGTACGTAGCTCTTCTTTTTGCAATGGGACTTGGTGTCGTTTACTACTACAATGATGATTCACAAAGTTATAGGAAATTCCCGCGTGATTTGTTTCTAAAGACGACTGTGTTGTTCGCGGTGAAACTCTCTATAATGATTATCGGAATGATTTGCATCCAATCACCAGGCACTATCCCTTTAGTTTGGACCACAATTGCGACAGAAAGTTTTGCCAATATCTTGAATGGTGTGAATTTTTTACTTGACTTTATTTGGATCTTGTTGTCCATAGTGTTTTACTTCAAGACTAAGAAGCGATTGGCGGCAACCCCACCCAACCCTGACATAGGATCACCGGATAAAGTCGTTTCCACATTTAAGAAATCAACTTTGGTGATCTGGATTATGCCCTTGGTTATACATGGTCTCGGTGCAGCGGTCGGGGGCTCTTGGCTTATATCCAATATATTCAAGGAACTAGATCATATGCCAACCCAGTCTGCAGATACTCAAGCAAGATATGAATCAATACTTTTGATGCAAACAGTGGAGAGAGCACAATTTATAAATGTACAATTTACCCATTGGTCAGGTTGGTTAAACACATTCCTCACCATTGGTTTAGTGGTTCTTATATGGGTTCGCAGTAGCAATAAAGCAGCATTGGATGAAAAAAATTAATAGAGCTATACATTGATCTTGCCATATGGGTGCAATTTGTCATGTGACTGGATATTATGTATGGTTAGTATCAAGATTAAGTTCGGAGTCTAGGGATTAAAGTTTACATTGAAGAAATGGTCACGCCGAACCTTGATGGTTGAACGTTACCTCTTTATGGTTCACATTTAAATATGGTGATAGCTACCAATGGTTTATAATCTTTGAACTGGAAATCAAGCTACACATTGACTAAAACTAATCTGACACTATTTTCCAAAAGGATTTTACATTTTCCCACTAAGTTTTGTGTAATTTGAATTAATTTTCCTTTTTAATCAGTGTCACAAAATATCTGTTTTCTACAAGAGGCTATCCTTTTAATTTCAAGGGGAAGAAAAAAAATAAAGTTAAGAAATTAAGAATATTCTCCTTCCTCCTTTCTTCTTCTCGTGTTTCTCTATTCAAGTTCGAGTTATGTCATGACCGTTTGCTCTTATTTGGTTATTCTTTTTTTTTTTTTTTTGTCCCAAATTCAGTGTAATTGCTTGTGCTTTGCTTATCTCCAGTTTTTTTTGGATTTACAATCTGTTGATAAAAAATTTTCATCATACAAATATTGGTTAATGGTGGAAATATATCAAAGGATAGTTCCTCCGCTTTTATTCTATACCATAACTTTAGAAGGGAAAAAACGGGGCGTCACCAGTTGGAAGGGACAAATGCATGACAATTTACTTTTACCTTTACTATTTTATGAGAAAGAGTTAGGCTTGTTGTTTTGTGTTACGACTTTTTGGAGTTAAAATCGAGCCTCTTACACCTTGATGTTTTTAATAATACTAGCAAATCCTAAGATAGTGTCATAAAGTATGAGATGTAATATCAAGTTGATTGCTATATATGAAAAGTATATCAAAAGTATAACGATGGGATGAAATGTATATGGTACGTTAAAACTTTTGATAAAATTAACCAATAGAATAAATACAATGTGCATACATGTCTTGGGTACTAGCGACCTTTTATTTTATTTTTTTTAGGATCCCGCCGTTTGGAACTGCGAGTGGTGTTGGTGACCCTACATTTAAACAACTTCAGGGGGTATTTTTTTCGAGTCAAAACCCGTCATAATCTAACAACGATTAGTGCTTTGTTGCTTAATGTTGGAGGTGGTTTATATATGATAAAAGACGATATTGTAATCACACTTATTCCACTTGCTTTGATATTAGAAGATGATACTTTAACTTGTATAAGACTTTATAAACTTTTGTTAAATGTTTTTAGTACAATAGAAAGTTGGATGTTTTAATTGGCAGGCAGTTGGAAAAAGCTCTAGGACATGCTAGTCCACTACCTTATATCAAAGGTAGTTTGTCCAAATTTTTACTAAGCCGCATTGTATGTGGTTCTCCAATAGATTCCAATGTATTAAGTGATTACTAAACGGAAGCGTGTGTGACTCATTCGCGGCTAATTGATGAAGAAAGGGAAAAAAAAAGTTTTATCATATCCTGCATATAAAGTAGCATTCTCGATAAGGAAATTGAATCTGTGTGACAAGCACCAAAAATTTTTCACCATTTACTCAACCAAAGAACAAAACAAAACTTCAACTATAGACTCTCTCCAACAATGAGGCTACACCTTCATCGTTTTATATCTACTTCCACGCCATTACGCAGTGGTCAGAACTTGACTGAGAAAATCGTGCAAAAATATGCTGTCAACTTACCTCCAAACAAGCTAGTCCACACTGGTGATTATGTCACCATCAAGCCAGCTCATTGTATGTCACATGATAACTCATGGCCAGTAGCGACAAAATTCATGGGATTGGGTGCCAAAAGGGTCAAAGACAATCGTCAAATTGTGTGTACTTTGGATCATGATGTGCAAAATAAGACGGAAAAGAATTTGGCCAAGTATGCCAATATTGAACGATTTGCCAAAGAGCAAGGTATCGATTTCTATCCTGCTGGAAGAGGAATTGGCCATCAAATCATGATTGAAGAAGGATATGCGTTTCCATTAAACTTGACGGTGGCTTCAGATTCACATAGTAATACCTATGGTGGTGTTGGATCATTGGGTACACCAATTGTGCGTACTGATGCCGCAAGTATATGGGCCACTGTCCAAACATGGTGGCAAATCCCACCCGTAGCCAAAGTTGAATTAAAGGGGAACTTGCAAAACGGGGTCACTGGTAAGGATATTATTGTTGCATTGTGTGGAGTTTTCAATAACGATGAAGTATTAAATCATGCTATTGAATTTGTTGGAGATGGTGTTGAGAATTTGCCTATTGATTATCGATTAACTATAGCTAATATGACTACTGAATGGGGTGCATTGAGTGGATTGTTCCCCATTGATGACAAGTTGATTGAGTTTTATGAAGGGAGGTTGCAAAAATTGGGTCCAAACCATCCTAGAATCAATAAAGACACTATAGAAGCTTTAAGGAGAGGAAGTTTAGCCAGTGATGAGGATGCCAAATATGCCAAGCACTTGGTTATTGATTTGAATACGTTATCGCCTTATGTCTCGGGTCCGAACTCAGTCAAAGTGTCCAATCCGTTGTCAAAATTATCTCAAGATAATATTGCCATCAATAAGGCGTACTTGGTTTCATGTACCAACTCACGTTTATCCGATATCCAAGCAGCTGCTGATGTCTTGAAGGGTCATAAAGTGCACCCAAATGTTGAATTTTACGTTGCCGCTGCTTCTTCATTAGTGCAACAGGATGCTGAAGCTGCTGGTGCTTGGCAAACCATAATTGATGCTGGCGCGAAACCATTACCTGCTGGATGTGGACCATGTATTGGCTTGGGTACTGGGTTATTAAAAGATGGCGAAGTAGGGATCAGTGCAACGAATCGTAACTTCAAAGGAAGAATGGGCTCTAAGGATGCATTGGCATATTTGGCTTCACCTGAAGTTGTCGCTGCGTCGGCCGTATTGGGTAAAATTGGTGCTCCCGAGGAAATTGATGGCAAGCCCGTCAATGCATCACCAGAAATTGTTAAAAGTATTGATTTACCAAAGAGTAGTGGCAATACTGGTGCCACTTCTGAAGAACCAATTAGTGAAGACGATACCAGCGAAGCTTCAGTTGAAGTGTTGCCTGGATTCCCCAAATCAATTCAAGGTGAACTCATCTTGTGTAATGCCGATAACATCAACACTGACGGAATATACCCTGGGAAATACACTTACCAAGATGATATATCACGCGAACAAATGGCAGAAGTGTGTATGGAAAACTATGACCCCGAATTCAAGACCAAGACCAAACTGGATGACATTATAATTAGTGGTTACAATTTTGGTACTGGCTCATCTCGTGAACAAGCAGCTACATGTATTTTAGCACGTGGCATGAAGTTGGTTGTTGCTGGATCATTTGGAAACATATTCAGTAGAAATTCAATCAATAATGCCTTGTTAACACTTGAGATTCCTGAATTGATTGAGAAGTTACGTGTCAAGTATGATGGTGTAAATGAGTTGACTATACGTACAGGATGGTTTTTGAAGTGGGATGTTACGAAAGCCCTTGTTACTGTTGCTGATTTGGATGGTGAAGTGATTTTGCAACAGAAGGTTGGTGAGTTGGGTACTAATTTACAGGATATTATCGTTAAAGGTGGGTTAGAAGGATGGGTTAAGTCGGAGTTGCAAAAAGAACAATAAAAAGGGAGGAACTAGGAAGGGGGTGGATTTCATACTGCATATAGATTGTGTGTAATTGATAATATTTATTCTTTAAAGAAGGAGAAGGATCGATTGTAGAGCTGTTGGAGTGGCGATGTTAACGGCAAAAACTTCCTCGGTGTTTCTGGAAAGAAACGGTTGTCAGGATGATCTGCATAGGATGGTTAAGATCAACGGTTTTAATTTTCTTTTCGCTTTACCCCCTGTGATAGTGTGTACACTCCTTATTGTTTAGAGAGGGCTGTTTTATTGTATTCAGTCATTCCGTATTGTGTTTTCGCTTGCATCTAGAATCGCCAAAAAAAACAAAAAACAAAAAACAAAAAGGGAGGCCAACACACTGTGGTATTTCATGTGTGTGTCTTTTACCTAATTAGATATAGAATTGAGCTAAGCTCAGCCTCTAGGTAGTTCATATAATCTGGTTACATACTCAAC
The DNA here is from genome assembly GCF_000182765.1 of Lodderomyces parapsilosis. Lineage (NCBI taxonomy): Eukaryota > Fungi > Ascomycota > Pichiomycetes > Serinales > Debaryomycetaceae > Lodderomyces > Lodderomyces parapsilosis. The sequence continues at coordinate 165,211 of NW_023503282.1, read as the reverse complement.
AATGTGGTAAAAGGTTGTTATGATGCAAATGATGCTTTCGAGAGTGTGTTTATATCAAGGTTTCCATTTTATTGACGGGGGGGATTCGATTGCAGAAAACGGTTTTTCTGTTCATGTTTTGTGTAATTTAGAATCCCCATGTGAAATTGTTAAGGGATTCGTTGGAGGTGGGTGAAAAGTGATTTTCCCCTAATAGTGCACTGCCCACGTTGCTTGAATGAAAACGGAAAGTGGGTGATATCCGCATTAACAATTAGTGCTGGAAATCGGCATCCAAATACTCTTTATCCTCCTGTCTTCACTCGTAAAGTATTGTCGTGTCAATTCCGTTTTTTTGTCTTATTGTTTTGTATTTTTGATCACCATCCCACTACCTAACCCAAATTGCCCCTCCTTTCCCAAATAGGAAGAGTAAGAAAAGCTTCTTCTTATTGTTATTGTTCTTACCATTAAGGTGAAAAGTCCGACATACAAGAAACAACAGGAACCGTTACTTGGACGGTATATTTCCATTGCATTTGGAACAATGAGTAAGGAGCTAAAACAGGAGTGTAGATGTATGTCACTTGAAATTCGTTTGAAGCTGGTGGCTCTCCAATGGAAAAGAAGGTGCGTAACGGCTACAACAAAGAAGGCATTGAAAGTACAGTTTTTTTATTTCCATTCCCTATTGTAGTTTTAAACCAGCAAATGGTTTGGTTGTTCAAGTATCCTAAAACATTTGCTAATAAAATTAGGGCACAGTGATACTGCAACTAATGTAACAACAAAAGCACTGCAATATTGAAATTGTCAGCACTCATTTTTGTCTACATATTGTAACGGATTTCGTAACAAGAGCAGAAGAGAGCAATTTGCTAAAAGCAAGTTGTATTGCTTATTAGTAAAAAGTGTTTGATATATTATTAACAGTTTGCTATTATAATATTCGAATCATTTTGCCAACTGTATGATAACTTAAATGTGAATTCTTTTAGTTGTTTAGTTTGATATTATAACAAGTAACAAAATATACAGTTGTTGTTCTAACGAAACAATTGCTATTGCAAATTGAAAATAGATCCGGTACAGGGCATTTTATAGAAACACTCATGAGTTGTATTGGTGCAGTGATTTGTTGTGCTGGGTTTGATGATCATTTGTGTGACCACCAGCAAAGAAATGAGGGGAAATAGAGTGTCACGTGTGTCCTTATTGCTTAAAGATGAATGTGATATTTTCGTTCATGCTCTTTTGTTTTTTATATTATTACCACCCGAGTTTGTGTAACAATTGATATATGTATCCTGTATATAATATATCTTCTTCTTTTTTGGTGCTTTGTGTAATTATGGAGTTTTTTAAATTATTTTTTTTTTTTTTTTTTTTTTAAGTTTTTTTTATTGATGTATTTTATATACAGGAATGCATATACACATTTCCACTGAAGGACTATTGAAAAGACTATATATATAATCACACACGAATCCTCAAGAATCCACCGGTACTTTGGACACCACTTGAGTTTGATACCAATCAAATCATACAAATAATCATCAATAACAGCTACTACTCCACCACTGCACTGCTACCCACTGCTACTACTATTATAACACACACCGATAGCCTATTATGTCATTATTCTCATCTAAATCCACCACAGCTACAGCTACCAGTAGTAGTAGTAGTAGCAATACAACAGATGACTCATTAGTTGAAGGAGCATACAATATGTTAGACTCACTACTATTTTATTTGATGAATTTGATGTTGTTTGTTTTGTTGTTTACTGATTTAGTATTGGATTTCATCAACAATTGTATATATGGTTACAATATCATTGCTTGTTCTTTTAAACACAAGTTGTATAACAATATAAACTAATGGCTATAGAGAATGTATTTACGTGTTTAATGTAATGAAGAAAAAAAGTATTCTGGGAGTTTTAACTACCTGTTCGACTGTAGTAGTAGGAGTAGTATCAGTACTATCGTTGTTGATGAAAAATGAATCTCTTCATAGAATGAGATGTACAAACACACACACACACACACACACTTATTCGTATTAGTTATTAGTTATTAGTTACTAGTACTTTTACTTTTGCTTTTACTTTCTCTGGTGGATGTACTTACTCACTGGTGGCTCTTGAGATGAGATGAGATATATATCCTCCTCCTCCTCCTCCTTCTCCTCCACCGAGTCAATATGCAATGCAACACTTATATGTGTGTAGTACACATACCCCACAGCTTAGCAAAAACAAAAACAAAATGTAACCACGCAATCAATTGCAAAGCACAGCAAACGCATACTTTTCACCATATACATCACTTCCTACTTGGGTATGTAGCCACCGCTTCCACTTACTACGTAACAGGAACTGTAAGTTGTGATAGTATTTGCATTTGTTTCGTCGGATATATGTACTACTACCAAACACAGAGCTACAATCACAATCATCATCATTCAGTAGAATATTCTTTTTCTTAACTCCATTGTTCTATCTATTGTTTAAATACTAAATCCTACTGTCTTTAGTCAAAACTTTGTGAACTCCGTTCTGTAGTGCTCTGTGGTGTTTGGTGTTGGTGTTGGTGTTGGTGTTTTGTTTTGTTTTGGTTGGTTTTTGGCTGTTTTGTTTGTTTACTGTTTTCACTGTTGCAAAAGAATATTATAATTTTGTTCTATGGAAAACACAAAACTAAAGATAATCAAAGCTATTATACAGGAATACCATCTTTACCCCACAATTTTCAGATCATCAAAAATCAACTACGAAATATAGTAAAAACAAAGTGTAAACAAAATGTAAACAAAATGTAACTATAAACAATGTGCAAACAAAGTGAGCATTGGTCATTCAACCAGCACTGCTTCTGCTAGTACTACTACTACTACTTCTACTACCTAGCCATACTTTTAGGTCATTACTCTAGCCTATTAATACCCCTCATTTTCTTATTATTATTTCTTTATTACTCAATATAGTGTACCACCGGACCTAACTAATTTACCAAAAATAAAGCCGTTTATTAATAGTAGTAGTAGTAGTAATAGTAGCGTAGTAGTAGTACATCTAATCGCATCTTGTGTGGGGAGAGGGTGGGGGGAAGACAGAAATAAAAGAAATGCTTACATCCTTACTGGTCTTCGACACGGCATTTTAAGATCATCATCCTTCCCAAAGGCAAGCGAACATTATATCTCTTGGACCATCCCTCTCCCCTCAAATTCTCCCTTCTTTTTTTCACTTATCTCCTATGAAATAATTATGTTCTTTCTCTGACATATGTACTTACCGTTGTTTCAAAGTAATTTTTTACATTATTTTCAACAAGTCGTCTCGTGACTATTTCAAAACAAACTCATTATTATCAAGTGTTGTGTCATTCAAGTTAAACAACCGAACATACCTCTTGTAACTAAAGTGACGCTAATTTTTGTACCACTTTGATTCTGTGGTTGAAGAAGCAACCACAGGAACGGAAAGTGTGTATTGCTTGTATCTTGTCTTCGTAGCAATCCCCCTCGAGATGGAACTCCGTTTCTTTCTCGCAGAAATTTTACCCGACTCAAAGAATCAAGTCCCGGTTCCGGCGGTGTTACATTGCAAAAACCCACTTGGCGGTTAAAATAAGAAATCAAAAGATTTCGTGTTTTTAAATTTCTCCATTGTTTCTTTTTAACAAGTTCGAAGTTATGTAAGTTTGCTCCCTTAGATTCCATTGCATTCAAAAACAAAACGTTTGATGAGCCTCCACGAGAATCTTCCACCACCAGTGGTTATGAGAGTGTGGATTGCTTTTACAGTGTTTGTCGATTTTTGTGGCTTTATTCCCCGCAAATCGATTGTCCTCATTAAGTTGCGAAATTCATCGCAAAAACAAAAAAAGTTTTACACAATAAAGGAAGACGGCCAATCCTTCGTTACATCAATAGCAAACTCCGAGTAATACAACTGGAAATTTCAGATTGGTCAAAGATTACAATAACGTAGTAGAGTTTTTAAACTAAAGAATTACATGGTTGGAAGCAAGACAAAACGTCCATAGAAATTTATATGTAGATTCCGGATGTAAGAATCTCGTAGTTCTCCAGATTCAGCCAGAACTAGCGTGAACGTAGTCACAAGATCATCAGATTAAAAGCGTGCGATAGCATGGAATATATTTCTTCTTACAATGAGCTTTCCAACCTGACACATCGTTGCTGTGGATTACCGTTTTAACACAGCATATCGTCATCATAACGTCGACTTGTGCAAAGCAAAAGAATCAATTAAAGATTACATAGTGTTTGTTTCTCGTTGATACTCTCTCGGTTGCAAAGGACTTTTGCAGCAAACTTCCACTTGGTGGATACAATTGTGCAATTTCTTAATTGGTGCATAATCTTCTCGTCTCAATCATCGAGTTTCAACCAAACACCTTGCCTATGAACTCACCTCTATAAAACATGCTTCACATCTTTTGTCTACAAGAGCAAAATATCTACTCAACCACAATTTGACTGAAAAATCTTGCAGAAAAGGGAAAACATTCAACGACATAATACATCACAGAAATCAATATACATATGAACGAGCATCCAGTCCATACAGCTTATTTCCTCATTTATGAGCTACTGCTTTAATTCCAACGTTAAATTGAAATTGTACTCTCTTCCTTATCTTCGGTTATAGACGCAACTAATTGAATCTCTCTCTCTCTCTCTCTCTCTAGCGCATCTTTCCGCCCAATTAGGAAAGTATCCCGCTTAATTATGCCACCGCGAGTACTTAACGTTAGTGGACAAACGCGAAAAAAGAAAACAAAGCGAATATCAAAATCATCACCAAAATTGCAAAACCACACCCAAAAAACCTCGCGATGGGTTGACGTTAGTGGATTTACAACTAAATCAACAAAAAAAAAAAAAAGGAGACAGAGTGCACAACACACACTCTACAGAGGAAAAAAAAAAGAGGAAAAAGACATGAACGGCATCAGGAAACAAGGATAGATCTCCACACGTGGCCGCTGAAGTTGTTTTGAATAAATATATCAACCAGAGATACCTCGACAAACTTTGAGCTCATAACAGCAACCACTTCCGCGATTATCGATAATGTCACCTTCACTGATTCCCACCACCACCACCACCACTTCTGAACAATTTAAATTAGTCCATTTAACTGACCAAGAAATCATTGATTTCACTAGATTTCAAAACAGTCTTGCTTGGAAAGGATGCTTGTCAGAAAAAGATTATGTCTTGAGAGAATACGTTTTGAGTAAATCAAAAATCACCTCGTCGGGGAATAACAAGTTGTATGTGTACATGTTGAAATCGAGCTACAATGATGGTGATAATGATGATGAGCCACTTTGTTCTATTGAGTTACTTGTTCGTGATAGTTTGAAATTTGAATACGACAAAGATGCAAGGGGTCATGTGAAACAGACCAACGTCCTTAGTGGATGCATTGGTGGTGTATTCACTTATCCACAACAACGTGGGAAGGGGTATGCTAGAATCATGGTTAACAAGTTGGTTGAATTGGCTAAACGTGACCTTGTTGGTTCCGATGGGTTCATGTTTTTGTATTCTGAAATTGGGGAATATTACGCCAAGAATGGGTTTAAATCTTTCCCTGTTGACTTGATCAATATCCCTCTCAAGGGAGAAGTTGGTACATCGGGCAATTCTCCCCAAGTGGATTACGAGTTGGTTGAATATCATCAGTTTCAAGATTTGATGCGTCAATACCGAGTCCATTTCGAACAAGAAATGGTCGCTAAGGTGAAACAAGACCACAAGACGCGTGTATCAATCAAACCTACTTCTGATTTAATCGATTGGTTTCATTTACGTGCAAAATTCATTACCCATAAGTTGTTCCATGAACCAAAGGGCCACACCATCGATTTCAATAACGAATACGAAACTATCAAGGATAGTTTTGCTCAAGAACCAAAGATATTTGGACTCAAGATCAAACTGTCCAATGGTGAAATTGCTGGATTTATCGTTTGGACAATTGATTGGTTAGAAAATGGTGATGCAAACTATGCGACAATTTTAAAAGCGGTTGCATTTGATAAAGAAGCTCAAGATGAGATAGTTTTGAATTTGATCAAATTGGCAATTCATCAATTGGTCCATTATCCAATACTTGGCAAACCTACCATCAATGTTAAGCTATGGGAACTGGAGATTAGTGATAATGTTGGACGAAAATTGATTGAGTTGTGGCCAGGCACGGAGACTAGGTTGGAGAATTCATCACGGTCGGGTATCTTGATTAATAATCCTGAAGAAGAGGAACAGTTGAAAAAAGGTCAGTTGATTTGGGAAGAGAACACCAAATTGCCTTGGTTTTAGAGTAGATGCTTGTTTAGTATTGTCTGTTTTTGTATATGTCGCGTAAATTTGATATTTTTTTTTTTATGAATAGAAGAAATCCACAACTTTGCAACATTTTCCTCTACGACTCCAATGGACAGTACAGCCCCTGCGCGACTAGACCTAGTTAAAATTGGGTACTATGATCCGTTTGGTATATATCCGCGTATCCAAAATGACATTTCAAAACGACTACCACTAACCAATCTCCATGTTCGATTCAAGTCCAACCAACTGATGAAAACGATCCCTAAACTCGACGTTGAATTCGTTGAAGAAGTTCCCAAAAAGGCAGACTACCATCACCACCTCACTACTCATGATATCAAGACCTATGTCCGGCTCATCTTTGTCCAAGTGGATTCTTTGGACAAATACCGTGGCCAAGTACGTCCTTTGATTCGTGAATGGTTGAAAAACTTGGTATTAAGGACAAATGATTGTTCGTGGATGATTGTGTTGTATGTTCCACTGGATGGCAAAGATCGACTGTCTTCGATTATCAAGAGCTCGTTTTTTGACAAGTTGATGAATGATTTTGGGCCTGAGGGGAAGGAAATGAAGACGATTTTGCCAGGGCACAATAGTAGTAGCAGCAGTGGCACCAGCATTGCAAGAGCTGGCAGTAGTGACAACATGGAAAGGGTATTCAAATTGAAACAAGTTCTGGATGAAGATTTGTTTGCGTCATTTATGATTCAATTGAGACAGTTACTTCTGAGTGCATTTGTTGATCGATATCACATGTTTAATGATTTGATTCATAAACGCAAAAGCAATGGTATCAAAAGCCTAGCTGCTAAATTAGAACTATACAATCTATTAAAAGATATGAAGTTACTTCAAGATGCATTGGTGGTGAATGAAGAGTTGCTTGTTGATTTGGATAATCTTGTAAGTCACAATCCAGGCCAGTTTAATCATGAGCTCCAGTTGAATGCGTCGTCTTTGACCAATTTCAAATTTAATGAATTCATCAATGAGGAAAATTTAAAACAACAATTGATCAATTCAGATGAGGAGATTAATCTCGTGCAGTTAAAGAGTTTGATTTTTGCTAATGAATCTTACATTTTACAAGAATTGGCTCGTACTGCTGTGTCAAATTCACTTGCATCAAAACACATTTCAAGACTTTATCAACGGTTGATGTTGTTTTTAAATGATTCGCACTTCAATAATAGTCATGAGTTTGTGTATTTGCTCATTGATTCATTCTTGCGAATTCCTATTGTGCATCAATTGTTAAACGCAGTAAACGATAATAACGATGCTGGTGGTATAGGCCGTGATGGAGATGGCGATGTTGTGCCATTAATTGATGTATTGGAAATGCAAGCCGAGTTGAAATTGTTCAAACGAACCGTAATTGGCAAGATTGCTAAACTGAATGGTATTGAAATTGATGGATTACGTGGAAACTGTACATTTGAAGAAGTGAATCTAAATGATGATACAACACAAGTAAGCTCCATCCAATCCACCTTGACGAACCACCAATTGATGGAAATTGTGAAAAATGAACAATCATTTGTTGACTACTATTTTAACTTAACTGAGGATATAATTGGTGATTTTGTTAAATGTAATAGAGTTAAATCAATTGACATCTTGTCGTTAGACCTAGCCATACTCAATTACAATCAAGGCAATTATCAAGAATGTTTGGATACGTTGCAGAATTCATATGATTACTTTATTATGAATAGCTGGAATTTTCTAGGTGGCGTTTTGCTTGAGATTTATCTTGGTTGTGTTGAGAAATTACGAGACAAAAGCAAGAAAAGTGGTGAAGATGGCGTAGATGGTGGCGATGCAGAGGTGTTGAGAACTTGTTTGAATTTACTTGCGTGTTTGGTGAAACGCGATGGTGATTGTGTGGGAATAAATTCATACAAGTTGGTACGTAATGCCAAACATGTTGCTCAGTTGTTCAACAAGATTGACGAGAATTGTGGAGAGGGGTTGAGTGAGCCATTGCTGTATCCATTGAATCATTTCTTCAAAGCAAAAGTGAAACCATTTGTCAATGCGAATGATGCTACTCCAGGTGATGAGTATTTCATTGAAGTGGAGGTGTACAATTTATTCAATGTGCCATTGAAATTTACATCGATGGGGGTTACATTGATGGATGATACTCAGACGCAATTGTCGTTCAAGGCTGACGATATTCTATTGTCTGCATCACCTGAGGTACAAATCTTTAAATTGTATACTCGAGATATCAAATTTGGGTTGTTTGCCATTCATAGATTGATGATTGCCTATAATGATAAATTGTCATTTATTCATGAGTACTCCAATAACGATAATGATGATGATGATGGGGGTGTTGTAGCCGTGCCTGATAATTCGATTTTTAATGAGACTGTTGTTGAGCACAAGCATACTACCAATTCCAATTCAGCTTTGTCGAATGATGTATTGATTTTCCAAAATGTTTACAAATTTCAAGCACAATTCGTAGCGTCAAAAGTGGTTGAATTGGGTACTAATGCAGTATCATTAGTGTTAAAGACCGGATCAAACGATGTATCCAATATAGAGATACGTCTTAGTTCAAATACTGACGGAGTTCAACTTTCACAGCCTCATTTAACCATTGATAAACTCGATGCGAAACAGAAACAAACGCTTCAAATACCATACACTTTTTTCAATGACTTGAAATTAATCAATATGCAAGCACACGTTAGTTACCTTGCTGATGATGTAACATATACTGCTCAAGTATCATACAATGTTGACACAAGATTAGCAATTTCCGTCTCAGTGCAAGATGTATTCAAGACTCAATTTTTTTACTCGAAATTTCAAGTAGGAACTGCTGATGCCAAATCGCCAATACGATTAGTGCTGCAGAATTTGGTCAGTGATGATTATGAAATCAAACTGCCTAGCGGTGAATTGCGCAATCTCGTCGCATTTGGTGAACAGCCTATTACATTTTTTTACAAAATTACCCCTCGTGTGGGTCACGCTATTGATGATGAAGATAAGTTGGATTTATCACTTTGTTATACCAATTTACAAGATGAATGTGAACAACAATTGACTGAAATTGTATGGGATTCGTTGTCGAATTCCAATGGTGGTGGACATTTGATACATTATTGGTACTTGATTAAAGAAACAATCTTGTCTAAAGTCCAATTTGACTTGAACAAGTATGCGGTGCAGAATGTGTTGCAAATTGTCAATGCCGGGTTTGTTCAATCGTTTGCTGATCGTGTCATTGGTCGCTATGTGGAACATGAGTCAGATCAAGTACAATTGCATAAAAACTTCGTCAATCTTGCCCCAGGTGGATGTATTGCAATGCACCCTAGTTGCAAGCTTGATAAGCTAGATACCATTCAACATCAGCTAAACATCAAAGTTGCGGTGCCTATTTTAAAGTATCTTCATGTTGTTGAATACGTGTATGAAAGGAAAACGTATATTGTTGGAGAATCGATACCAGTCACACTACGAATCAAAACGGTGACGAAGTGGTCAGATGGGAAACAGGTTTTGGCTGTGTCATCGCCATCGAGGTCAACCACTAATGCTAATGATAACGATACAGAAGTGATTGCACCGCCGTCGCTTTCCAATGCAGAAAAATTCCAAGCTATGATACAACCGGACGATAATTGGTTAGTATCAGGATTTAAAAAGCAAACAATAAGCAGTCCCGGAGTGGAGGCTAGCGACGTAAGCGAAGCAGGGGATGCAAACGACGATGCCCCGCCATTTCAAACTTCGTTGGTGTTGATTCCTTTACATGTGGGTAAGTTGTACTTGCCCAAGATCGTTGTGAGTCCAATTGAAAATGGTACAAGTGGAGGAGTAGGAGCTACGAGCCAATCCGATATTGAATTTGTCAATGGATGCGAAACCATCATGAGTGTCCCTGACGTTCGAAACATTCAATTTTCATTTTAGGGAAGAAGCTGTACATCATGAAGGTTAGCTTTTATGTTTACTTTGCTACTGAGAAAGAATCAGCTTCAAATATTCTAATCTGGGTAACCGAAATTTAAATCAAATGTAAACTATTAAAATATAAAGCCTCTATTAAAGTGTATAGTAAACCGAAAAAAGAATAGGAGGAACGATCAACAAAATCGTGGCCTCAAAAAGAATAGTAAGAAGAAAAGGCCCTCTCCAGTTTAAATCACCCCTAAGCAATGAACTGGGAGAAATTAGAAATGATGGCCGAAAAATTGTCACATGTTTGATATCTAGAATAACAATGAACTGATAATGATGAATAAACCAGTCAAGAATGTAGATACACCTTGACTTGAACCTGATCCTTCATAGTTGGAAATGATCGGTGGTGTTGTGTTTGTGTTGAATGCGGACGCGGATGAGGATGGCTCATTTGATGATGATGATGGTTGTTGTTGTTGTATGCTTGGGTTGCTTCCCGATCCTTCTCCTGATCCTTCTCCTGATCCATTTCCTGATCCATTTCCTGATCCATTACCAGATCCTTCTCCTGATCCATTTCCTGATCCATTACCAGATCCTTCTCCAGATCCTTCTCCTGATCCTTCTCCTGATCCTTCTCCTGATCCTTCTCCTGATCCATTGCCTGATCCTTCTCCAGATCCTTCTCCTGATCCTTCTCCTGATCCATTGCCTGATCCATTGCCAGATCCATTACCTGATCCATTGCCAGATCCATTGCCAGATCCATTACCAGATCCATTACCAGATCCATTGCCAGATCCATTACCAGATCCATTGCCAGATCCATTACCAGATCCATTACCAGATCCATTACCAGATCCATTGCCAGATCCATTACCAGATCCATTGCCAGATCCATTACCAGATCCATTACCAGATCCATTACCAGATCCATTACCAGATCCATTGCCAGATCCATTACCAGATCCATTACCAGATCCATTGCCAGATCCATTACCTTCGTTTCCATTGTTTCCATTGTTTCCACCGTTTCCATTGTTTCCACCGTTTCCATTGTTTTCTGGAGGATTAGTCGATGAGGCTGTCAGTTGGGAATCAATTGTGTTTGCACTCAGAGTGGTTGGGTTGGAAGGAGTACTTGTGCCTGTATTAGTCAGTGTGTTTTTACCTCCGTTACCATTATCAGTTGTTGTTGGTGTGTTTTCACCTCCGTTACCATTATCAGTTGTGGTTGGTGTGTTTTCACCTCCGTTACCATTATCAGTTGTGGTTGGTGTGGTAGTTGGTGATGTAATAGCAGATTCACTAGATGGGGATGATATGTCAGTAGTAGACTCCGTGGTTGGTAAATCAGTAGGAGTAGTTGTGGATTCTGAACTAGGTGGAACAGAAGAGGGTCCAGTAGGGCTAGTACTGTTTTGGTAAGGTGGTGTAATTGAGGATGATGAATGGTCGTTAGACGAAACTTGACTCAGTGACAGGAAATCAGTATCAGATGAACTTGATGGTGGCTCAGTACTTGACTCAGTCTCTGACGAGCTTGGGGGTTCCGAACTAGATTCCAGTTCTGATGAGCTTGGTGGTTCTGAACTGGATGGTGGCTCACTTGAGCTTGGTGGCCCGCTTGAGCTTGGTGGTTCTGAACTAGATTCCAGTTCTGAACTAGATGGTGGTTCCGAACTAGATGGTGGCTCACTTGAGCTTGGTGGTTCCGAACTAGATTCCAGTTCTGATGAGCTTGGTGGTTCTGAACTGGATGGTGGCTCACTTGAGCTTGGTGGCCCGCTTGAGCTTGGTGGTTCTGAACTAGATTCCAGTTCTGAACTAGATGGTGGTTCCGAACTAGATGGTGGCTCACTTGAGCTTGGTGGTTCCGAACTAGATTCCAGTTCTGATGAGCTTGGTGGTTCCGAACTAGATGGTGGCTCGCTTGAGCTTGGTGGTTCCGAACTAGATTCCAGTTCTGATGAGCTTGGTGGTTCTGAACTAGATGGTGGCTCACTTGAGCTTGGTGGCTCGCTTGAGCTTGGTGGTTCTGAACTGGATGGTGGCTCACTTGAGCTTGGTGGCTCGCTTGAGCTTGGTGGTTCTGAACTAGATGGTGGCTCACTTGAGCTTGGTGGCTCCGAAGAGGGAGGTTCAGAACTTACGGCAGGGGTAATTGGATCCCATTCAACAACTGTTGCTGTCTTTCCAGGTGTAGCTGTGATAGTGGTGGTCCATGTTGAAATACCAGTGTAGCTAGACGTGACTGTAGTAGTTGGAATTGGTACTTCAACAACAATGGTTTTAGTATTACCTGGGGCAGTATTGAAGGGCAAAGTTGTTATTGAAGTGGTTGATCCAAGCCATGTAGATGTAGTGACAACAACTTCATTACCATTAGCACCAGCATCGTTATTCTGGTATGGTCCCCAAGTTGTAGATTTTGAACCATCCTTAACCGATGAACTTCCTGCACACAAGTATGTGTTGGTGTAAGCAGTTTGTAATCCTTGACCTGTTGGAACTGAAACCAAAATGTCCAAAAATGGTCTATAACCGGCGGGGATGTTGTTGTAGTTGATTGTAAAAGAGTTACCACTGCAGCTTGTTGAGCCTGATATAGCCTCCGCCTCTTCTGGCAAGAACCAATCATTTAATTGGTTTGTGATGGAAGCGTGAAAGGTTGAGCAGTCAAGTGTTCCACCAACAATAGTAACGCCTAAAGTTCCACTCCTATATCCATTAGGACAAGTTCCACCAAGCAAGTACAACTGTTGTTTGTTCAACGATGGGACTACACGATTGTTGTAAACAATAGTATCAGTTGGCGAATTTCCATTCGTGTTTGTTCCTCCTTGAAAGTTTGCTGTGGTAGTCAACTCCTTGTCACCGTCAGTGAATGTAACTTGGTTGGAACCAGCGGTAAAACATTGGGAATTTTGTAAATCGACAGAATTTGCTGATCCCCCAACGTTGAAAGCAATAGGAAAATGAACAGAACCAGCAGCATTTGTGCTTGCTTTAACATTGTTACTAGCAGTACACTTTAATTGGGAGTAAGCAACAACTAAATCACCAGGAGCAAATTGACAAGTAGCATAAACAGTATCGCCAACCGTTAAGTCGACGCTGTCTTGAGTGGTGGTAAACTTGAAAACACAGGGCATATTTAAAGTAAAAGTATCACCAGCATGCACGTTTGAGCCCAAAATCTTCCAGGATAAGGTTGCAATCCAACTTGGGGCTGCAGGAGTACTGTACTGGTAGTTGGCGGCATTTTGCCATACCAAACTGTCAAAGCTTTGAAAAACATCGGTAACTTCAGAAGCGAGTGTAAGCGTTGTGAATGTGAAAGCCGTGAAAATGGCCACAAATGAATTCCAGTTTTTCATTATTTGTGGATGGAGTTGAGCTAGAAGTATAACCGACAGTAAATCAAAGGAAGATAGCTCTCTTTATATATTTTTTGGGAATGCAATTGAATGCCGTCAAGCAATGTCTCTAACATGAAGGTGCCAGGTTTTTGACGGGTAGGGTTCATATACTTTTCAATGTACATCCTCTTATATGTATATGTAATGGCTGCAAAATTCATAAATCCGCAATATTATTTTGTTCGGTGAAAACACAAAGTCACTGAAAATTTCATATCAAGCAGGAAAAGAATTTACACGAAAGGGGTTGACGAACCGTCTCATAGAAGACATTTCCACGTACAAGGCAATGCTTGACATTTCTATATGCCACCATCAAAAGATAAACAGAGAGTTAAACGGAAGCTTGTAATTGAAATCAATTGAGAAGGTGTGCCTTCTGTTAAAGCAAGCTTGGGCAAAAGTGTTCTTGCTAAATTTCGCATGTGAATATACTAACTTGAATCAAAATAAGGTTTGCAAATTGTGCAAAAAGGGTATTGGTATTCGAAGTGTTTCGAAGTTTGCATAACAATAGACGTTTATAGAATTTACTAGCGACCTCGGTTTGTCGTAATTTCGTGAATCGTTTCATTTTTCCAACATTGACCGAGAGATACAGTTACGAAGTACGTGGTTGGAAGTTAGTGAGATTGGCGTGACAACGTTCAGTAACACATGTAAAGTGGATAGCCAGTTAAGGCAATGACGCTTTGGAAATCAAATCAAGACGTAGTAAAACAAGCATTATGGTAGAAAGTAAAGTAGTAAATAACAATGACTTTCCCGCCAGTCAGTTTTAGCCTAATATTTGTTTCAGATAGGCGATTATTTTCATTGCTTTCACGAAGGCGTTCCTTGTAGGTTAAGCGATGAAGTATATCGTACAAAGATGTACACATTTCCTTTTTTGTGTTCTTTGTCAGCTTAATGCATTTTTTTAGTCTTAATTTCAGTCAATGGCGACAGGGTCTTGTATTTTTCCGGATTCCACACCGCAATGATGAGGTCGAGGCCTACGACGAGAATGACGTTGTAAGGATGTGGTATATAAGATTTCAATATCCCAGCAGCACGATGTAAACGCAATCTCTATCCCAATTGGTTTGATCCAGATATTTGAGATTCAAGGTGAATAACCACTTGTTAGTTTACTTTTTTGTGGCCCGGACAAACAATTAACACTTCCCATAGTAATTCTCAAAACATTAGCGCGTTGCGTATATAATTTCGCCAAATTTCATTGCAGATATTTATATACATATTGGTTTCGGCGAACAAAACAGGGTAGTTGCTCTTTTGCTCCAAGTACTTGTAAAAGGTATCGAGTTGCTAGTTGTTTCAGTTGATTTGAGTAACACGGGGGTATGTCCCTAAACAATCACAAAGAACGTAGACGTTTTCTGAGCCAATGGGACTTGGATCCAGCTTTGTGGTTTACATAAATTGATCGTCTACATCTTCAATCATTGCGATTCCATTGTTTTAATGTCGGAAATACTTTCTGCAATTTCATGAATACGAAACTGTACACAAACCTAGAACTTATAAGGATATTCCACTAATGAAAGCATCTCATTACTCCTGTGTTTGAGTCTTCTAGGACTAGCAAGAGGGCTGTGCTTCGAATCTTCACTAAACTCTCAATAAAGACCCAAGTCGACATTTGTGAAATGGTGTTGAGCGCATGTACGGATATAGCTTGACATATCGAGTACCCGATTTTATTGAGCAACTCTCCGCGACATATTGCAAAGCATTGTCGCGTACACTGTTTAGCTTTATGAAATGCTCTTCTTCTTTCTCCAAAAATTAAACTTTTCGGTATTTTACGTACCATTGCCTATTTCATATAACGAATTTCAAGATTTACAAATTCCAGAATACTTCACATGTAAGGGTGAATCTCTTGAAGTTGCTTCAATTCGCATTTGAATGAAACGTTTGGTGTCTTGCCTTTCCTTCCATTCCGAATGAGTTTTGAAGTTAAGTGTATTTACTTTTACGGCCGTTGGGCGTCTCTTGAGAAATAGAATTCGTGGCTTCCAACACGCGAATGGAATTTCCAGCAACATCAAATGTTGGTAAACAGTACCGGAGCTGAAACTCTCTGATCTGTGACTCATGAGAATGAGATCCTCATTTGAGTGTCCCTACAGAGCTTAGCCAACTTTGTCTTTCCATATAACAGAAAGTTCACTTTCAATTCAAGTACACAACGCCTAGTTTTTCAACGCTAGCAGATCTCTCAACCTACGAATAAAATCAACTTCCAGGGAATAGTTTCAAAAATGATCCTAACTCTGCCTCGCCGATTTTCTTTACACAAAACCCAAAACTGAAATATAATACTGAGGCAGAAGAATAGTCTTAGTCTTTCAGTGATTAGCTTCTTGAATTGTTTCTTCAATAAATCACCTTATATTCAGGCACCTAGTAGCTATAGGTCTAAGCCTTGTCAAGGTATGGAAGATTTTAACACATTCTTCTCCCCTCTTTTGTGTCACAAGCGTGATCCTATAATTAGAATCAAAAGATGGACACAACGGAACGAAAAAAAGAACAAAAAATATGGAATACATAGACAAAATCATTAGCTCCGGTTTAGATCCGTAAACGACCCTAATACGACACATTAACCTAGATCACAACAAAGACTCGTTTTCACAATCAACATGGTGGTAGATACAACATACTACGATATTTTAGGTGTAGAAGCTACCGCATCGGAGCAAGAGCTTAGAAAAGCGTACAGAAAGCAAGCAATCAAACTTCATCCGGATAAAAATGGAAATGACCCAAAAGCAGCTGAAAAGTTTCAAGATTTGGGCGAAGCTTACGGCATCTTGTCCAATGCCGATACAAGAAAGATTTACGATGAGTATGGTGTTGAAGGAATGAAGGAAAAGAATGTACAAGGAGAGAACATTGACCCTAGTGAATTCTTTGAAGTTATTTTTGGTGGAGTGGCATTCAGAGATTGGATAGGTGAGTTGGGTATGTTCAATGATATCACCAAGTCGGCAGAAGTGTTGGATTTGGATGAAGAAAATTCCGGTCTGGAAGTTAGTTCATCTGGTGACTCAGCCTTCAAGGACAAGAAAGATGGCACAACTAGTCCAACTTCCGGTGTTGGGGGAACCGCTTCATCATCTACTCACAGCTCATTGCAATTACATTCTCAAGATAACAAGGGTGAATTGTCATCTGAGGATATAAGAAGAAAGAGAAAGCAAAAACTTTCTAAGGAACAAAGAGAAGAAATTATGAGGATCCAGGAGGAAGCCAGAGAAGCCAAACTCAAGAGGATCAACGATTTGTCGGTTATTTTGAAAGAGAGGTTAGAGAGCTATAGAGCGGCTGCAACCAATCCAGAAGGATTAAGGAATTACACTGAGAAATTGAAACGCGAGCTTGATGATATGAAGATTGAAAGTTTTGGTATACAATTGTTACATTTGATTGGGAAAATCTACACCAACCAGGCAAATGCCACATTAAAAGCAGCCAAAACATTTGGTATTACCAAGATTTACACTTCAGTGAAGACATCCACGGAGACAGTCAAAAATGGATATAGCATTATCAAGTCTGCCTTGGATACTCAAGAGACTATGGAAAAGGTAATGAAGGAACAAGAGGCTTTCCAATTGAAACAAGAGCAAGGGTACACACCCACTCAGGAGGAGCTTATCCAACAAGCTGATAGAGAACGATTTGTTACCGGGAAATTCCTAGCAACTGGATGGTCATTGGTGAAATTTGAAGTAACCAATGTGCTAAATAAAGTATGTCAAAATGTATTGCATGAAAAGGGTATTGGCAAGAAAGAAAAAGTTGCTAGAGCCAATGCCTTGTTATATATTGGAACTCAATTGTTGAATGAAAAGAGATCTGCTGATGAAGAAGAAGAAGCTAGAATCTTTGAAGAGATGATGGCTGATGCAAAAGTGAAGAAAAATAGTAAAAAGAAGCAGCATAATTTTTTTTAAATAGATAGTTAATATAGACTGGACAACGCCAATGTTGAGGGTGGTAGTTAGAGTACATGTAAAGAGATACACTGGAGTTCACCTCTGACAGTTTGACTCCATAACTTCATTTGCTTAATAATCAAATACTTGGTAGTGCACTCGTTGCAAAATCGGTTTCTGCAAGTCTTTTCCTTTTGTCATTCGCACCGAGAACCGAAAAAAAGGAACAAAAAAAAAAGGGTAAAAGGCAAAGGGCTAAACACCAAAGGCAAATTAGTCAGAAATCTCCTTCACCTTCATCTCGAAACCTCATTTAAGGTCCACTCAAAACCCCCACAAGAATGGTTGACTCTAAACAAGTTCTCAAATTGTACAAACAACTTCTCAACAAAGCTTACAAGTTCGACAATTATAATTTTCGTGAATATTCGAAAAGAAGAGTACATGATGCGTTCAAGGAACATAAATATCTAACAGATGAAGAACAAATCAATAAGTTTTATAATGAAGGAATCGATAATCTAGCGTTGTTAACTAGACAAACCACAATCTCCCAATTGTATACTTTTGACAAGTTGGTTGTTGAGCCTTTGAAGAAACATCATTAAGAATTTTTACAAGTAATGTGTTGTGTATAGTTTTTAAAGAAATATCCATTCTACAGATTGACTCCAAGTAACAACTTTTTCAATTTCTTATTCAAGTCTAACTAGATCCACTAACTACCAACTTCTGTAAGTGGCTCATAAACACTTGCAAACTGACATCATCTGTTAAGACAATTGCTCCACCTGCACCACCCAAGCCCAGACCACCAATAAACTCATTGGTGTTGTAAGTAACACTAGGGTTCAATTTCGAATACAAGAATCTCGCTTGCGATCCACCTTCCTCGGTGTCAATAAATCTTGGCAATGGATATCTATCAGCCAACAATTCAGCCGCTTCTTGTTTTGGTTCATCCAATAATTCTTTGAAATTGGCATACTCTTCTTGATCTTGATACCCAGCTTTACGCCAAGCGGCAATGGTTTTACCGTGGAAAATCAAAATGTGGAAAAATGTGTCCAACAACAAAATACGATCGTCTCTAATCGATACTGAATCCAACAAAACAGCTTCGGGTTCACCTTCTAATGTGAATGATGTCAATGTTGGCTGAATCATAATCAATGAGTTGTTGGTGTCTTCGGTTAATAAAACGTGTCTATAAAACACAGTTTCATCGGGTGAGTTGTTGAAAACTTGCAAAAATTGTGATCTTCGCAAATAATAGATAAATTGTGGAAACAATTGAAATTGTTGTCCCAATCTGAAACTCTCTTCTTGATCCTTTCTATAATCGGCGAATTTTTGACACAAACGAATAAGCATGCGATCGATCCATCTAAGAACATCAGCACCATCGTCTTGCTCTGCTTTGAATAAAGTGACTCTTGCCATCAAAACGGCTGCTGCTTCTTGATCAAAGGAGTTGGTAAGGGTTTGCTCGTCACTGGTTAAATAGTTGGACACAGTAGTCACTCTGGTTCTATAAGTACCACTGGCGTGTTGGTAATGGGTAATAAATTGTACATAGCTTTGAGCAGTTGGTGGCAATTGTTGAGTGTTTGCAACATCGAAAAACACAGCATATGTGTGTCGTGGCGATGTGGCACAGAGTCTATAGTTTGAAGTTCCGCCAAGTCCCAATTCATTTTCGGAAACGTTTGCCGACTTCACTCCCAATGATGAAGCATGTCCAATTAATCCACTCACTTTTAATTCTTTTGAAGTTCTTATTTCAAGTGAAGCATTGAATCCCATCAACAAATAACCTTCCTCGTCCTTGTTGAACAACCTTAAAAATGATCTCTTGAAAATGGATGTAGTGAAAGCATCTGACAACAACAAAGTACCACCGGTGGTATTACACAAGTTTTTCATCTCCAACATACCTATTTGGTCATAACAACCAGCAAAAATATCCACTGCATGACTGTTTTTAACTGCCTTGGCCGCAATTGCGTCATAGAACTTGACAGCTTTTTTGAAATGTTTGGCATTATCCTTGTCGATATCTGAGTGAGATCTAATAGGTTCCTTCAATTGGTTACCAACAATCATACCAGGGTTCAAAGTTCCCGGCCCCGCAGAAAACAACATAACTCTAGCCCCAAATCCTGGGAAAGTTAATCCCAACAAGTTAATAGCCACATTCAATGCACTACCAGTACATCTCAAAGGTCTAGCTCCATTGGCAACTGCCCATGGATCTTTGCCCAAATTCTCCAAAATTGTGGTCAATTGAAATTCGACATCTTCCAATGGCAAAAAGAATCTCGTTAATGAGTTTGCCAATGGTTGTTGTGGCTGTTGTTGTTGGTTCAATACAGGTGTAACGGGGTTATTCAACATTTCACTAATTTGTTTATCAGTGTATTCCTTATCACCACGGAAAATAAAACTCTTGTTGATCTTTTCTGACCCCAAATCGTGCACTTGAACCATGGTTCCATAAGTAATCAACCCAATCAAGGCATTTGGTGGTAAATGATTGAACCCAACAATAATATTTTCAATCAATGCTTGTAAATTATCTTCGTCTTGACACAAATCAATCACATAAGCAAAAATTGGTGGGTTTTGCACCGGTCTCGAGTTTATATATTCAACAGTCGAGCTAGTATTTTGCAATTCCAATGGCAAATTCTCGGGATTGATACCATGATAATGTGCTGGCAACGGGTTTCTACCTTGACACAAGGGACAACGCCAGAATCCATTGGGGTCAACAGCACAATATGGATTCAAAATCGCTTTACATGTTTGATTGGAACAGTAGATTGGATCATATGCAGCAATGGGTAAATCCTCACGTTGTTTCAATGGTGTGTACAAAGCACCAGTAGGGACGACAATTTTCCCAGCTTCTACCTTGGTAGATGGAAATGCATTCCATGCGAATCGAACACCATTGATGTCCTCAGCTTCTTCAAAGTCCATCTCGAGAGGTGTAGTTGTGTACTTCTTGGTGATAGCTTTAAAATTGAAGGTTTTTGGGTTGAGATCGTGTTATTTTTGACGATTGAGATTGTTTTCATTTTTCTTTGTTCTTTTTTTTCAAACTTGACAACGAAACGAAACAAGAAAAAAAAAAAATGAAGTACCAGAGTCGCAGTTGGTTGTCGTTAAATATTCTGCGACATAGAAATCAAACGCACGACATGAGGCTGGTTATACTTCATACCCAACGGATATTTCATTCTTGATCTCATAAGAATACTATTATTCAACTAAATACATTAATCACTAACTTCACCTTCAATTACAAGCTCCCCATTTCCACGTATCTCCTCTTCAGCCCCATTTACGCCTTGTTCTGCATCACTTTTCAAGTTTTCAATATCCCCTAAAAGCTTTCTGATATACCTTGAGGCCAATTCCACAGTTGTTGCTTTAGACGGAATGCTGATTTCATCATGATACAGTTGTGGGATCAAGGATGCCAAATCAGCAATGGCGGTATTCATTCTATTTCTTCGTCCTTGTTCTGCTATTTTGTGTGATGCCTTTTTCGTGGACAATTTTTCAGGTTTCTTGGTTAATTTTGGCGACGATGATGCGCTGCTATCTCCCGAAGAAGATGATTTCGAAATCGACGATTTACGTGATACTGATTTGCTCTTCTTTGGCTGTTGCTGCTGCTGCTGCTGCTGTTGTTTCTTTCCTTTTGGTTGATTTTTCTCTTCCACTTCAGCTAGTCTTCCCATAGTGAAGCCCATTAATGGTGGCTCATTAATCTCTCGGGGTTTCCCACTTGGTGGTAACATTTCCGTATCATTAGTATTCACTTTGGACTCGGGTATCGATGACTGGGGCAATTTCTCAAGTTGATCAGTAGCTGATGGTGTAGAAGATTTGGCCTTGGCTGAGGGTGAAATATAGCTCTTGTTACTAGCAGCAAGAACGGGAGTTCCGTGAGGTGTTCTTCTCTTGTTTTGATATCTATGATCCTCTGAAGATGGTGCATACACCGAACTTGATTTTCTTCGTTTATCCGATGATTGTTGTGCATTCAATGCTGGCGAAGTCAAGGGTTCAAAATTGATATTTGCCGGCGACTGATGATGATGATGTTGCTGTTGTTGTTGCTGCTGCTTCTGATTGAAGGAAGGTCCGTTGGCACCTTTATCCAATGGTGTCACTGCTGGACTGACCAAGGGAGTGAATACAGCATCTGGACGCACATGTTGCGGTTGTGGTTGTTGATCACTATCATCATGATTCACTGAATACACTTTTCCCAGTGAATTTTGCCTATGGTAAAGATGGTGTTTGTTGTACAGTTTCTCATTTTGGCCCGGTAGTATAGGTGAAGAAAATTCTGCATTCCTACGCTGCTCTTCCTTTTTCATGGCATTTATGGCTAACAAGCTAGGAGTTTGTTCCGTGGGGACCTTGGGAGGAAATGCTGACGAAACATGGCCAGGTTCAGTGTCAAAATTCAATTCTTCGGGGATCATGAAATTTAAATTGTCAAGTCCAAATTCAAATTGATGTTGTGGCGGTGGCGGTGGTTGCTGTGATTGATGAGGGTGGTGATGTTGTTGCAGTTGCAGTTGTGACTGTGGTTGTGGTGGTACACTAGAGTGTAAAACCGGAACACCACCATTGGGTGTAGACATATTAGATACAGTATGCTGATGTCCCGGGTGAGTAGAATTGTGACGGTGAAATGAAGCTTCCTGCGCTTCTTGGTCGAAATTCATTTGGTTGTCCATGGGTTGGTGCGTCGCTATGGCATCCAAACGGAAGTTACCTGGCAGAGGCCCCTGTTGCCCTTGATCGTGTCCACCAAGTCGACTTTGCGACCGAATTTGTTGCTGAACCAGTTGGTGTTCATACATATTCTCCTCTAGTTCTTGCAAAAATAACTGCTCTGATTCAGTGAAATTTGATGGCGTGGTTGATTGGAAATGAAGAGGAGTACCCATTTGATTTGGCCCTGGAGTGTTTCTTTTCATACTACTTTGGTCACCTGGTGTTGAGTAATTTGAATTATTATTGAGATGCGGCGTTGTATGCTGTGACTGAGTCGAGTTTGATGTTGCATGCTCCAATTCAACATAGTAGGGGGACTTGCCAGGAGTATTGCCTGCCAATTGGCCATTTATTTGACTGTCCGTCGTGTATGAAGTATTCCAAGTCTGTGACTCCATTCAGGAATATATAATTTTATTGAACCGAGGCTGTTTATCTGTAGATTGTGACGAGGCACGTTGTTCTGAAATATATTGACAAATCGCTGTCTCTCAACTGTTACTTTCTTTTTGCCAAAGTTGCAACCACCTTAAAGCTAGATCTTTGATTGTAAAGCAATCACTTGGAAATGGGAAAAGTATGGAGAGAATTTTTTTTTTAAGAATGAGATATTTCAAAAATCTTTTGTATTATTGTTATTGTTATTGTCCCGTATGTGTCCATATGAATTTTTACAAGATATACAAAAAAGCGCAACAAGAGAAAGAACAAAGTTGAATCACTCGCCTATCAGTTGATTCATTGATGTACAGCTTATATCTAATTAGCTAATGACAGAACTGTCATAATGAAGAGAACTAAGTCATTTAGATGCCCTTGGCGGAACAAACCTCATTGGTCACACTCAAACTTTTCTCATAAAATGTAACAACAGTATATACTATAGGTCTACTACTACTACTACACAACAACAACAACAGCAACACAAAATGCGTAAAATCTGAGTCAAAAAAATAAAAACCAAAAATTAAGGCACCCCACGTGCATATGTCGCAAACTGGATAAACATGACACACATTTTACTATCGCGCGACACACACAGAAAGTACAACCAAAATTTGGGTGTCGAAACATTTAAAAAGCATAGGAGGTATTGAGTGCCGACTAATCGTAATTTTGTAAACCATGCTCCCATAAAATGACGTACTCAAAGTCTTTGTAGGTGGTATGTGCTGACTCTTTGGTGTTGTCGATTCTATACCAACGAAAACAAGGGGCACCTCCTTTTTCAAAAATAGTTGAAAGGTGAGCTTGGTTCAGCGTCGCCTTTTTGCTTGGATATGGTCAATCTTACCAACTTGGAATGATATGGTTTTAGATTGAAAAAATTTTTTGCACTCAATTGATTACGATTGACAATTTTGCAGCATTGATCATCGATTTTTATCAACCCAAAGATTAGTCTATGAAAATGCATTTAAATTGCAATGTCAAATTAACCGGTGTGGCAAATTAATGGGGAAACTGGTTCTTGGTACCTGTTTTTTAAACTCGCCCATGTCGACTACATGAATAGATGACATGTGCCTACTTAGTTTTCTCAAACCCC
Organism: Lodderomyces parapsilosis; assembly: GCF_000182765.1. NCBI lineage: Eukaryota > Fungi > Ascomycota > Pichiomycetes > Serinales > Debaryomycetaceae > Lodderomyces > Lodderomyces parapsilosis. The sequence continues at coordinate 141,197 of NW_023503282.1, read as the reverse complement.
TGGAGACTTTTCTCCCAAACATGGGAAAATGACATTCTGTTAAATATCAGCCCCTCAATCGTGATGTCAACCAGATTTTAATTTATGCACTTTAAATATAATGCATCATACATGAGAATTAAAATATTATCCATACTGTAACATTTCTCACCAAAAAGTTGTAGTTAAAACCTGATAAGTGCTGAAAAATCTTTTATTTTAACCTCTCATGCATGATAATACAAACATGAATTTGAGATATTTTTATCAAATGACTCTCGATATTTTGGTCTTTGAAAGTAAGGGTTTCTGTAGTTGCATGGGTTACGAAAATAGTTGCAAATTTTGGGGTAATTGGTAATTGTGGCAACTTTGATAATTTTTAGGTGGGGAAGAGGAGAGAATACTGCTGGTGTTGTTTGTACTGATGTAGATAAAGCCCGATGTCGATTACTTAGGGTAGTCCGGCTGGAAAACTATTCTAGTCCACTCAGTATAACCCTCGAAGCACCGAATTACAATGATTTAAAGCTTACTTTTGAGAAGTCTACAAAGTGAAGAACGGCTAAGCAACATGGTTACTGGCAGCCTTTCACCCACTTGTTTCCCCTCCTATTTTCAGTAACTCACAATTATCTCTTCATCCTCAAAATTTGGAACAAAATATAAAAGATAATTGGGGGTACAAGAAAATGTCTTCCAAAAAAAGATTGTGTTTGGCGCGTAAAAAAATCTTGACCCAGAAGTCACACAAAACCAAAACCAGATTGAGAAACAAACTCAATCCCTCTTTCTTTGAACCTCCCCCACCCCCTACCTACTTTGGTGATTTGCGTAGAACACGTTTAAGGTTTTTTGCACTCACCGATCAGCATCATATTAAGCTCGCATTTTTCTTGTAGCGGAGGGGACTCACCCGATTCACGGGGAATAGGGGTACTGCTAAGGAGCAAAATAACATGGGTCTTTACTTTACTGTACGCTCTTTCAATCTTATCGCAACATTTGAACTGAATAATAATTAAGTATCGTGCAATGTTGTTAGTTCTATGGCGTTTTATTATTTTGTAAACAAAATGACTAGTATACGGTTTTTGTCTCCACATATTGTATACTTCTCCTTGCATTGCAGCATCAACTCGTCATAAATTCGCCTTGCTCCAACTTGCATCAACTTGCAGCTTCACACAAGGTTTGTATTATGTTTTGAGTATATGGGACCAAGAAATTATCGGCGTAAGCACCTTCTATTATTCAGGCGGGGGGACAAAGTAACATTCAAGATTGGAAAGTGGAAAGCCTTTGAATAGTGTTCCCACGGCTACTTTAAAACTTAAGTGCTTTGGTGATGCTGAAACGCCATAACTTTATCACCTACAGAAGTTGCAGACAATTGACCCAATTTGTGTCAAGGTCATTTCTAAGCGAAGTGAAGGAATAAAAAAGTCTTAGCCCAAGGAAGTAAAAAAAAAAAAGATCAGCTGATTAAAAAGAAAGCTGAAACAACCATCACATTTTGTAAAGGGGATGCTCTTTCGGTACCAGTACTTGCTGTTTGTAACACTGTTTTTGGCATTACTGTAAGTCATTCAAAGAACACATCTGCTAGCGAATTCGCGTGAACTGCAGTCTACACCCTCTTTTCTCCATGCATCAAAATATTAGGAGCTAGAGTTTAAGGTTTTCAGAGTTTTCCACACGCACGCCTACACACATACTTTTGGAAGTTAATCTTTGCTCCTGGTGCTAAAAGCTACTCACTAAAGAGAGACTAAGTAGAATGGTTCCTCGTTCTCCATTGTTTTCTAGCAAGACTAGACTAGACCAATACCTTTTGGTCATGTAACACAAAATAGTTTTAGCCCCAAAATGATAAGCGCCTTATTGAACACATGCATAACTTGACATCTTAAACAAAAGAAAATCTGGCACTTTACATTGAATTGAATCGTAACACCTGCTTTCATGAAAACCCAAGACTTTTTTTTTTAGAGGTAATTTATAATATCATGCTTTCTCTTTGTTTTGGGTCTTGTTGTTTTATAATATTATTATATTTACGATGCTTTCTTAATTCAATTGCAAAAAAACGTATTAACCCACTCCATACGATCTTTGCAATAGATATATATTGTGGAACTGCAGTCAAAACATTCAGTAATATAAATAATAATCACATTTTCCTCTTTGAAATTTTTTATTATCGAAAGACAAAAGCAAACTCATAGACACCTTTTTTACAATTGACTAAGCTTTTGCTATCGAGAAAACATAAACAAATCCATCAACAAACTAAAAGAGCTAACTCGTCAAAAAATCTGAGTACAATCTAAAAAGACCTACATCTGTTCTTCTGAATACTTTCAATTAAAATCAATCCAAGGGCTGTTTATTTTTTTTTGCCAATTGCGGTTTTATTTGATTTTGGGTTATTCTTGCAATTTCAATTGAAACAGCAAAAGAGAGAAAGAGAAGAAGACAAACAATCAACAATCAAAAAATAAAACAATCAACAACCGAGAAAAGGCTGAAGATAAAGCAAAGGACAAAAAACATTGCAATTATATTTATTCTGCATTGAGATATACACATACTGAAGTTCGTTATAAGGGCATCGCAGAAGTAACGCACCAACTCACCTTTCATTTGGCAAACCCAACAGTTGTCAATGGTTGATTCATCTTCCTTTTCCCACAATTCAATGTCATTTAGTAGCAATATGAGTATCCCGAGTCACAACAAGAGCTACAATGGCAACATTTTCACCCCTAGTAGCTACATGAACTCGGCAAATGCGAATTCAGGGATTCCAATATCAACCAGTGCAACCCACCCGGGACTACAATACTTGCAAGCGTATCAGTCCCAACCGCAACAACAACAACCACCTTTGCTACATCCACAACAAACGACTCAAGATTACTACACTACGAGCTCTTCATCGAATAATACACTTTCCTCGGGGTCGGCGTCCTCAACTGCACCAACTTCAATTGCTGATATGCCGTTGCCTGGGCAACAACAGCTGCAACAAAATCAACAACGATTTAATCAAACTACAACCAAAACAATTATACCGCAAATGATTTCTGGAACTGGAGCCTCGTCGAACCCTCCAATGCCCCTTGATCCAAATATCACCACTAAATTCACCAACAATGACATACAAATATTACGTCAGTTGCTTATTGCCGGTGAAAAGTACAAATGGAAGCAAATTACTAAAGAAATCAATTCATCTACAAATCATACGCAGCATGTCATGGCAGCCATTAGTAAAAATCAACAGCATTTGCAACAATTTCAACATCTACGACAAAATTCCATGACATCGCACAACTATCAACATCAGCAGCTCCAACACCAGCATATGCAACAACAGCAACAACAGCAACAAACGCATCAACACCACCTCCAACAACAGCAGATGCATCAACAGCAATTGCTGTATGGCTTCCAGCAACCATCTCATTTACAAAATAACAATATCATGCACAAATCAACGTCTTTGAACCTGCCCTATATGTCGAACTCAATGCCAACAACAACAATACCACCACACAGGACGCAAAATAACATCCCACATCATGCTATGTCAACATCGATATCATCCCATTCCAACTCCAATTCACATTCGCAGCCAGCTGCTGCAACAACTTCCTCGGCAACCCACGCGCCTCCAAATCCAGTACCTTTGAAGAATGTAAGTCCCACTTTTGTAATGAAGCAGTATCAGCAATTGCTTGGATTGCCTAATAATCTGGTGTATTTTGGTACCTTGGGCTCGAGTTTGCCTTATGTTATTGCTGCTAATGGATGGAATGATATTGATCAAGAAGCTTATAACTATCCGTTCAATATGGATGAAGAGGAGTGAGGAGGGGTAGAGAGGTGGAGGTGATTTGATGCGGGAATATGAGGAAAAGGGAGATACTTATCGGGGTTAATTGTTTTATGGAGATGGTGTTCTTCAATTGTTGTTTGACAATTAAATTGTATTATTTTATATATTTAATGAATTAGATTTAAGCAGTCCGTTCCATTGTAGTCACCGCTTTGATGTCACCATCTTCGTTATTCTTCTCGTTCGCATTCAACACACTTTTCGTGTGGTTCGCACACGCCCCCATCATTCAATAGACTCCCCTTTCCAATCAAATGATCACCAACTGGAGCGACACTTCCACTACTATCCTCGTCGCAAGCATCACCACCACTATTGCCGCTTCTACTCTCAATCTCATGAATCTTATCCCTAACTAGATTTTTCAAAAATTTGGCATCAGGGAACCCATCAAATGACGCTTGAGCCAATTGTGGATCCAAATCGGCGCCATCCTTTTTAAACTTGCGCCGATAGATCAATTCCACTGTGGTGCCCAATTGAACCAAGACTTGGAAAGTACCCGGTATATCCACTATTGGTTGAAGCGAAATATCAGCAATGGCGTTGGCATCAAATGTTTGAAATAATTCTTGGGCGTACCATATTGCTCGATTTGTCCATTTGCACTTAGTACAGAATTGGATTATTATGCGGGGGTATTTGTCAATTTGAGAGGCTAGTGGTGGGGGTGCAGTGTTCGTTGCTGCCGTTGACGATGAAGTTGAATTAGACATTTGGTTTGCAAAGTGTGGCGCGTGGTCTAGTTTCTTCGGTGGTTGTTTAGTTGTAAAAGATTTTGAAATTTTCGCGGAATTGTTTATTGCGACACATTTTTCCAGAGCCGGAGTTACTTAGAGATTGATTTACCTACACATCTCATGAGTTTGACTGATGTGTCTATTATTTTCTATATTTTTCTTTCTTTCAATACCTTAACCAGTCGTATTCATTACCCAACCCCGAATTATCAACAACCAGTTCATTATAGGACAACTTCTGCAGTGGAGCATTAGCAAATGATGTCGCACTAGTTGTTGTTCCTGGCGGTACATTCATGGGACTACTCGACAATGAACGATTTATGTTTCTCGACAAAACATTTTCAGCGACTTTGGTACTTGACTTGTTTCTTTTGATACTTGGTCGACGTGTCTTTCTTACACCAGAAAAGGAGGAGGAGGAGGATGCTGGATTACTCAGCCTGCGATCATCTTTCTTTAATGAGGTGGGGTTTAGATCATCACCGTCATTGTCATCTTTCTTGGTTCCTGTTGTTGTTGTTGTTGTTGTTCTTTGACGTTTTTTGATTATGTCGGTCTTTAGACTAAGTGGACGCGTAACGCCATGTAATTTTAAGAAAAGACCACAGGCATTGCAGAGTGGTTGTCCTTCTGGGTTACGTCGCCATAGTGGGGTTGTTTTTGTTTGACAATTTGAACAAGTTTGTCCACTCTCGCTGGGGTTGCTTGTTGATGTTCGATTTGAGTCACCTTCGTTTGCATCGGATTGAAATTTCCCTTTACTGATCTGTTTAGTCAGTTTGGGTTTCCTTGTTTTCTTGCCTGGTGGTGGTGAGGGACCACTTGCGTCATCGAAAAAATTGTGGCTGGTTTGACTAGGTAATGTGATCTTGATATCAGTGTGATTTGGCAAAGACAGATTAATGAATGGTTCATTCTGATTGAGACTCCGTGAGAATTGTTGTTGGTGTTGTTGTATTGGTGTAACCATTGTTGATCGGTTCATAAAAGTGTCATTCATGTAATGTGAACGGTTGGGGTAACTATTGTGAAAATCAGCATACTCAGGTAAGGACACAAGGGACTCTTGACGTAATAAGTTGGACGGAGTTGCCGTGATTGATCTTCTTGGATTAACTGAAGTTGGTTGGCTCATTGAGCTTAGTTGGGTACTTGACGGTATTATCGTTGAAAGTGACGATGATAAAGATTCTACACCACTGTTTGTAGTTGGTGAATGAACAAAATCATCAAATAACGGCTTTTCATATGAAGATGCAAAGCTACCTGACATAGAGTTCATATTGACATCACGAAAGTTGTCATTGGGACCTTCAAATGCCAATGGATCTAATGAAAACTCAAATGATGACGAGGATACTTGTGGATATTGAAAACTATGGGTATTCCTTGATGGTAAAGAAGTAGAACCTTGATGTTGTTCATAATGGTGTCCGGAAAGCTCAAGACCAAACTTATCATAGTCATGTAATTGTTGAGACAAGTTTGAAATTGTTCTACCTTGTTGCTGTTGGTGTTGATGTTGCGAGCCTATTGCTGAAAACAATGGTGAAAATTGAGCCAGGCGCTTTTTGGGGATATTGCTGATGGATGTCATTCCACCACCTGATCCATAATCACCTGTGTCTCTATTGGACCTGTCCGTATTTCTCGGCGATGCGAAACTTCCAGCTCCCAAATTTTTAATATGGGAAACGTAATCGAAATTATCATCATTAGGATTTATGCTGTTGGATTTGAAATTTAAATGGTTAGTATTCGGAGAGTACGATTTGGTGGATGATGATGTGGAAGTGGAGTGCTGATGCGATTGAACTTGACTTTGTTGATGATAGGATCTAGTGTGAGTTGAGTTTTTGCTTTGTACTGTTGATTGTAAAGGTGGGGTTGATATACCATATCGATTCATTGAGTCTGACTGCAAAGTTTTGTCCCCAAACATATCGAGTATGTCAACGTCATCAAGCCATGCATTGTCGTGATTGATTCTGTCTCGGGATTGAGGTTCCTGTTGATGAGTTCTTGTTTCAACCCTGCATCGATTATAACTCGATTTACTCGTAAGATGCATCATTCTCCATGTTAGATTTTCCATCCTAGTATTGTACGGCAACGAGTCTCTTGCTTTGTTGTATAATTTCCATAGATTTTCCACGTGATCATACTCACTGGTTAGAAGTTGAGATAAATTGATGTCGTTGCCACCTGTAGTGCCACCTTTTATGTCTTTTGGATTGAATTTAAATTTCATGCGTAAGGTTGGCGATGATGGTTGACTTGATTGATGTTTGGCTGTGGTGGTGGTGGATTGATTACGACTGTTGCTCTGAAGCTTATCTTTGATGTCATGACCATGACCTGCTTTGGATCGCCATTCGTATGCCTGTTGTTGGTGCCGTCTGCGAGCTTGCATTTGTGCCAGCAAAAGTGACGATGGTGAATCGTCATTTATAGCAGCTGGTGACGATGTCATTGACATGTTCGATAATTGTTAGAAGGGTGCCACTTGCTAAGTAGTATTGTCGTGGGTAACACAGCTTTACTAGATTCACTGTCTTAATTTATGGAACAAATGGCACAACGGTTCGAGCTGAGTTCTTGGTAAAAGACAAAAGTGTAAATAACTTGTTTGAAATCAATGTTGACAGCAAATGGAAAAGAATAGTGTTGACAGTATAAACGCGTGTGGTATGTTGATTTATGGTTTATATATAGAAGTCTCTGATTGGTTTAAGATAAAATCTAACAGCTTTTTCGATTGATGGGGCCAACGCATGAAGGGGTAAAGTACACTTTTGGATAAGGACAAAGCTTAAATTGTTTCGACTATTAACAACAACTTTGTGTTGTGGGTAATGTATGTGTTCGAGTGCAAGAGTTATTCCGATAAATACAAGTTACGCATATGCATCATGAGTTAAAAGTTACAGTTGTCTATTTATTGTCAAGTCAAACACAAAGTGGTGGTTGAAACCAATTGTTTGAAACAGCCTTTGTCAAAGAGACCAAGTGGCAACGAAAGCAATCTTGTACATTGTTATAAACACCGGATGGTTTTATTGCAAATTAGTGATTTCGATGGATTAGATTTTATGTTTAACGCTAGTTTTCAGCAGCTTCTTTGACATCTCTCATGAATCATCGGCATATCCTCTTGCTTGAACACTAGAGAATTATCACACTCCTTTTAATGTCAACGTCATAAAAGACTCTTCATGTCCGGGAAAAGTAGGAACAAATCCCCTTCCATCCTTCCTTTTTGTCTCATGTGCAAAAACACAAACTCAAAAATACTTTGAAATTGCAATTTTTTCCATTTTTTTTTTTTTTTTTTTTTTTTCGTCAATTTTCGCAACCGTATTTGGTGTGTTACGAACAGAGGCAGAGGGAGGAGAAGATTAGTGGGACGCTTCTAGGGCAATTCCATAGCTCATACCCACAACCTCGTGTGAGCGGTATTAGAGTGCATAAGTCAGTTTTCCAGTGATCTTTGTCCTTCTTATCAAGAGAATGGATTGTTTAGAGCCCTCCGTTTTGCTTTGTGCAATTTAAGCATGTAGTTTTGTGAATTTATGATACTTACCAAAATGCTGTGCGCTGATTGGACGATAAGAATTTGCTGTTGTCTCTTATCAATTTCTTACACAAATTGAGATGGAAACTAGACTATTGTCGCAAAACATAGAGAAATAACATTACATATAAAATAGCGACACTCACTAAACTTGTATACAAGTTTGAATCAGTATATGGTTATACTACTTATGCAACCGTTTGAGTTAATCACTTCAACAATACATCTTTCTAATCCGTAAAGTTTTGACTGACCCCATCTTTTCAACTTGGCACTCTTTACTGAATCCTTTTTAACATCAATGTTTGGTAAATCAATAATATCCAAATCATTATCGATAAACTCTGATTCATATCTATTCAAAAACACTGGTGTCAAATCTTTAAATCCTGAAGGAAGCTCTTCAAAATACATTGATGAATTTATAGTATTTGCAAATTGACTAGATTCAATTGTCCAGTTACAACGATTCCATTTCATAAAGCTAAGATCTTCAACAATACCTCCATTGTGAAGTACGACTTTATTGACAACACTGTTTAATGTGTTTGCTGAAGCTGTTGGTGGAGTTTTTAAGTCGTACAAGATATCAATACCAAGTTTATAGTAATTGTGAAACTTGCAATTCTTGAAATCTTTTTGCGCATCTTCTTCACTTGTGTCATCACTAAGATAGTTGTGTATGAGTAATCTTGAATCATATTTGTTGAATTTGTCTTCTGGAGGACCTAGTATATCAATGACATCCTGTTGCGTTGATTTCCCAATCTCAATATAACGATTCCCATTGGCTACTATAACTCCTTTATCTAGGTCTATTATAAAATTGGAGCTTTGCGTCACCTGATTATTTGCTTTATACTCACTCCATGTTTTGCCCTTGAATACCGCAATGGAATCACAGACGATATCATTGGGGTTTTCCCAATTAATTAGTGAATCCAATACCGACTCACTCGATTGATCAACCAATTTGTGGCATAGTTCCTCATTGATGATCTTGTACTTGAATGCGATTCCCGGATATGAGAGGATATACGACTTGGTGGATTTATTGAGCACTCCCGGATATGTTGGTCCTAGGATTTTGTTGTAGATCAATTGAAATGAAGGGCCAGATGATGTAATCCTAGCTCCATTTTCCATCTGGTTGGAACCATTGAGTGAGTTTGAATTGTTCATACTCATCGAATGCAGTGATTTTGAGTGATTGTTGAATACATCATCGTCATCGTCATCGTCGTCACCTTGCAAAGACTGTTCAAATTCATTCAAGCTTTGATTCTTGTATAGTAGTCGTAAAGCTCTACTCTTTTTTTGCTTGCCATTTAGATGTAGAAACTCAATCAAACGCAATATTTGATCCTTTTGGTTTTGAAACGTTAACCTAATGTCTAAATCAACTATTTGAACTAGTATTGGTGACTGATAGTAATTCTTTTCAGAATACATGACTTGGTATCTATATTCATACTTGTTTAATTCATTGATAACTTCATACAACGTGTGTCCAAGTTTAATATTGTTTCCAATACCAACACCTGGGTATATTGCTGTTTCATATATCATGGTTACTCAGAATCAATATACCTTTCACTGTATCGCTTGTGACGGAGATCCCTTATCATTGCTTTGTTGTTTTTTTCTACGTTTTTGTGTTTCATTGGTTTTGAAAAGTATCACGTGAGGCAACACCACCTTCTCTTTTCTATACAGCTAAATAAGTATATCACCTAATGAAATCTTTGATCTAGTAGTTTCAACAGGAGCTGCCAATGAAGCCTCGTTTATAGGCTCTGAATGGTAGACATTCCTCACTGAATCATTTTCATCCTTGATGCCGTAATATTCTCCATTCAAGGGTTTCGATAAATCAAGCAACTCATTAGCTTTGGACTCTGTAAGCTTACCATTATGGTGGCAAGTTTGACAAACAACATGGTAACTATTTCCTGAATCAGCTGGCCACCATATTGGTGACATGTCTGTTGAGCATTGTAAACAAGTCTTGCGCTTCATGCTACTGTTCAAGTTCCCATCTCCACTATGTGACTTTCCAAAATACAAATTTCTATGTTCGATATAACGTAACGCCTTTGCATGGGATCCACTAGAAACCGGTTTGCTTAGCTTTATAATATCTTCCAAAAACAACTGAATAATGGGTTTGCTTTCACTATCCCTACCAGTAGCCCTTTTCCCCAACGTTCGGAAATTAAGAATGGTGTCTTTTGATTGATCATGTTTGGGACAAACCAAAATTGATCTCAATTTACCCACTTTATCATCCACCTTGACATTTTGTGAGGATTTAACACCAGCCTCCAACTTGAAACCCAATTTGTAATTTGGAGTATCTTGTGCACAAGTAGGATGATAGTATGTTGGAGTCTCGCAAAGATCGCAACGAACTAATGCCCCATTGTATGATTGGCAGATACCACATTTCAATTTGCAATTATTCAAATACACTTTCGTTACATCATCAAGTGTCAAGAAGCTATGCGCTACTGAGTTGTTCGGTTTCTTAAAGCTGGCGTATTCGCTATTGAAAATAACACATAACAAGTGACTCCATCTTCCATCGGCAGTAGGTTTCAAAAAATCAGGTCTCACGTGTGGTGACCCAAGAAGACACAACTCGAAATTAGTTTCATGGGCCAAGCACAAACAACACGAGTAAATGGCATTGTTAATTGGTCGCATATCATTTGTACAAGGCTCGCATAACCATTCCTTTAACGGTTTTAATTTCTCGGGAACTGAGTACCCAGCGCATGATGCATGAACGTTGACTCCACAATTGGCACAAATCAACGTTTCCAAAAGCGCTGATTTGGTCGTGTCATGTTCTCTACAAACACAACACTTTCGTTCTTGTGGTTTGAATGGTAACTCAATCGATGTCAAGTGTGGAGTTTGGAGTGGTACAAGCGGGGTGTAAACATCGGCTAGTTGAATCTCTCGATGATTATCAACAATGGGACCAATTGTGGTTGCAGCCTCTTCTGCTGTCAACTTTTTTGGTATTCGGATCGACCTTGGAACTAAGTAATTTTGGTTGAAAAGCACATTCTTAGTTGGTGTTCCTAAGTTCTTGGCGATCAATTCATCAATCCTTGGCAACGGTCGTGTATCCTGCTTTTGAATTTTCAACTCATTCTTGTCAATTTTAGCGTGCTCCAATTTGATTGCTTTTGGCGTCGTGGCGCTGGATGCAGAAGTAGTCAACTTTCTCTTAGAATCTGCTCTCTTTTCAATGATAGGCTCTTGTTTGATATCCACTAGCGGATCATTCTTCACATCGGGTGAGACTGCCACATTGGACATTTCAGCAAACCGTAATATAGCGTTTGCGTCATTTATCAACTCACTTTCAACTCCCTTCCGCCAACCACTGGATTTTGAAACCTTTTTAAACACTTCTTCTGGTGTCTCCCATACCACGGCATACCTTCTCCACAACTTGGCACATCGAAAACACAAGGCTACAACATTCCCAAAGTCATCCAACTTTTTGGCATCATGTCCAGATATTCTAAACCATTGAAATGATGAAGTATTTCCACAATGCTTGCAAACAAATTGAGACCCATGCGCGTGTATCTTATCATTCTCATACGACGAATCGTCATCGGGGTTAGCCAAATCATCAATGATTATATGCTCTGGTTTTTTCTCATTCTGCTCTAGTTTTACGGGATTGTGCAGTTTTTTTGTTCGACCTTCAAAATTGCCCCAAATTTGTCGACCATTCTTAGTCTTTTTCCAAAGATAGTAAAAACGCACCACTGCGTGTAGTGGCTGCGTACGAACTTTCTTTTGGACATAATACAACTCACTTCCAAACTCCCGAACTCCAGCTTCGAACCTCTTGATCTCTTCTCTATTGAAAACTGGCTCCTTGAGTTTCTTCTTGTCTAATTTTGCAACATCTGCGAATGCTTTATCAGTATTGCCATTGTGTACCATGTACAGGTGAACCACTGCATCACAAAAATTGGGCGAATTGGGACAAAGTCCAAGCGATTCAGCAATGGGTGCACATTGCGCAACAAAAGCGTCAAGGTGTTCAAAATTGTCTGCAATGTCTTTTGCCGATGATTTCCAAAGTAATGTACACGTCACCCCAGCTCCATCATCAACTCCACGTTCAATGTATCCCTTAGGTCGTGGCTGTAACCACTCGGGATATTCTTTTGGGTCGCATTCTTGAAACTCCTTAGGGACCATTAATTTTTGAATCTCGTCTTGCTTCTCTTTGCTTTTCGACTTGTTGCTGGGTTGCTTCTTCTTTGGTGATTTTTCAACGTCGTAGTAAACGATTGGATGACCGTTGCACTCGGGGATATAAACAGCTTGATGTTTGGTTCCTACCCTGGTTGATGCTCGAGGGTACGGTGATTTGTCATCCAAGTCTACAGCTTCCTCTAATTTTGCATTCAATCCAAGATATCTCATACACCATTCCTCTTTAAGTCTTCTCCGTTCTTCGAAAGATGTGTTAGCATCATTCTTTAAAAACTCCTTTGCCATAATTTCGTATCGAGGAAGTACTGCGTCAACGGAATTGACCTCCATGGATTGGTCTTTGTCTAAATCTTTCACCTCGGCTTCTAAAGACTCCAATGCACTCAACTCTTCCTCTAGACTCTCTTGATTTGAAGATTTATTGTCATGCAGGAGCATCAAGATTTTCTTTTGATGATACTCAATCTCGTGCTTCTTTGCGCAAACGGCACATGACCATGAAAACCCACGACTGGGTTTCTTTTGCAAGGGTGGATCTAGACAATACATGTGGAAGTACTTGTCACACTCGACACAATTTATCGAGTCTGCTCCATCGCACCACAATCCACAGATGTCACAATTACAAGTATTGGCTTTGAATGAGTTGATCAATGATTTCGTCCTATGTGTCTCGCAAAATATGTACTCAAATCGCTTATTCAATGCAATTAGGAAGTTCCTTGACTTGCTGTTTTCCACTTGAGCATATTGTAAAAGATTTTCCGTCAGCAAAACATCATAAGATCGGATCATGTATCTATCGTACAAACGATCAAAGTAGAAACAATTTGGCTGTTGCACGTACGATTCAATAGAAGAATTGTTGCCGGTTGGAGTTTGCGATTTTGATTGCGTTTTTCGATTATTTGGAACCTGTGAATTGAGTCCGTTGTAGCTATCTTCTATGTCCTGCTTCAACTGTACATTAACAATCCCGCGAAAACTTGCTAATGGACAAGCGTCAGAATCCATCGTGGCGTAAAGCAACCGTGAATCGGATGTTGCTTTTGAAACGTCACGAGGCCTAAAAAACCACTGTATAAGAAATTGGTAACCTTTAGCAGGCACTGTTAGCTCTTCAGCAGTGTTTGATTCCAAGGATGAATCATTGTACTTGTGGTATTTATTGTTGGTGAAGCCTCGTATTCTCCCAATGTAGTAAGGCTCACCAGGAGGTTCACTAATCATATAAATACACTGACCTTTGGAAAGCGAGAATGGTTTGGTGTTTCTTCCCCTCTTATGATTGGTGGATACTGAATCATCCTGATGTGGGCAGTATAGTGTCTGGGTTCTCAAATCAATATATGCATCAGTCAAATCTAGCTTGTTTGAAAAGTAGTCTTCTTGAGTAGGCGGAGGTTGCCAGTTGTAGGGAACCTGTGATGTTAGGCAATCGCTGGATGTTTTCACATTCGGGCTATCTTGAGCCACTAATTTCTTTGTAGAGGGATTGGTCTTCTTTCTTTTGTTACTGGAATTCGATCTTGGGGTTGATGTTGTACTTGAATTCGTTGATACCACTGAGGAAGCTGACAGCTCGTAATCTAGTTGCAGCTCTAACGAGTCATTATAGAATTTGTTTGTTGCCGCTTTCCTCTTTGGTCGAGTAGTGGTTTGAGACATATCAGTCAGTATCTGGTTAAGCAGGTGAGGCAGGAATTAAATCCAGTTTAACTAAAGCGAATGTAACGGAAATGATGCTGACACGAAATATCAAGGGCAACGACACTTTCTTATGCACTTCTGTAACTGCTTTGTTAGGTGAATTAAGTGTAATGCAGAATATATGGTGGTGTGAAAAATCACTCAAATTTTTTGAAAAATATCTTGGGACAACAAGTTTCCCCTCTCCCTCTCCAAGATGTTGACTATAACGCTTTTAAAGAGTGAATTCAACGCAAGAGATAGAAAAGGAAGTTTTACCTTGGCTACTACAACGAAGACTATACAGTCCTTCACTACTACGTCCTGAAAGACTGAGGTTGAGGTTATCGATATAAAGTGTTTAAGGCAGCCTTGAACTACGACAATACCCGTTATCATGCTGCTATCTCAACACAGGCGGGTAACAAGTCTCCCGGCTATCCCCTCAATTTCCACTGCTCTCATGGATCATCATGTAGTATCATGGGGTTGTTACCAACATTGTCCCATGGTGGGAGAGCGACAGAGATAGAGCGAAAAAAAAAAAAAAAAAAAAAAAAAAAAGATAGAACCCTTTCGGAAAGTGAAAACAAAACAATCCAGAAGAAGCCCTACTAAACGAGGAGACCCAAACGACATTTCCCAATGATTCAGCTCGAGGAACGAGATATACCAGTAATCCCTGGGGATAGACTTGATGATGAAGATGCACAAGAGTTACGTTTAATGGTGGCCGAACTTTTGGGAAGAAGAGGCACTTCTTTCCCTGGCTCACAACCGGTATCGTTTGAAAGAAAGCATCTAGAGGAGACATTATTGCAAAGAGACTACTTTGTGTGTGAGAAATCAGATGGACTTAGGTGTCTTTTGTTTATCATCAACGATCCTGAAAAGGGAGAAGGTGTGTTTTTGATTACTCGCACAAATGACTATTACTACATCCCCAATATTCATTTCCCGCTTTCGATTAAGGAGACTCCAAATAACATGACATATCATCACGGTACACTTTTAGATGGCGAATTAGTATTGGAGAATAAGAATGTCAGTGAGCCAGTTCTTCGATATTGTATATTCGATGCGTTGGCAATAAATGGGAAATGTATAATTGACCGTCAATTGCCTAAACGATTGGGGTATATTACAGAAAATGTCATGAAACCATTTGATCAGTTCAAAAAAACGCATCCCGAAGTCATCAACTCGCCCGACTTTCCATTCAAAGTTGGGTTCAAGTCTATGTTGACGTCATATCATGCTGATGATGTATTGAGTAAAATGGACCAGTTGTTTCATTCGTCTGATGGACTAATTTACACTTGTGCTGAAACTCCATACGTGTTTGGAACTGACCAAACGTTGCTAAAGTGGAAACCAGCAGAAGAAAATACTGTTGATTTCCAGCTCGAATTTGTATTCAATCAATTTCAGGACCCTGACATGGACGAAAGGGACCCATCGTCTACTTACACCGATTACGATTCGAAGCCGGACTTGATAAAATTACGAGTATGGCAAGGTTCAAATGTGCATACGGACTTTACCCGGTTAAATTTATCCGATGACGATTGGGAGCGTTTGAAAGCACTTGGTGAACCACTTCAGGGCCGTATTGCGGAATGCCGTCAGTCCCAGACAAAGAAAGGATACTGGGAGATGCTTCGTTTCAGAAACGATAAAAGCACCGGTAATCATATTAGTGTGGTTGAGAAGATTTTGTTAAGTATCAAGGATGGAGTAAAAGAGAAAGAAGTTGTTGATAGTTGCAAAAAGATTCAATTGGCTTGGAAACGTCGAGAAATGGAGCGTAAACGTAGGCATTCCAATGGTGGACCACCTCACCACAGCCAGCATCATTTCAATGCACACGATGACCCTCCACCAAAAAGAGTTAGACTCGATTCAGCAAAAACAGAGCAACATCAACCCCAACACCACCAACAACATCAACAACCACTACAGCCTCCAAATCAATTGGACGAAATTCCAACCTACGAAGACAGTGATGACGAGTAAAAGAATTTGTATTAGCACTTGTATTATATTAATAAACTTTTTAACAATTTTCCTAGTTTTCTGTTTCTTCCTCGGTTTCCGCTTTTATATTCCATTGACAACTAATATCCCACCTAGATCCCTTTGCATTAATACTAACATATTTTACGAATTTCAATAACGATGCATCTCTAACCATTAAAGTAAGGGTGTTCCATTTACATTGACTCGTGTATAACACACTATCCTCTTCAGAATCTTTGGATGAACGGTAAATCGCGGGATCATCTTCCTCGTCACCGTCATTGGTATTTTGCGCCATGCATAATTCATACCCCCCAAATTCACCTGATTCCCAACTGTTGGACTTTTTACCGGTTGCCGCAGTTGGAGTAAGGTTTAATGTTGCTTCAAGCAAAACGTTTTCTTCGTAATCATTTCTACCGGCATCTGAGTCCACTGTTGTTGCCAAAATAAAATCATGTCCCGGTCTAAACCTCCGTGCTAGAATTTGTTCATTGGCAAGTATCAACCCAGTGAGTATCTTTAACCATTTTTTAAAGGCCACTGATTTTAGAAATTCACAAATTTCAATGATTTTGGAGTCTGTTGGGTTAAGGTTATTTGATTGTTTAAGAAGCGTGAAATTAGGTTGTTCCTGAGGACCTACTTCATTGATGTGTTTAATCTCCCCTTTCGATAACCCATGATAAGACGTACCATCAATATACATGAAGCGTTGCTTGTGAGGTGGTACGGCAATTTTCCATGGGTGTCGCACCTCTGTCGAATTTTGGGGTGTTTCAGTGTTAATCTCAACATCTCTGAGTAGCTGTTTCAAAACGGAAGCGTAATCATCATTGAAAAAGTCTTTTAATTCAACAAGCGATTCATCAATGAAAAATTCGCTCAATTTCCGAATATGTGTGGGGTTGAGATAAGTAGGGTTGATGAAGTATTTCAAGTAATCAATGTCTTGTTGATTGAGTCGCTCGCATGATTGAATATTCTTCATTTCAAGGGGGTTGATCTCAGTTCTGATGCTTTTTGGAAAATCAAACTCTTGCAATTCTTTACTTTGAAGCTGTTGCAATGTGGACATGGCCTCGGTCTTTTCTTGCTCGCCCTCAACGAATCCATCCTCTCCAGGTTGGGGAATGTGAAACCATCCTTGAATTGATAACCTATGCTTTTCCTCGCGAACTTCTTCAACATCATGAAAACTCAATCCAGGCTGGACGGTGAAAAAAGCTATTTGGTTAAACTGAGGTACTAACTTGCATTCATAGTCAGTATGGGGAACATTGGGGACAACAGCGGGGAATAATCTCAAAGCTCCACCATATTGTGGTTTCCATACTTTGTCAGGATCAGGCATGTAAAGGATGAAACTGACCCTTCTGCTGCCAATGACATCGTCGTGAGTTAACAAATGGCAACCTTTGGTGTACGTATTGATTGACATATCAGTTTTCACCCCACTCAACTTACCGCACCCTGTGATTCTAGAAACAACATCCCTAAACTCTTGGGAGTATATCGCAGCTCGTAATTTATACAATGAAGGTAGCCTGGACAAGTCATTCCAATCCAAACCCGACAAATTGGCAAGATCTCCCAGCTGATAAACTTTGTAAATATCAGTCTCTTTCTTTGTGAATGCAATTTCTGATAACACCTCTTTCCTCACTTGACGCAAGAGTGTATCATCCATGAGATGCTTGATGGTTCCCCATTTATATGGTGAGCTCTCTTTCACTTGCTTTTGAATCTCATCTTGAAACTCTGACTTCCAAATTTGAGCATTGAAAAAGTGCTCAATATCTTCTTTGGTGAAGTTGGTATTTAGCTTCTTGGGTGATGACTCCTCCTCTGCCACAGCAGTCTCTTGAGGCCTCTTTGATGGTGCCATAATTTCAACTTAATGATTGTAGTTTACAGATGAGAAAAATAAATGTACTTAATCTAGATCATCTGATTTTGGACCGCCGCCGCATCGGAGGAAGTAAGAGCGCTACCTTACTTCCCTTGCGCAAATTGAACACACAAAAGAAGGTAATTAGTAGGTTACTCAAATGCACGTGACTAGATTGACTCACATTCAAGATTTCGCTTTTCCTTTCTTTTTTTTTTTCACCCGTTAGATTGAGTCAGAATGGTATTCAATATTACTAAATAAACAACTTCTCTTCATTTTTTGACAAAAGGGAGCCCTCCTTAGTTTGATTGCATTGACCTAAGATCCAGTGATAAATTCATAAAGACATCCACCCAACTTTTTTCTTGCAACCTTTACTGCATTAAACATGTCTAGATCACCGTCATTAGGCTCAAGATCCTATAATTCTGTGCTTGACTTCAAATCAAACACGCCCACGCCTACAGGCTTATCTTCGAATAAACCACTCCTCCAGAAAGGTTGGGTAGTGCAGAAATTTGGTGGTACTTCAGTGGGTAAGTTTGCTAGAGAGATTGTTGATGACATTGTCAAGGACTTTGTCAAGCTGAATCAAGTTGCTGTAGTTTGTTCGGCAAGATCATCCAAGACCAAAAGTGAAGGTACCACATCACGATTGATTAGATCAGCGGATTTGGCTGCTGACCATGAGGATTACGGTGCTCTTTTGGACATTATTGAGAAAGATCACATCGACAATTGCGGAAGTTTGATTCTGCTGGATGCAATCAAACTGCAATTAGTGGAGGACATCAAATCGGAAATCAGACATGGTCGTGAATTGCTTCATGCATGTCAAATCATTGGAGAAATTAGCCCTAGATCATTGGATTCAGTGATGTCCATTGGTGAGAAATTGTCATGTATCTTTATGACTGCATTAATGAAGGACCACGGACTAAAAGCTGTATATATTGACTTGTCGGACTTGATTCCATTGAGTTATGACTTTACAGATGGGTTCAATGACGAGTTTTATAAGTACATGGCGAGGGAAATTGGATCTAGAATAAATCAAGCTACTGAGGGAGAAGATGATGTCATTCCTGTCATTACTGGATACTTTGGTGTTGTTCCCGGTGGTTTACTTAATGGAGTTGGAAGAGGATACACCGACTTGTGTGCAGCTTTAGCAGCCGTTGGTGTTCAAGCAGACGAGTTGCAAATATGGAAAGAAGTTGATGGAATCTTTACAGCAGATCCAAGAAAAGTGCCAAATGCTAGATTATTGGATAGTGTTACTCCAGAAGAGGCAGCAGAGTTGACATACTATGGAAGTGAAGTCATACACCCTTTCACTATGGAACAAGTTATTAAAGCCAAAATTCCCATTAGAATCAAAAACGTCATCAATCCCCATGGCAAAGGTACAATCATTTATCCTGATAATATTGCTAGACGTGGTGAGGCCACCCCACCCCATCCACCTGCTGCTTATGAGACTTTGCCTGTTAGTTATATCACATCACACAAGAGAAGATCGGCGACAGCCATCACCGCAAAACAAGACATTGTCGTTGTCAATGTCCATTCGAATAAAAAAACATTGAGTCATGGGTTTCTTGCTCATCTTTTCACAACTTTGGACAAGTATAAGTTAGTGGTTGATTTGATTTCCACTTCAGAAGTTCACGTATCCATGGCTCTTTCAGTTCAAATAGATCAAGAGCATCAACTCAAACATGCATTGTTTGAGTTGAGCAAGATGGGTACGGTGGATGTGACAAGAAAAATGACTATTGTGTCTCTCGTTGGCAAACAAATGGTGAATTTCATTGGCATTGCAGGAAACATGTTTAAAGTGTTGGCTGATGAAAAGATAAACATTGAAATGATTAGTCAAGGAGCAAACGAGATAAATATAAGTGCAGTCATCAATGAAAAGGATACGCTAAGAGCATTGCAATCTATACATGCCAAATTATTGGAAGGGAATTATGTATATGAGGAATCAGCAAGCGCATCCGCGGTCGATATACGATTAGAAGCACTCAAGTTTGGAGAATAATTAGTATGTAAATAGACAAATAAGAGGTATGCATCTTTTTTTCACACTGATCAAAAAAGAAAAATACATGGATTTCCACTTTAACATTACTAAATATCAAAGTCACCACCTTCTCTGTCATCTTTATTTTTGGCACCTTCACTCAATTTTTCTTGTTGGTTGATCAACTCCTCGTATTCAACAACCATACCACCCAAAAGTTCACTAGCCAATTTGTGATACGCCAATTGAGCTTTAATCAATTCCAAAAACTCCTGTAATGGTTTGGCATTTTCAATCACATTTTGCATTATATTGATTGCATCTTCTACAGTATTGGCAAAATCATCTTCGGCATTTTCCATATCAACTCTCAATTTGGACTCCTTGGCCGGGTTGGTACAATTGGTCAAGTTATATCTGCTCAAGTCGTAATCAATTCTTTTCTCCTCCACCTTCTTTTGGATCTTGTTGGATTGTGATATTAATGAACGCAAAGTTGTTGTTAATGGTTTGTTGAATTTCAGTTTGATCAATTGATCTTGTCCCAATCTGGCATTAGCAATCTTGTTCAAATTTGATGAGTACAAGTCCAACCCTTTAATCAAAGGATCGCTTGCATCGGTACCAGACTCGGTCTCTTTGGTCAAGATACTGGCATCTGTTGCTCTACTCAACGCGTGATACAATGTTTTGGGAGGTTTAGCTTCATCACTCCCAGCATTGATCAAGGCTGCTTGTGCTTCAGCAGTGGTGGTAGCTTTACTTAAGTTGCTGAATCTGGTAGTGACATTGTGGCTAAATTCAGTAAATGATTCTTGTAAATTAGTTGGATAATCATATGACTCATTTTCATAGTTGGAAGTCACTTTCAAAACATTCTTGTACAACAGTTCAATGTTGTTGCACTTGTTGGCCAAGTCAATATATTCTGATGGCAATTGGGATATATCATCTTGATTGACTCTACCAATTCTTTCTTGGACTAATCTTGAGGTTCTTTGCGCTAATGGTACCACCTCCTTGTTGAACTCGGTGCTGATTCGATCGCCAAAAGATTTGATATCCTTGGTAAAGTTTGAGAAATTGAATGACATTGTTGATGTGTAAGGGGTTAGGTTGGCACGCTCGCTGAGATATATGTAAAATGATACGTGTTTCTCCAAAGGTTTTGAAGGGGGAGGTTGTGAGGGTTCTGAAAGGAAAAATTAATATGTTGCGTTTTTTTATTCTCGTGTTGGCTGTGACAATTGAGACGATTCGACGCTACCAAACACAACTTTATGATAGAGGCATGAGATTACGAGGTTTTAAATAAGAAAGCACGAATTACAATCAGATAACTGGCTTTTATGTAACTTTATACGACTGTATCAAAATTTGTTACCGTTGTTGTGAAACTCCAAGACAGCATCGGTCAAGCGTCTTCCACTCTCGATGATATCGTCATCATTATCAAGTGGTGCATAGCACAATCTAAAAAAGTTACTTCTTTCCAAGCTGAAATTTTGATCAACTGTCATATTATATCCAGGAACAACCAATACACCATGGCTAATGATTTTCCACAATAATTGTTTCATTGCTGAAACTACTTCATCACCACCGATGTTGCCTTCTGCAGGGTCCAAAAATTTCACCTTAAAAGTGACAAACATTCCTGCTTTGGGGTCGATAACGTCCACCAATCCCTTTTTGAAAGCTTCTGATTGGTAAATTGATTGTAACAAGAGATCCTTTCTATGTGAATATGTCGCTCTCATCTTCAATATCCAGTTCAACCACCCATCTATACCTCCCAATTTATCCTGGATTACATTGTTCACCACTGTTTGAGACAAGCCTGATGCACCTCTGTTTGCGACTTCGGCGTAATTCTTAATAGCATCGATAATTTTGGCATGGCCAATGACGAATCCAAGACGCAAACCAGGGGCGAACAATTTGGAAAACGTCTCAACTCTAATGACACGCCCAGTAGTATCGAGCTCTAAGTAGGAAGGTGTCAAATGATTGGACAAATAATCCTCAATGGTTAAATCATTCTTCAATTCTGCTGGGTCTACTTTGTCTGTGCTTGAAAATCTAGATGGGTCATATTTTGGCAATGTCAAGTAACCATATGGATCATCCTCAATGATTACAAAATTGTGTTCTTCTGCCAACTTGTAAACCTTGCGACGAAACTCAACCGTTTGAGTAAACCCAGTTGGATTTTGACCGGTGGAAATTGTGTACAATGCTTTGGGTTTTGGTAAACTAGGGTGTTCTTTGGACCAATTTTTCAACAAGTTTTCCAAATGTTCAAAATCAAGACCATCTGAATCATTTGACAAATTAATCTTGACTGGCACTGGCACACCGCCCACATTGTTTACAAATTTAAGAAATGGAGTAAAGGTGAATTCCTCAACGAGGATGACATCGCCTGGGTCCAATATTGCATCACATGCTTTATTCAATCCATCACTAGCACCTGTAGATAAAATCAGGCCCCAGTCGTCGTAAGCTGGTTTATGCGTTTTCGCAATAAAGTCTTTGGTGAATTCCAACAACGGTTCAAGACCAGGAACGGGGGCGTATTGCAATCCCCTCGACAAGTCGAGCAAATTAGGGGTTTTGGTGTGTCTCGAAATGTGAACACTAGTTGAATTTTCCTCTTCCTTTGTGTAGCCATTGTTGGCTTTTGAAGTAGAACCACTCCCATTAGCATGGCCCTGCTTTGATTGGTGCTCAAAAGGGAATTTGACCAAATTCACATCAATCGAGTCAATGGGGAAAAACCCATCATTTGGAGTACCATATGATAACAATAAAGGTTTGGAGTGCGGTTTGAACCCAGCCGGTGGTTGCTCAGTTGGCACGTTGGCAAAATGACTTGATTTGCGAGATTGTGCTCTTTTAGAAATGAATTGGGAGGCGTCAGTCATATCACAGTTGAGGGAATAGCTTTAGTTTGGGTCTTTATTGGTTTGTAACGAGTCAAAGGAGGAGAGTACCTCTTATATAAAATTGTTTCGTCAATGATGATGAAATTTGATTTGTAGATTAGTAATTTAGATTAAGGCACTTTAACGCCATACCCATTCTTTGGTCAATGTGTTCTTCTTTGTGTAACGTTCCACACTTTTTTGTTTTTTATGTCGATCCAATTCCGTCATATTAACTCCGTTGCCAAAAATAATCAGCGAGCTTTCAAGAAAGAAAAAATCGTTCATTAAACCAAACAACAGCTACATATCCATTTCTACATCATCTTCATCCTCCAAGTAATTGATACTCCTACATGCACTGTACTCGTCAATTACTCTCACCACTGACTCCTTGCACTCGCTAAGCATGTCAACCACACGCTCCATCTCCTCAGCAGAGTTGTCCTCGGCATAAGTGTTCAAGTATGCTCTTCTTTTGACGAGCAAGTCATACTGTCTTAATATCTTGTTAAACACATCTATGATGGAAGTGTTGTTAGATATCTGTATTCCCTCAAGGTGCTTACTACTCAAATAAGGTGATTTCTTGCCGTGTACTACTCCAACTGATCTAGATGTCCAGGGTACAAAATTTGTACGTGCTTGAACTTTCAAAATACCCTTTCGTATCTCCTTACGATCCAAATGAGATCCACTGATTAGATAGTTCATCAAACTGATGTATGCAATCTCTGAAGATGATGATGATGATGATGAAACACATTTATTGGTTTTATATCTATCATCTGACAATTCCAAAAACATGTCATACTCGTTGATGTAGTTGTGGTGCGACTGGGTGTTGAATGGTGCCACCGAGGTTGTGAGGAATTTCAAATCTGGTGTTGGAACCAAGCCTGCAACAATTGATTCAATCGAGCTGTACATATAGCTAGGGAATCGCATGGGATTACTCACTGATGCACTTGCAAATGCAATGAGCTTGTTTGTGCCTTGAAACGAAGTAGCATTTGATAGATCTCGATCTTGTAGCCCTCCTTGGTTGAAGACTGTATTTTCAATGTTATTCAAGGCATCATTGTGGAATACAAAAGTTGCATTACTAAACTCAATCAATCTTTTCAACGTTAGCAAACTATTGTATGGTTGTACCACAACATCACTAGTTTTTTCATTCGAAGGGAAAATGGAATTGGTGGTAATGATCTTTTTGCTGGTATATCTATCTTGTAATACTTCCAACATTTTCGACCCACATCCCAGGCCAGTACCACCAGCCACACTATGAATCAATTGAAACTGGGACAAATTGTCACATTTGTCAACTTCCTTATCTATTATATTCAAAATATTTTCAATGTGTTCTGATTCATATTTGTATCCGTTAGACCAGTTGTTGGCGGCACCATTACCATGGTTGCTAACGTGAGTATTTCTTGGATTAAGCATAGGTAGTGAATTCAATGCTTTGGTCACCACCGACGGTTCTAAATCAATGAGGATTGAACGAGGAGTATATGTATTCGAATCTGAAAGTGTAAAGAACAATTCTGGGTGGTCTTCTCGATGTAGTCGCTTGGAGCCATTGGCCAGACCCAGTGATGAGTCTTGCAGAGAAGGATGAGAGCCAGTCTGAGAACTATTGAATGATGTATTTGGATACAGTGTTGGTGTTCCATCTTTGTTTATTCCATGCTCTAGAGCTAGTTGTTGCCAGTATTGTAGACCCACTTGATTCCCGCATTGTCCCGCTTGTATTGTAATAGTCTCGCTATAAAGCAGTTAGTATTCGGTTAGAATAGAGCTCAGTGGGGGGATAGTACATACCCTGGCATGGCACTGAAGTTGTAGTACTGGGTCAATGAGTTTGTCTACGCGTAGGATTTCTTTGTCAATAATTTTTTTCTTTGTTTGTTTGTTTGTTTGTTTACACTTCGAAAAAAAGATCAACAAATTCGAACAGCCACTAGGTGCTCAATCTATCATCACACTACCACAACTCTCTTTCTACAAAACTCTAGAAAACCTCAATGTGATAAACAACAAACTAGTGTATATGTATTTTGGTATTTGATTGTAAAAGATTAAATAACGTATAGAATTTTTTTAAAGGAAATGTAAGATAAAACAAAGAATAGTGTCAAGTACCCAAAAACGACAAAAGCAAATCAAAAATCCAGTTAAACCTTTATTGGAGCAATAGACAGCCATAGGTTAAACCAACAGAAGCATCTTCCCATATGTGTAACTATCAAGTGACCAACATTTTTTTATCTTATTCTAAATTCTGACCAGCAGTAGAAAACACTTTTATGAGATAACCAAACCATCACTCTTCCAATAACTTCCAACCTCTAATCTAACTTTGCTTGTTCGTGAATATAGTCACTTCTCTTTGAAGGAAAAAAAATTCCACGAAGAAAGGAAAAAAAAAAGACAAATGTAAAATATGAAATGTGACAACTCAAGATCTATTGACCCCTTAAGTTGATCTCTTCTTCTTCTTACACTTGCTTGGAGTACCAGTTGTAGTGACGGTACTGAATGAAGTGTCACTGAGAAGTGAACTAAGATCAGCACTACCAGTAGTAACAGTTGGAGCTGGACCACCAGTTGGAGTGGTGACAATTGATGAGGTGGTTGAAGTGTCCTTACAGTTTCCGAATGCAGCAGCCAAAGCGTTAACAATAACTGATTTAAGGGTGTCAATATTCAAGAAAGCCTTGATAAGGGATGGGATCAAACCAGAGTCAACTAAAGCATCAATCAATTCACCAAGAGTGATGGCACCGGAGGAGAACAATCTTGAAATCAATTCACCACCCCAGGTGTAGAAGTCATCATCAACAACCAAAGCTTCAACAACTTGGTTAGCCAAACCAGAGTTCTTTAATGATTCCATCAATGAGGTAAGAATGTCTTGGGTGTCTCTAGCATAAACTGGGGAGATGTATTCTGCACCCATTCTAGCAATTTCTCTCTTGTCAACAGCAGATGAAACGGCAGCAGCGTTAATACCCAACAAGTTTGCAATAATGTTTGGCAAGTTTTCGAGCCATTGGCCAACCAATTTGAAGATTTGAGCATAGAAAGCACAATCGTTGATAAGGTTTTGAATAACATCAACAGCCAATCCAGAGTCGTTTAATGATTTCAACAATGTGTCCAAGTTAATCCAACCGTTTTTGATAGCAGAAACAATAACATTAATGGTGATGTTTGACAAGGTTGGGTCGGAGATGAAATATTCAATAACACCTGGAGCCAAGTTGGTGTCTTTGATAATGGTCAAAATATCGGTGACAATTTGTGATTCTCTTTTGACAATGTCAGCTTCACTCAATAAAGATCTCTTGGTGTTGTAGTGTTCCATATTGTGGAGAGCATTGTTGGCAATATCGAACTCCCTAGGAGTCAATTCCAATGGAGCTGAAGCGGCTGGCATAGCAGCAACAGTTGAAACTGCAGCTGTGAAAAATAATGTGACTGATGCAAAGTTGAACTTCATTGCGAATGGATGGAGGTGAGATTATAGTGAAGAGACTCCTTTGATTGATGGAAAAGAAAAAAGTATAAATTGTGAAAATCAGTACTGGAATTTTCATCCTTATTTATATAAAGAAAGTTGAGTGCCTGTGGGTGCTTTGAAGGAGGAAGAACCCTTCGTCACATTCATACTCAACCCCCTGTGTTTTTGCTCTATTAACCAACTTGAGTAAATATGTAGCATGGGCTATTCTGACTCGCCATAGTCTACCTAAGCCCTTGACATGTTTATACAAGATTTAAGTTTACCCAAAGTAGAAAACCCAGAAAATATACAATGTAGAGATCTATTTTAAGAATAAGCCACAAAGCATCAATTGGTGGTAATAATTCATTGTATAAGGTTTAAATTTCGCAGCATCTCCAAATTTTTTTTTTTGTTTCCCTGTTGCAGCCACAAAAACAAAATAAAATTCTAATTCATTTACCCTTTTGGGAAATTTCTCATTCTTTGATTTTATTTTTACATTACATTTTCTAAACTGAGTTGAAACAAAACATAATATACCGGAACCCAAAGTGAACTCTCTCTTCTAATATAATGTTGTAAGACGGGGGTAATGTGCACGAAGGTACCACCTGAAGTTCTTTCTCTGCATATTCAGAGCCATTCTGCAACAGGCGATGGGGAAGACTTGACTGCACGTTGATTGCGATACAACGAATGTATCAGGACGCCTTTTATTGGAATTGCATGGATCTGAGTTGTGCAAAAGGTTCCGATATTTTAGCTCCTTTTCTTCCTCTATCCTCGTATGCACAATTCTAGAACGTCTGAAAACCGACTCGTGAATGTTGTTCCAAACCATTGTTATTATTTGCACCTCTACCCCAACTTTTCAAAGATTTGGTAGCAGGTAGCGCTCGATTTTCTTTTCCCAAATAGGAAAGTTTCAATCAAAGATTTTCTCTTCTCCTTTAAACTCTAGTATAAAGTTATACTACTCTAAGTAGTAATCCAACCACTAACGTAGCCATTTTTGACTTGTTTTCATAGTCGAAAAAATAAGCTCGAGAAGCCCCCTTTTTTCGACGCATTAACCATATGACATATTACATTATCGATTTAAACCTAAAACTCTATTATCCAATCGAATATAATATTATGTCGGCAGTAGCGGAGAAACTACATCCTTATTTGTTTTCCTTTGTTTGTTTCCCGAGTTGGAAATTAAGCTTTATTTCTACCGAGATCGTCCATTGTATAGATATTATCTGTTGTAGCAACCGAGCACCAACAATTACCACTTGTTTCAACAACTAGCAACTCTTTTAAGTTTCGAATGAGATTGAAAATTTTACTGACGATGAGCAGTGCTCTTCAATTGGTTTGTGGTAGTTAACCCCGGTTGAAGCTGCTCTTTTAAACAAGCACTTGGTTTAATCACGTGACTTGAAAATTAGGTGATGTAATTTCGTGACCACGTGTCTTGGTGTCGCTACAATCCATTACTCCAAGTGCAGAATTTTGCCTCCTCTGAAAAGGGCCAATCCTGAACCTCCTAGCTCCTTTATCATCGACTAGTAGTCTCTTGGCACTCAGTGAATTTATTTGATGTAACCTGTTTTCATAGAAATTGGCTACAAATTTTGACAAAAAGCTTCAGTTAGGCATTTGGGCAATTAGAATGTGCATACCCCACGTTGTTATATTTCAAAGTTGCTTTGTTTCACAATAGTGTTAAGGCAAGAGGGGGAAATAGGCGATTAAAGTACCGCCATCCGCTTCATCGCCTAGGAATCTGCAAATTTGATCTAATTGAGTGGCTTTCCAACACTCCAAAGTTCAGAAGTCGTACAATCTCATAAGCTCACCATTTAATTCAACATTGCAAATATCGCTCACTTCTTCAAATAAAAGGCAACGTTATGGTATTGATGAAGTAAAGACCTATATAAAATTATACTCTAACAGCTTGTACTGTCCTTAAATTGCTCTCTTTTTTTTTCTGCATTTCTTTGGTGGACTTGAAGTAGTTACGGTGCTGAAAGTGGTATCTGGAGTTGGGCTTACATCAGCAACCTTGGTGGTAGTGTCAATGCTTACAGCCGGTTCTGAAGGCAAGCCAATATAAGTGAGATCACTAGAAGCTTCAGTGGCAGCAGGAGTGGAGCTCGTATCAACAGTTGTTGGACTTAACGTTGCATCAGTAGCCGAGCTGCTCAAATCCGCTGGTGTTTCGGTGCCAACAATGGTGTCGAATATTGTGCTAAGATCAACACTTCCTGTAGAAACTGTTGGAGCTGGGCCACCGGTTGGTTTAGTCACAATTGAGGATGTTGTTGGAGAATTTCTGCAGGTACCAAGAGCAGCACCCAATGCCTTAATAACAATCTTTTGGATAGTGTCAACATTCAATAACAAATTAAGAATTGGTGGAAGCAAACCTGAGTTGACCAAATCCTCACCCAATTGTTCAAGTGTAATAGCTCCTGATGAAAACAATTTTGATACCAAGTCAGCACCAAAAGTGTAAAAGTCATCATCAATAACCAAAGCTTCAACAACTTGGTTAGCCAAACCGGAATCTTTTAATGATTCCATCAATGAGGTAAGAACATCTTGTGCGTCTCTGGCATACAATGGCACCTCATCCCTCTTACTAACAGCAGCAGAAACAACTTGGGGGCTAACACCTGCTTCAGCACTGACCGCCGTAGGTAAGCCCAGGATCAAATTACCAATCAATTTAAACATTTGCGTGTAGAAAGCACAATCGTTGATAAGGTCCTCAATAACACTAATAGCTAAGCCTGAATCGTTCAATGATTTCATCAAGGTTCCCAAGTTAATCCAACCATTTTGAATAGCAGTGATGACAACCTGTTTAGTAACACGTGCCAAGATAAAGTCAGAAATAAGGTAGTGAATGACGCCTGGAGCCAAGTTTGTATCCTTAACGATGGTCAAGATTTGTGTAACTATATCTGATTCTCTTTTGGAAAGCTCAGCTTCAGTCAATAAAGATCTCTTGGAATTGTAATGTTGTAAATTGTAGATTGCATTGTTGGCAATTTCATATTCTCTTGGAGTCAATTCCAAAGGCGATGGCGCTAAAGAAGTAGCAGCGACTGTCGAGACAGCAGCAGTAAGGAATAAAGTGACTGAGGCAAAGTTGAACTTCATTGTGTAGTTGGAAGTTGTTGAAGTATTTGACTAGTGGAGTGAGTTGCTTGATGATGAGAATAGAATGAAAACTTTGATTATGAAAAGAAGGGTCAATTCCATCACTATTTATATTGTTGGAAAGCGGAGGAGCTCGTAATACCTTTGGTCCATTCAGATGGACGGATACCCATCCATTTTACAGCAAAAAGTTGGTTCTTAACCAACCTAGGTAATTTTGTAGAGCTATATATCGGCCAAGTTGAGGCGACACCTTACGTTGACTTGCATTGCGTTTACCTAAAGTAGAAAGCAAATAGGGTCCTGTGCATCGTACTTGGAAATGCCACTTTCAATTTCAACTCCAAACTTATGCATGGCATATTTGTGATGCTTGTATGGTGATACTGTGTTTTGTATTTACCCCAAAAGTAAGCTGCGAAAAATTGGAAGTAACATTGGAAAAAGGTGAACACAAAAATTAATAGAAACAATATCACCACACTGCATGGGGAAATATAATGCTCCTTTTGTACCAAAGGACATTCTGGGAGCCTTAAAGCTGAGCTACTCTAGTTCTTAGTAGCAGTTCGATCTTGCTTGGTAATGTTTGCTGCTAAAATGTTTGCTAGACCATGTAAAAGATTTTGCAGCCTCGTTGGATATCTCAGGTCTACAAACCATGCCAAAACAATGACAACTTTGCTTTCGAAAACCTTAACAATATTCGTATTGAGTTTGTCCTTCGGCGAATTCCAGATCCATCACTAAATTGCCTGTAGAGTGGGTATGTCGGCTACAAAATGCGAGTTGGAAGCGTTTTGTGTAGGTGCGGCACCAAAATTTTTTAAATTGCCCGAACTGGGAAAGTTTGATGCTTCTGCACATCTAAGTGTACAGCTCCTTGTTTGCAAGGAAAGTGTATTATCTGGATGAACCTTCTCCCTAGCTTCGTGTTAGCCTCACACTGAACACCAGGAAGCTCTGCTCTTTGAATGAATAATCGTCACTACGAGCTGGTTGACACAGTTGCAAGAGAAAAGCGAGGACAATCTCTCGTCACGCGACCAACCTACCTTGGTCGTGCCAAATGAGATGGTTTGGGGCGGCTCTGTGCATGTTCCGTTCAAAATTCCGCACTGTTTAGAGGGAGGAAATAAAATTCCCCAATCCAGGCAACTGCCTATTTGGACACCACCCAATCTAATTTGAACGAAGGTGTCTGCTTTGAGCAACGTAGCATGAGACGAATAACCCATTCAGTATTAACATAACATCAGCTCCCAATTTCTTTTAATACCCACTACATCACCTGAGCTTATGCATACTTCTTGGGGTAATATCAAAGAAGGGAGGTTTCGAAAGCAATATCGTATATCACACTTAAGTCACAAGTGGGGAGAAGTCCATCTTTTGTATTTTTTATTCTTTTGATGTATTATATGTCAATAGAAGACCAAGAAAATAGAAAATCAGATAGATAAAGTTTGTATTGTGCCTTCACTTGCATATTGACACCATCTCAAAGCCACTATATATAATAAAGATAGCGTTGTAACGTGAAACTGATAAGAAGTATATTTGAATTAACCAACTGCTAGTCTTCTTCTTCTATTGTTGATACTCATTTGACCTTTTAAAAATTGATTAATTTCATCAACATTTCAGGTCACGTGAGATCTTTTGGTTAGTTGTAGTAGTTCTGAAAAGTTCTTCATTTTTCTGCTCTTCTCCTTTTGTGTACGCAGTTGGAACGGAGTAAACTTCGGATATAACTGAGTAACTATAAAGATCCAATCTGTCCAAGAACATTCCATGCATGTTAGCTGAAGCAAAGACAACACAATTGTAGAAACAATAGTCTCAAAATTTGGTTAATCCCATTTGCACAAACCTCTGTAAAGTTTGCGTCTCTTCTGCGGAAAGTACTCTCCAAATTTTCCATACTCAGAGTATTTCAAATTGAAAGCTAGTTAATGTCCAAACACCTCAAGAATGTCCTCCACACCCCTGATTTAACGTGTTCTCTTCGCATATCCTCCATCAATTGAGATCACTAGGGATTTGGCAACACTCTAACCTTTTTATCTCCACAGGCTAGCGAACTAAACAAGAAGAACAAGCAGCTAAAGCAAAAGAAAAGCAGGATATTGAAAGAGCCAAACAAAAAAGATATATTCTTCGGCGGAGATCTAGAAAAGCCATCAAAACCGAAAACACAAAAAGAACAGGGAACAAAAAAAAAAAAAAAAAAGAACAAACACTTGTGAACCGAATTTCAGTTCGTTTTCACCAAGATAACAGCCAGATTTGCTTCCTTTTCCATAATTGCCAGAGAAAACAGTCAACTACAATCTCATTCCAATTGAACTAGTTCAACAGGTAGAGGCCTTGTTTCATTGCGTTACTCAAACAAACATTGATCACCACAACGTCATCTTACAATGGCGGGTGTCTACGGAATTTTATTTATGCTTGCTGCAGCATATGCCGTGGTATTATACTTAGTTAATCTAGTACCACATGTCTCCATCAAATACGTCGGCATCCTTTCTTTAAGAGGTGTAACGATAAAATTCAAAACAACCACCGTCTATATTGGAAAAATTGCTCTTCAGATTAATGCATTTGGACCAAGGGATGAATCGTTGAAATGGCTATCGCTCATATTGGCCGACGTCAATATTACCTGTTTAAAAGATCATCAATCAAGAAAGAATAAATCAGAATCTACAAAGAAACAAACCACCACACCCTGGCATGATAAATCTATTAAAAGCCGGCTTCAATTTCATGTGCCAACCATGATCTACAACTATTTATTGCGAACAGAGCTCATCAATAAGGTCAATTTCATTATTGTCAGAGCCTCGGTTTACCACCAAAGCACGCACGAGCATTTTTGTGCATCCTTGGAGTTTACAAGATTGGAGGCAAGGATTTCCAAATGTCATAACCTTAGAGTTACTGCCACTTTATTCAATGGATTGATATTTGAAAACGAAAACAAGGACAATAAACTTGATTTGTTTCGAAATGTGGAATTTTACGTTGATTGTGTAATTATCACCGCATGTGATGTGGAACGAGCCAATAAAATTAGGATTAATTTTGAGGAGTTTAGAACATCCTTGTCAATTGGAAGACTAAACATTCCCATGGAGTATATTCGGTCAACAAATAGACAACAGAAAAGCGCGAAAACTGAATCAACGAGAGAACCATCAACCCCTGTTGAAGATGATTCTGCGAAACAAGTTACAAATGTGATTCAATATAAGCATTTGTTACAAGACTTGTTGTCATTGTACTCGCTAACAGAGATCCGGCTCGAGGATTTCACATTGTCCTACAAATCCGTCTCCCTCAATCTTTCAAATTTTGTCTTTTCGTTGGAAAAGGTTGTTAGACCCACAACGACCTCGACATTAAAACTACAACTTTATGTGACATCGTTTAAGTTTTATCACTTGGAAACAAAATGCATAGAATTGCCATCGGGAACGGTTTCTTACGAAGTGTGCCCCATGGAAATTCTCAGGGTTTCTCAAGTGTTGCTCGACCTTGATGAAAAATCACACCAACGAATAAATTTTGACTTTGCCATAACATTGACCAACCCAGTTTTTGATGTCTACTACGATCAAGAAGATATATTGTTTGGATTGCTTCGAGATAAGATGATGCGTAAACGTATGAATAAAATGAGAACAGCTGCCGGTGTGCATCGAAAAGAAGAAGCAATGAAGAAGTTGACACTTGCTTCAAAAATGTTAAAAGACATATCAACAAAGATTGTGATTGTTGATACTGTAGTAAATGTGCACTTGCCACGAATAGGACTGACTAGGGACGATGTTTTCAATCGTCATTCTAATTCCAACACCAAAGTGACCTTTGCTGTAACCGATCTAACACACAAGGTATTTACTAAATCACAAATGAAAATTGTCAAGGGAAGCGGGAAAACACAGAAGCACACTATCAATTCGTTTCTCAAGATCAAAAATCTCAAAGGTGAAGCAGATGGTAATTTGGCTCAATTCACAAAAGTCAATTTGCTTCTCGCATATGATTTGGATCGCTTGAAATTGGCCATTAGATTGTCAAGCAAAGCAATAAATTTCAGATCCGTCAATGATATTTTCTTCTACTTGGTGAGACAGTTCCGCAACCGTCAACGGATCTACTTCAACAAGAAATTCGTAGAGTGGATGAAATCTTTTGAAAGAAACGGTGCACCTGATCAACCAAACAAAGCTGAACGTTTATCATATGGTGACTTAAATAACCCGATTGGTGAAAACCAAGAAGATGAGCTTATCAAGATTTTCAAAGTATTACCACCATACGTATCCTCAATCAAGGTTGATTTATCGTCTTTGACATTCGACATAAAAAGTAAGGAAGAGTTACCGAGTCAAAAAATCTATGACTACCGGATTGGAAAGGAAATCGATTTGAAAGATTATCGACGTGGTATTTCACTAAAATTGGCTGACCTTTCTGCCATCTATAAACTTTCGCGTGAAGAGGTTCAAATTTCGATCGGTTTAGTGCAAGCTGCCACACTCAGTGAGTATGCCCAGGAGTACTTGATTTCGAACGACAAGGTTGATGAGTCACAAACGAGTGATTCCGACTTTGATGATGTGTCAACTATAAACTCCTTGGATTCAACGCCCACAGATACCAATGCTTACGACTCAGATGGCTTAGGCAACACCGATACTTATGGTGTGAACAATGTTCTTGCAATCAAGAATATCAATATTGTTAATGAAACGTCCAAATCGGAGGATAGAGATCCTAACAAACTCATATTAACAGTTCCCGAAGTCGATGGACACATTGACACATTTTTCCTTTGGTGCATTTTCTACGCCAAGACCTTGCTTCAAAGATTTGCCCCCACCGTCGAGTCGAATTGCACAAAGGAGCAAATAAAGCAAATCACTGGTCCGAAGAAGAAACTCAAGCTTGATGTATTGTTGGAGTCTGTAACCATTTCGGTGAAGCTTCCACACAATGTGGACGTGCTTATTGAATTTGACCGTTCAAGGCTACAAAATGTTTTTGTTTTGAAAAACGCTGATGTTAAGAATATTCGAATGTACGTGGTTCATCCAAGCACAAAATTGTGGGCAAGAATAGTAGTGATCAAAGAGGCCAATTTTAGCATTGATGTGTCCAAAACCTTACATGAAGCTTCATTTGAATTGCAAACAAAATCCATTTTGTTCAATGTGCCAAACAAATTTGCTATTTATACTGTCATTGACAATACCATTTCTCTCGTCAAAGCGATAAAACAATTGCTGCATAATTTCAAGCATTTCAACTATGGCATTGACAACTTCGAGCGCGTGTACCCTGTGGCAAAGGATGCGATGGTGTTTCCTCATGTTAGGATCAAGACATCAGTATTGGGTCTCACACTTGAAAATGATCCATTTGAAAACGAATTGGCAATGATTTATGAATTGGGTACAATTGAGCAACGTGTGAGAAGGAGAAAATTGGAGGCGTTTGAAGCAAAATGTCAGGAAATCAGAGCCAACGTACAACCTGATATCGAGGAACAAATAGAGTTGACTGATTTGCCAAGTCCCGCATTGGGTGGTCGCAAGGGGCTGTCTAAAAAGGGTTCCGCCTCTACTAAGCAAAAGATGCAAAGTCCTTTGAGAAATGAGGCGACGTATCATGAAGATTCCACGTCAAACGAGCCGAGGTCAAGTAACGAAAGTGGAAGAACAAAATTCAGAGGCACTTTCTTAAAGATGAGGCGTAACCATTCTCATCGTAAGCATCCCAATGGAGCTCCAATCGAATCAGACGTGGAGAACGATACTAAACCAAAATTGACGAAAGCTCAAGCTGAAGAGGAAATCAAGCAAGCTAAGGAGAGATTAGATCACAACTTTTCACTCTCATGGATGAGAAAGTTTAAAGCTTTCAAAGACGTACGTAACAAGAATTGGAAGGAAAGAAGAGAAGAAGTTTGGGGTCAGGATGATCCAACAGATATTATGAAGTCTAAATATGACATTGTCGAGTATGCTGATGGGCCTACTTTGACTGCGGCGTTGTTTCAGGATGTGGACTTGACATTGGATAAGTTCAAAGGGGGAGATATTGACGAGTTTTTGTACAAGTATGCAAAGAAACAACCGAAACAAAAATACTCAATCTTGGTTCCTTTGTATATTGATTTAACGGCAAGGAATTTCCACATGCTTTTGAAAGACTATCCTTTACCTTTGGCGTCATTTCCTACAAACAGCAACCCACAAGTTCCTACTGTTCATATCAAAACAAACCTCGTGGTAAATGAAAATCTATATCACAGAAAGGAAGAGTTACGTTACATTTATGTCCCATTCTCATGGGCTGTATTTGATAACGGGGTATCAGACAATTTCTACTCTGTCTATATCCCCAGGACCTTGACAACAGTCAAATTTGCCGCCGATTTTCAGTGTAATTTAAACACTGATCGTGCTTGTATTGTGGGGTGGTCCAAATCGTACCAACCTGCATTGAGCACTATGGGCCAAGCATTTGAGAACTTTTCTAAACCCGCAATTGACGATAGTCCAATTGGTATTTGGGATAAATTACCATTAATGATGCATGGTAAGTACAAGTTCAACATTGCGAATGAGCTTTGCTTGCATATGAAGAGTGGTAGATCTCCATACAAGTTGGTAGGGTTAAACTCGGGGTTTGTTTTCAATTGGAAAAATAATGTCGATTTAACCATTGATGGAACAATCGATCCTAAGAGATTGGTTGTGATTACAAGTGATGATTTTTTGTTTGCTGTTCCAAATTATTCAGTGCACGAAAAGCATACATGGAGTTTATATTACGATGGTCATGCTGATTTTGCACCAACCAGCGACCCCGAGGGAAAGAAGTACCACAAAAGAGTCATTAGGCTTAGCTCCAATGATAGGGTCGAGTGGTGTTTGGGAATGATGTTTGAAAGGAATAAGCATTTTTCGCATAGACTTTCAGACCAAGAGGAAAGGACTTCAGAGTTTTTACCTCATTATAAAGTCCAAATCACCAATCCTGCTAACGAATATCACCCTGATTCTTACGATGGGTATAGAGCTGACTATGTTCATATGGCATTATCTGTCATCTCAAAGTCCCATAACGGTCAAGCATTCAACGCAGCATTCTTAACTCCGTTGGCTTTCCATCATTTCTTCTACTGGTGGGACACAGTGGCCCACTACTCACCAACACCCGTGAGACTGGGGAAACTATTCACGAATGGAGGAAAGAAGCCCAAGATCAAATTGAGTCCTCACTTGTTTACTGTCAAGTATCAAATGATTTTTAACCCTGTGACCATTTCGCACTTGTACATTCATTCAAGTAACGAGTTACACGGGAAAAAGAATAGGGTTGCGTTTACTGGGTTGAAGGGTAAGTTTGACGTTTGTGAAATAGATTTGCACCAAAGGAAGGAGTTGTTGACATATGTCAACCAGAAGTTGAACAAACGCACTCAAGTGAAGCACTTGAAAATGAATCAAGCTGAGATCAATGTTGAAAGAGCTGACGTGAGGATTTTGAATGCCTTGTTTCCTGATCAATCAGTGAGTGGACGTTTATTGTCGTACTTGACAGGCGACAATTCTTCTGATAACCTGGGAAGTCATCATCATGGGCCAATGCATTCGTCAAAGTTTTCAAAATGGATTGAGAGTGTGGAGGTACCCGATGGAGATCTATCATGGGTGGACCCAGAAGACTTTATTGAGTTGGATGTGAATGAGCCGTTATCGGCATACCCAAAGATTAAGATTTTCCCGTTTTTTGCTACTCCAAAACTCAGCTATTTCAGGGAGTTTACATTACGTGAAGATGGACCGTATCCCTTTGGGAATGAGACTATACACAATTGCTTGATGGATACCGAAAAACCTAGTGGTGTCCAATCTCGTATTTTGTCAAAGCGTGTTGAAACCCTTAAGCGTGAGTTATCGAGGAAGCAACATGAGCTCAGCCGTATGAAATCTCAAACTCAATCCGATCAGAATTTGCGAGACGTGGAGATCGATATTCAACTATTGCAAGATAAAATTGATGTCATTGATGAGGCACACAAGAATTTCACCGAGGAAGATTTGAAAATGACCAACAATTTTGATGATCCAGATAATCTCACAGCATTACTGAAACAACAATCTGGCTTATCGGCTTACTCTAGTCACAGGGACAAAAGTGATCTTGTTGAGGCAGCTAATTTTGTAGCGATTGCCGAGTTTCATAATCGGTTTATTGTGCACAATTTACAAATGAAATGGGATGATGATATAAAGGTGTACTTTGAAAGCTATTTGGAAAGAATTGGTGACAGAAGGGATCATGTTTACTACATGACCAGAATGGCAATTGATCTTGTTCAGAATGTTATAAGTGAAGGGGAAAAAGTTGAATCAGATGACTTAAATTTTACAGATCGAACTTTTACTAATTTCAAAGGCGGAATCGAAGCGATGGAGGGATTTACAGAAGCTTTGGATGTGGTTCAAAATCCAGATGTCGAGGAAGCGGAGCACAAGTATTTGATCAAATTGATCCACCCACAAATACAAATGATTAGCAAAAAAGCACCTGACACCACTGTTATTGTCACTTCTAGAGATTTGGATATCAAAATCGTCGACATTAATCAGAAGGATTTGGTGAACGTTTTAACAGATAGTTCGGACACGACTGCGAAAGTTGAGTCAAGAATTGGGGTTTTATTTAGAGAGGAGCAGATTTTCGTTGTGTCTAAGGATGACTTGTCACACTCGGACTTGAGATCAAAGTTTGCTAAAGGAGGGTACATGAATGCAACTTCTAGTTGGCCACCATGGTTTGAATGTGAAGTATGTTATAGAGGAGCATGGGCACAAGAATACCTTGTTGCCGAGAGAAATACCGTGGCCCTTGTTTACAAAAAGCCCAATAATTTGTTCCTCAATGCAAAGAACTTACAACGTCACAACGAAGTTGTTGTTTTCATCAACAAGTATGTGGTAAATGCTACGTCTTCTCAATATTCAAGCATTTTTTACGTTGTTACAGAGTTGTTACTCTCAGGAGATAAAAAGGATAGCCTCCAGTCCAAATTGTCGAAAGTTGTTTCGCTTACTGATGCAAGTGACTTTAAAGGATTGGATACTAAAGTGAAGAATTTACAAACCACAATAAGAGAATTTAATGACTTGGTTCTAACATTCCATCAACGAGGTGCAACCTTGAACGAAACAGAGCAAAAACATTTGCAGATTATTGAATTGGAGATGGAGAAGCTGAAGTTGGAGTTGATTTTGATTATGAAGCTATTGGGCACTAGGAACAAATCCAAATCAAAAGAAACAACCAAGTTTTGGCATATTTTAACCGACCAAGTGATTTGGCACTTC
This sequence comes from Lodderomyces parapsilosis, assembly GCF_000182765.1. Lineage (NCBI taxonomy): Eukaryota > Fungi > Ascomycota > Pichiomycetes > Serinales > Debaryomycetaceae > Lodderomyces > Lodderomyces parapsilosis. Next base: position 102,099 of record NW_023503282.1, on the reverse strand, counting down.
CTTACTGATGACAGACAGCCATTTATAGATATTGCATGCACGGGAATAGTGTTTTCGCGTGTTGAATCCATTGACGGAGCTAATCATAACGACTTTGAAATCAAAATGATGCAAGGGTTCAACCTACAGGAGAATAGCCAATTCCCCATTCTTTTGTCGCCATTGTTACCAAAGGGCGCTTCAGAGTTTAATGATGAAGGGAAACCAATTATTAAAATGACATGGGATCTTCTGGCGTTGGTCGGGGGTATACCAATCATTAAACATGCAAAGTTGGATGTTCTTCCATTGCGATTCGAATTGGATTACTCAACAGCGAAATTGCTCCAGTCATATTTGTTTCCCAAGGATGACGATCTGGAACTCGATGATAGTGACGACTCTGATGACTCTAGTGATTTCTCATCTTCGGATGAAACTTACAATGATGCGTCAGAACAGTCCTCATTGATGACAAACGAAACGACGCATTCGAAAAGCCCATGGAGAAAGTTTTTATCCAAGCGCAAGCCATTGACTCCGAAGATCAACTCGGAGAGAGGTATGGATACTCCGTTCAATGGTGGTACTTCCAGTCCGGCTAGCTCAACCCAAGGCTCTCATGAATCCCATTTGTTCAGCTCTCAAAATTCGGCATTACTTCGAAGGAAAGACAAGACGACAAGCACCAAGATCACAAAACCGGGTAAATACAATTCCAATAATGATGTCTTGGACGACGAGATTGAGACCTTGATTGCACGTTCATTGAAATTCAAATCCATAATTGATGTTGAGATTTCCAACTTTGATTTAATGGTGAGTTTCCTGGGTCCAAAGAGTTTACACTTGTTGAACGTGAACCAGTTGGTGTTATCGATTCCAACTTTACAATATCAGTACAAGATTTGGTCGGGCGAGGATTTTACAGATCGATTGAAGAAGGATATCATAAAGGTCATTTTGCAACATACGGGTAAAATTTTGGGTAACAAATTCCAGTACAAGAAGAAAATGACAAGCTCCAAACCGTTGAAGCAGATTTCAAGTTATGAGGGGTTTATGACCTTGGAAGATCTACAAGATCTGGGCAATCAAGATGATGGAATACATCTTACACCAGAAACTTCAAGGGTTCGTCATAGTAACCACGTTCGAAGTAACCATCATGTTGTCAGGCATGGCCCTGCTAACGAGGAAACGTATAAAGCATACTTGGCCGGCGACAGAAATTTAGAGAATGTTGTTTCTAACGCCAGTGAAGACAAAGTTGAAGGTGACGTAGATGCGCCCTGATCCGTTAAGTGTATAGTGTTGTTCAATCAAAGTGTGTGTTTTTATAGAAGGTATTCGTTTCGTCTGTGTTGTAGCTATTGGCATATGGTTCATTACGTAATGCCGGGATCTCCCTGTTTTTCACTTTCGGCTCTTTTTGTGTTGCATTTTCCTTCTGCATTTTATGTCCGTCTGGGCTGTTTCTAGGAAGAAAAAACAGAACAGAGGACAATTGTTTAAAAATAGCTCGCGTATTGGAAGGTGTTAACCGAACCAGATAGAACTATTATACCTATTCGACAACCACGACGTATTGACATTACATACAACTAGCTAGGTCAATATACCGAATTGGCGATCTTCTCATTTTCTCATCACACAATTATCCACAGCCGACTTCAAAAATAGTCTTTGTAGAAATGGCATTCTTTGAAAGTTTAAAAGACAAAGCTATCAATACCTTTAATGAAGTGGTTTTGAATAAAGAGGTCGGAGGAGACGGATTGACCAAAGAACAAAAGTTTTGTCAAAAGTTTCAACTTCCGGAGGAGGAGAGAATCATTCAAGAATCTAATGTTGTTATACAATACAGATCAGACTATTTAGAACCCAGTTCAAAGTCCAAAGGACCTCAACGATACCGTGAGCTTGAAGACGATGATTTTGAGCTTAACTTTCAAGGCAAGCTATATCTTACCCAGCACTTTTTGATTTTTAGAGACAATCAAGATCCAAGAGATTGTTCATTCACATTGCAATTATCTACCATCAAGAAAGTGGAAAGAGAATCAGCTTCGTTTGATTATAACTTTGTGTTGTCATTGACTACTGTGAGCAGGTTGCACATCAAATTTTACTTTAGTGGTGGGATCAGATCCGACAATGAGAGATTTGCTCAATGTTTATCAATGACATTGAAAAAGAACCAAACAAACATTAAAAAGCTTAAACCATTTATCCAAACATGTTATTCTGAGTACATTTTATCAAAAAATAAAGTATCGAATGAAGATATCGAGCATGCTCCTCCTGGTGGGTTAGGATTGAAGTTCAAATTTCCAGGGAATGCCAAAGAGTCCAAGGATAAAGTTAAGCTTAAATTATGGTTTGATTTTTTCAAAGAAAATGGTCGAAACCTATCATTGATCAAGACACCAATGTTTTATAAGTTGATTAGAGTTGGTTTACCTAATAGATTGAGAGGGGAGATCTGGGAATTATGTTGTGGATCGATGTATTTGAGATTAGACCATCAAGAAGAATATACCAAATTGTTGACTGACAACCAAGGCAAAAAATCGTTTGCAATCGAGGAAATTGAAAAAGACTTGAATAGGTCGCTTCCCGAATATGCTGCTTATCAGAGTTCAGAAGGTATAGAAAGTTTGAGGAAAGTGTTAACCGCCTTTTCGTGGAAAAATCCCGAAGTTGGGTATTGCCAAGCAATGAATATCGTTGTAGCAGCATTGTTGATATACATGTCGGAGGAACAAGCATTTTGGACTTTGAATGTGTTGTGTGATAGAATCGTACCGGGATATTATTCCAAAACAATGTACGGAACATTACTTGACCAGAGAGTGTTTGAGTCATTAGTGGAAACAACCATGCCAGTACTTTGGGAACATATTTGCAAGAATGATATTCAATTATCTGTTGTTTCATTGCCATGGTTTTTGTCATTGTATTTGTCATCTATGCCACTAGTGTTTGCATTTAGAATATTGGATATTTTTTTCATGCAAGGACCCAAGACCTTGTTTCAAGTTGCCTTGGCCATCTTAAAGATTAACGGTGAAGAGTTGTTGAAAACAGAAGATGACGGAACTTTTATTTCAATCATAAAGGAGTACTTTCTTAGTTTGGATACATCAGCACATCCCAATTCACCACAATTAAAGTATAGAAATATCACCAAGTTTCAAGACTTGCTTTTGGTGTCGTTTAAGGAATTTTCCAACATAGATGAAGAAACTATTCGCCTGCATAGGGCCAAACACAGAGATACAATTTATCAGAACATTTCCACTTTTGTCAAGCGCACAGAGATTAGACATTTGCCAAAAACACCAAACATACCACAAAGTACCATCGATGTTTTATATGATAGGTTTTATTCACAAGTGGAAGCATCAAACATCACCAAGGGTTCAGGTTCAAGTACGATTGATTTTAAATCATTTGTAAAATTTTTGTCGGAGGTTTGCGATTGGGTTGATGACACTGACATTGATTCGATTCCTGACAATCATTTTTTGCACAGATTATTCAACCACTGGGATTCAGAGAACCAACATGCACTATCGTTTGCTGACTTGTTGGTGGGATTAAATTCATTAGTTGAACCTGATCTCATGACGGCTATATCCAACTTTTACAACCTTTATGATACGAAACATAACAACAAAATTGACCGAGAAGGTATATTGCAAATCTCGGAAGATCTATTGTACATAACTAAGCCTTGGACAGAGGGACGGTTGCTTGATGAAATTACCCGTTCAGCTATCGAAGACGAAGTTGCAGAAGCTGCTTCGAAAGTGCAATCGGAAAAGGGCGAGCTACTACAATCTCAAATTGATTCAATCAAGGAGAAACTTGTTGTACAACAAAATGAAAGGTACCTACAAGCAGCAAGCAATTTTATCAATCGCGCATTCGAGTATGCCCAACCAGTGGAGGAGGAACTACTAATCAAGGATTTGGTTATCCAGGACAAGGAAAAGAGAAACAAGGCGTTGGATCCATCGCATCCATTGTATATCAATGTTGCTACATTTCGTATGGTAATTTTAGCTGAGCCAAGTTATGAGCTTTTATTCTCAAGAGAGTGGATGTTGGAGTTGGGTCGACCATTGGATGCCAAGGTCAACCCAATGAGATCAATGCTCGATGCGCTTTTAGCTGATGGAAAGAAGGTTGCCAACAAGGTGAGAATGAGACTGGATTCAAGAGAGGAGGAGGAAAGAGATGATGATTTTGGTGTGATATCGATTGATGAAAAAGAGAAGAATTTGCTCTTGGATATTTAGAATTTAAATGCGAATGGAATTCTTTGTAAGTTTTCATCTCTTTTATATTTATTGTTATTACAACAAGAGAAGAGAGATAGAAGCCTACATTAAAGCCTAAATAGTTGAGAATTGTGCAAAAGAAAAAGATAAGAATTGAACTAGAAAAGTCTACTTGGCTATACACCAGAATATCATCGTCATTCTAGTTTCTCTTAAATAGCTTTTTAAGTTTACCACCCAATTTCTTTTTTTGTGGAGATGACTGAGCAGCTGGTGATGGTGCAGCCACTGGTGAACTATCCAGAACTGCTGCTGGAAGTGCTGCCGCTGGCATGTCATCATCATCATCCGAGTCATTAAATCTTGATTTGAACCCATTTTTCGAAGGGCCAGGAAGATCTCTCAAAGTGGTCCTCCCCTGCAGTGGTTGTGGTTGTGATTGTGGTTGATGCTGCAGTGGTTTTGATTGTGGTTGTAGATGGTGACGTTGTTGTTGTTGTTGTTGTTGTTGTTGTTGTTGTTGTTGTTGTGGAACATGTTGCTCTCTATTTGGACTTCTAGCAGGAACATCGTCATTGGGTTCCTTTGAAAAAGAAGATTGTCTTTTCAGAGGCTGAAATTGAGAAAAGGGCCTTGATTGTGCTTTTGCATAAAGATCTGATACGGAAACACCCTTCAGTTGTTGACGTTGTGGTTGATGTTGCTGCTGCATAGGGCCAACCATTGATTGTGGCCTCATTGACATTCTGAATTGTGATGATGGTGGTGGTTGCTGCTGTGGATGTTGTTGTCTCCTCAATGTCTGTTGACTCAATCTCTTGGCGGGTGCCTTTTGGAATTGAGGTGTGGTTGAAAACAGCGGATACGCACCACCACCATGTTGTGAGTTCAACCTGGTGTTTTCTGCTGTAGTTAATGACAAATATGCTTGTTTAGCGGCATTGCTGTTTATTGTTGCATGTGATGGCTGTGGTGGTGCCGCTGGACCTTGTTTTTGAGGAAGTTGTGCAAAGGAGCTTGACGACTTCATTGCCGACTTGATTGGTTTCTTTGTTGAGTCATTTGAGTAGACAGATGATTTTGAGCTCAGCGCGGTAGCAACTGCTGGAGGCAACAACGTGTCGGCACTTTCGACCTTGCTATTGATGGTAGCTGCGTTGCGGTCATCATCCGCCAAACGTGGCTCAACAATTAGTGGAGGCTCCTTAGAGTCTTCGTATTGAGCAATAACATTCATTTCCTCTGTGGCATCAAGTCTATCAGCTTCTTCGGTAGCCCAGTTTCTTGATTTGTTTGTGGGATCAACTTCATCATCTTTGTCACTAACTACTTCGATATCACTTAATTTTTCCAACTCGGAACCAGGTGGTGCATTTTCAGCATTGTCAACAACTACCGCCACACGAATATTGTCATCAATATCTGAACCATCAACAGAGCTTGAATGATCACTTATCGAAGAAGAAGCGACAATCTCACCCACAGAGACAACTTCATTCTCAGATGAGTCTGTTAGCTCATCCTCGTGACTCTGTGTATTGGTAACTGACTTTTCCGTAGGAAGATTTGCACTAGCTTGCTCTTCATGTTGATCTACCATCAATATTTCCTCATCCTTTTCCTCTGCAGCAAGATTTTTCTTGTCCAACTCGTCCACAGCCTTTGTTTTTTCAATAATAGGAACATATTCATCGTCCAAACTACTGGAGAATTCTTTTTTGTTTTCTATAGTGTTCTTTTCAGTCGACGACTTTTCAAATTCCTTCTGTTTGCGCTCATTTGCTAAATTCTGCTCCCTCAACCTTTCATACTCCAATCTCTTTTCTTCGAGTTCCTTTGCCAATTGCTTTTCGTGTTCAATTTCCTTCTCCAATGCTCTTAGTTTAGCTTCATGGGCTTGGTTTGTATCGACTTTTCCCAAAGATTCTTCCAAATTGACGTCTTCACTCATTGATTGCATCTTTGATGGGGTGCTGACATTTCTCACTTGTTGTGCTGGCCTCTGTTGCAGTCTGGTATTCAATGAGCTTGCTCTTGAGGGGGGTTTCTTGTTGGCAATATTGCGCAATGAACCAGATCTCGATGATATAGGATTCAATCTCATAGAATTGCTTCTAGCCACTTCTTTTTGGAAAGTTGATTCTGGTACCTCAATAATTTTGATCCCTGTGGGACTAGGTACATATTTTTTGACCATTCGAACTGGGGGAGCCACTTTAGGTTGACCTTGCGATTTCAGATTTGCTGTGGGCAATCTAAGATCTTGCATTTTTGCTTTATTGTTCAAGTACACTTGAGTTGACTCTTCAGTAATCTCATCTAGATATGAATCATTGAAACTATCGTCAATATCGTACACTTCAGGGTGGTGTGAATTATAGTAAGCCGCAGCTTGGCTGGAATTGCCTCGATTAGATCCCTGAGATGAGAAAGATCCATTTGAAAAGCGTCTTTGAGAAGCTGTATGCGTCGGTGGTGGTTGAAGCTGAATATTCGATTTCGATCCTCTTTTCAAAAGACTTCCATTTGAGCTGTTCAAAGATGACACCCTCTGTTGTGAAGTATTTGGCTGCTGATATTGAAAAGATGGTGAGCGTGAAACACTTTGGTTTCCCTTTTGTTGCTTCATAGCATTACCAATCGTCAAAGCAGCAGCTAAAGCTCCCGAATTAGGCTTGTTTGTGTTGTTGGTGTTTTGGCTCACACCAGTGTAGGCTGTGCCGTGTGAAGATCTCGAGGACCTATTTCTTGAAAACATTGCACGTTATCCCAATTGGTTCAATGAATATCAGATCTATAAGTTGGGGGGTAGCTAGAGGGTTTGTATTGAAATAAAAGTTGAGATGCTTTTGTCGAATGCAATATATTTTTAGGTTGCGATCCCAAAAGGAGAGATTTCCGGGAAAAAAAAATAGAATTAGCAGAGAGAGAGAGAGAGAGAGAGAAAGAGACAGATGAAATTTGCCATTTTGTGCCATTATACACGAACAAGTAACTAAAAATACTGGCGCAGTTTGAAGCAACCAGAGGAAGAGCAAGTTGGGCGAGCCTTAGCCCACAACGAGTAAAGGAAGTGTAATATCAAACGGTTTTCCTTGCAGCAAGTGTGTTAATTTAAAATGGAGAGTGTTCTTGTATTCAAGCGCCCCCTGTCTTCAAATACCCAGCGCATATCTCCTCGATGACGCCAGCGTCAACCTGTTTAGCCCCAATAAGTTCGAAACCCAAGTGCCAGCTTGTTGACCATTCTTTACTAGTAATCCCAAGACAGGACGAACTGACATTAGAAGTCCCGTCAAAAAGAATCCCTGCAATAGCGGTAGCACAATTTGATCTTTGATGATGGCAAATATCACTATTCTCGGTGTTATTGGTTTCAAAGGTTTCGGGTCTTCCAAATAATCTTCCTCTTCCTTATCCAAGTTTTCATTAAGTAACTCGAGCTCACCATCAGTCAATTTAGGCAAAGGATTGTAATTCTTCTTATTGAAAATGGAGTGTTTTCCCTCAATTTCTTTATTTCCAGCGTAGGTGTTTAGTTGTCGCATGAACGACTGCTCAAATCTTAAATCAGGTATAGTATATGACATTGATAGGATCGTGTGCTTTGGAAATGTGTAGGTTCGGTAGGGTGTAATAAAGTCAACAGAGAAGATTAAAGTTCAGTTGAAAAAAAAAAAAAAAAAAGTTGGAAAATAAACATCCTCGACCATTCAAGGTATACTACCAATCACACATAACTTACCTACATCATGGAGCGAGAACAAGGACCATCCATCACTATACGAGAACGAGAGTTGGATAGAGTTGATTTTGTTTTGGGAAATGTCGATTTGTCAGTAGCCAACGCCCTCAGAAGAACCATGCTCGCTGAAGTACCCACATTAGCCATCGACTTGGTCGAGATTGATGTCAACACATCAGTTCTCGCTGACGAGTTTTTGGCCCATAGACTAGGGCTCATACCGCTTGTTAGTGAAAACATAGAGAATTTAAAGTATTCAAGAGATTGTACCTGTGACAACTACTGTCCCCAATGTTCAGTGACATTAGAATTGACGGCTAAATGTGATACAGACTCAACCATGAATGTTTACGCCAGTGATCTTTTCAAGCCACCGAGTCCTTACCTGTTAGGTACGCCTGTGTATAGGGACCACATGGAGAGAGGCCCTATCATTTGCAAGTTGAGGAAACATCAAGAATTACGTCTAACTTGTATTGCTAAAAAGGGAATCGCAAAGGAACATGCAAAATGGTCCCCGTGTGCTGCTATAGGGTTTGAATACGACCCCTGGAACAAGCTAAAGCACACTGATTATTGGTACGAAGTTGATGCTAACGAAGAATGGCCTAAATCGAAAAATTGTGATTGGGAAGAACAACCTGACCCTGAAGAAAAATTTGATTACAAGGCAAAACCTAATGATTTTTATTTTGATGTGGAAACAGTGGGAAGTTTGGCTCCCAATGATGTTGTAATTCAAGCTATCAAAACATTGCAAGAGAAATTGGCTTCGGTTGTTATAGAGTTAGACAAGGATAAAGTAGAAGGAGGTGATGTTCCAGATGGTGGGTTCACCACTTATGGAAGAACAGACTATGGACGTGGTGGAGAGACGCCAATGATTGGCGGTGCCACACCATATGGCGGAAGCACTACTTCCGGCAACTCTAGTGGATACGGTGGAGGTACATGGAATTGAAAATAGGGAATATATAGGGTGTATAGAGTTCAATTATTTTTTTGATTCCACTTTATCAAATCATCAAACTTGACGAGTTTGCCTCCAAAGATATCAAGGGCACTACCAAAAGTCAAGTCGACTTTCCCATTACTCAAGCTTTTAACAAGCTCAAGATCTTCGATCGACTTTGCCCCTCCAGCGTAGACTATTTTACCTTCAAAGTTGGGAGGGCACCAGCTACCCAAACTGGAAACCAACTTTTCATCAATACCTTTGCACAATCCTTCCACATCGGCAGCGTGTATTAGCAACTCGTCACAGTATTTACTCACATTAAACAAAAAGTCTTGGCTCAATCGGTTACCTGTAATTGTTTGCCATTTATTCATTGCCACGTACCAAACAGTCCCACTATCGTCGTTGATGATAGTTCGACAACTCAAGTCCACAATTAGGTGCTTCTTACCGACTTTATTGCTAATAGTCTTCAACTTGTCAAAATCGAGCTCCATTTTATCTGTCTCTTCATTTTTGGAAAAGAGCCAACTGGTGATAATGACATGCGACGCACCTTTATCGACCCATCCTTGTGCATTTTCCAAATGGATCCCTCCGCCAACTTGTAAGCCACCAGGCCATGTCTTGCATGCCAATTCAGCAGCTTTATCGTTTTCTGGATTCAGACCGAGCTTGATCACATGACACCCTTGAAGGTTATTCTCAGAATACAACTGAGCGTAATATGACGATGGTTTCGTCAGTACAAAATTCTCTAACGTTTTGGATGTGTTTGCAGTGGAATTGACATCATCTTGGGTTAAAGTGCCTCCTACTATTTGTTTGACTTGACCTGAATGGATATCTATACAACCTCTGAACTTTGTCATCGTGGGAGCTAATCTTTTGATGCTGCTTTCTTTTTTTTTTTTTTTTCGTAAACCTCATGAGAAGATCATCTTACAGTTTGTTTCTTCTTCAACATGAGTGAAGAAGATGCAGAGTACAGAAGAGCATTGGAAATACAAAGACGAAATTTCGAGGCCCAGTTTGGGTCTATTGGTGACCTTGGGTTTGATGATAAACTAGATGAGGTGGATCAAGATGAAAGCTCATTACTGGAAGATTCTGAGGAAGAGAATAAATTCGATGGGTTTACCAGCGAGGGTGAAGACTCTTCTGAATCGGAAGAGGAGATAACGTTCAGCGAGGACAATCCACCCAAACCCAAGGTAATCAAGCTCAACACAACCACTTCAGATGTACCCCACCTTGTCCCATCCAAAATTGAACGAAAGTTACTAAAATCAGGAAGAGCAGCAACACTTGCTGAGATTGAGAATGTCACTAAACGTGCCTCCAAGCAGACACTCAAGCAAGCAAACAAGACGGCAAAAGAAGAGGCTGACAATCTCGAAAATGACTTAAAATTACAACGATTATTAAAAGAGTCTCACATATTAGCCAATAACGTAGATCCCCAATTCAGTGGAGCGGATCTAACTTTGAAAACGATTGATTTCGAAGACCCCACAGGCAAATCTCGTAAACGAGTGCTATCCTCACGACTCCAGGAATTGTCCACCACTAACTTAACAAAAGACAAGAAACTAGAATCAATGCCAATGAATATGCGAAAGGGAATGATTGCAAAACGAGATGAAAAGATAGCTAAGTACGAGAAAGAAGCACGCAATGCGGGAATTGTGCTATCAAAATTGAAAAAGGGACAAGTTAGAGACTTGAATGCAGGAAGAGGATCAACTTCATCAAGTGAACGATTAGGCGCTGGTAAGAAGCACAATAAAGTAACAAAAAGACCGCGTGGGTTGAAGATTAACGGTGTTGGTAAATCAACTAGAAACGGATTGGTTATATCGCAAAATGACATTGACCGGATCAATAACCAGGGGAAGAAAAAGTTTGGTAAAAAACGATAAATTAGTACAATACATTCAGACTCTATATTTTTTCTCCCTTTACACCCCTATGATTGTCAAATTATCATTGCCTTCATTGCCTTCAATAGTCAAACCATGTTCATTAGCCAAGTGCAAAACACAAATAAAACAAAAACTGGTGGAAAGTTCCTTAACTTGTTCCGGTGAGTACATTGTCTTTACTCTTTTGATTACTTCATTGAACTTGATCTCTCGTTGGGATATGCCATTGTTGTCATTAGATGATGAATTCGATGCCGCAACCCCTTCTGTAATGGCTCTCCATATGTTATCTTTCAAGAGTTTTATATCGACTCTTTTGGCAACACGTGAAAAATTAACAAACTCGGTCCTTCGTTTACCAATGACTCCAGCTGGCTGTGAGTTTAATTGAGATTCTGATACTGGGCCCACTGAATTTGAATCGTGGGTGGCGGCAACTCCATTTTCAGGTACATCTTCCAATGCATCATTGAAATCGATGCCATCGTAATCGTTATCGAAATCTTCATATTCTGCTTGATGGAATGAATGAGCTAGCCTTTCGCGGTCATCCGTGTTTTCAGCATCTTGGGCCTCCCTAGCTTGATACTGCTCGGCAAAGAAATTTGAATCGGTCAATTTAGCTTGTTCAGTTGCGTCATCATACGCTACAGGATTCTTGGGGAAATACATAATCGGGGTATTTGGCTTTTGAATCAAACTGACTAACCTCGAGGATGTGAACTTGATATCATCAGGCAATAAATTCTTTTCCTTTATTTCTTCAAATGTATCAGCATCGTAAATTTCATAAATGTTTATCGATTTCAAATTGATGAAATTAGGATCTCTATGCAGTTTGAATAGTAGATCCTCATCGACATTTTCCAGACTGAAAAAATCAATAGCTGTAACAGTTTTCTTATTCTTCTTTGTAGGTGCAGTTATGTCTGGTTTTTTCTCCTTGGCAAATTGATCAATATTGTTTGCTTTTTTAAAAGCAGATACTTTCCAATGCTCAGGACCAGCCCAACTTATTTTCAATTTCTCATCAAAATAATTCATCAAATCTTCATCCAATAATGCCGTATTGGTTTTGGTTTGAGTACTATATGGATCAGACTTCTCTTCAAATAATTTTTGCAAAACACTTGCATTGACATGGTTTAGAAGATCGTGATCATTTGAGGGAGCGGTATCGGCATCTCCTTCTTGATCGCCAAAATCATCAAATCCAAAATCATTGTCCATATCGAAATCATTTTGGTCAGCTTCATTTTCTTGTACATCATTCATTCGAGTATTGAAATCATTGAGTATACTCTTGGCTTTGTTTAGATCATCTAAAGCCGATCGAAATTCACCGAGAGAGGGGCATATTGTCCTTTCCTCAATGGGGATGTGATCTTCAAATATGGTCTTCCCTAAATCGGAAATGTCAACTTCAGCATCATCATTCGTCAAGTCTTGTGTCTCAACAACCTCCTTATCTTGAGCATTTTGAGTTGAAGTTGCATCAAATACAACTCTTCCCGAGGCATTAATACTCAATGTATTCAACAAGAGACTTTTAGCACCACCTTCGTCAAATTCAGCCAATGCTTTTTTGAATAGGGGGTCTATGGCCAACTCTTGATCCAATTTTTTAATCCTTATTGTGTCAAAGTCCACAAGTGTAGACTCAACAACTTTATTCACTTTACGCTTCTTTTTTGCTCCATCCTCATTTTCATCTTCGTTATCCGATGCAAGTCTTTCGCCATCATCCAATCCTTCTTCGTCTTCATCTGCCGAATTAGCATTTCTAGATTTCTCGCTTTGCTTCGCGGCCAACCCACTCAATAACTTCCCGGTTTCCGTAGCGGCGGAATCAATTCTGTTTGAGTAAATCTTTATACATCCATCCAAAGTAGCTGAGGCACGTTGAAAATTGATATGATCACCATCTTTGATAACGTTTAAATCATGGAAATAATCAATCAACGCAAATTGCCACGAGTTTTTGATATTGATCTTGTTATCGGTGGACATTTTGATCCATTCTTCAAAATTTGATAAAATTTGGTGTTTATTCTCATTGAATCCAATGCCAGCTTCTTCAAACGATTCATTACTTAGGTCATCTTGGGCCAAACTACGACTAACATGTCTTGTGTGTGAGCTCACTCTATTCAGTATTATTCTTCGACTGGCACTACCACTTTGATTGCCCGATAGTATGCGATTTGGTTGTTGTGGTTGTTGTGGTGTCAGTCGCGAGAAGTTGTGATGACTTATATGGCCAGAGGATGGAATATGGTGACTATTGACTCTTTTATCTCCTTTAGATCGTTTCTTGGGTAGCACTTGGGCAGACATAACGTGTGTTGGTTCAATAGACTCAGGCTCTGTTGATGGCTTTTTTTTGTTTACACTTGTTTGACGCATTTTGGTGTTGCTTTTGATTTCAATGTCGCAAAAAAGGAAGAAAGCCAATGTCAAGAATGTGCATGATACGACAGAAATAAGTTCAATGACACTCAATTTCGAGTGCCTTAGAAACGATGCAACATGTAAATTGAGTTAAAGATGTACTTTCGGTGGAGCAATGATATCAGAGGCAGGTCTCCTGTCTTTTTATGCCAAGTAAGTTAAATTCTTTCTCTTTTGTTGTCCATTTGGCAGTGTGCGGATATATATAACCGAGGTGCTAAGTACTATCACGTGATGACCTTTTTGCTTCCGGTAGATTCTTAACGAGAAAGTACGTCACTCACTCACTCACAGCATTTCACCAACAGAAGAAAAAAAGCTCAAAAAAAAAAAAAAAAAAAGAAAGAGAGAAACGGATCCACAATCAGCTCTCACTAATCAACTTACTTTATATGAACAACTTGATTCGAATATTACCTTTAGCTCAAGGAGTTAAAAGATCATCACCAAACAAAACTATTATAACAAGATGTTTGTCAACATATCTTGCTACTGCAGTGCGTCATAATAGAGCACACCAACGCCACTCGTTACAAAGATTTTCAGCGGCAAATTCAGTAACACTATGCAGATCAGTATCCAACTCAACGATATCCCTTTTACAATCACAGGAACAGATGGCAAACAACGACTTAAACAATGCAAATGCCCAATATGAGTTTTACAAGTCACTATTGGCAAACAACTATCCCCATATCGTTGTTCAAAGATATGAGACACCGGGAATTGCAGCATCACCTGAGTGTACTCAGTTGTATATAGATGCTTTGAACAAGATTGGTAAAAAGGGGAGAGCAGAACAAGTGGCAAATGCTTTGCACCAACACAATAATAATTTTCAAGGTGCATCAGGTAACGCTGCTCCTATGGCAGCTGGTGGATTGCCTCATGGGTTTGGCTCCAGATATGAACCAGTACACGTTGTTGTCAGTGAATCATTGTTGACAATTTTGTCTAAATGGCTCAAATGGTTGATTCCAATAGCTTTGATCACTTATGGTGCTACTAATGCATTCAACTATTTAGTTGAAAATGGTACTATTTTCAAAAACGCTGAAGTGAATGATAAATCAGTTGATGTTAGCCAGAGTACAGTTAGATTTTCTGACGTTCAAGGTTGTGATGAAGCCAGAGCTGAATTGGAGGAAATTGTTGATTTTTTAAAAGATCCATCCAAATTTACTGGATTGGGTGGTAAATTACCCAAAGGTGTATTGTTGACGGGCCCACCTGGTACCGGTAAAACTTTGTTGGCAAGAGCAACAGCTGGTGAAGCTGGTGTTCCATTTTTCTTTATGTCTGGATCTGAATTTGATGAATTGTATGTTGGTGTTGGTGCCAAGAGAATTCGTGAATTGTTTGGGCAAGCAAGGGAGAAATCTCCAGCAATTATATTCATTGATGAGTTGGATGCTATCGGAGGAAAAAGAAACCCTAAGGATCAAGCATATGCTAAACAAACATTGAATCAATTGTTAGTTGAATTGGATGGATTCAGTCAAACTGAAGGTATCATCATCATTGGGGCAACCAATTTTCCTGAGTCGTTGGACAAAGCATTGACTAGACCTGGGAGATTTGATAAGGAAGTTATTGTTGATTTACCTGATGTTAGGGGTCGTGTTGATATATTGAAACATCACATGCGTAATGTTGAAACTGCCGATAATGTTGATCCTACAATCATTGCCAGGGGTACTCCTGGATTAAGTGGTGCTGAACTTATGAACTTGGTTAATCAAGCTGCTGTTCATGCATCACAACTATCGGCCCCTGCTGTTGACATGTCTCATTTTGAATGGGCCAAGGACAAGATTCTTATGGGAGCAGCGAAAAAGAAGATGGTTATAACAGAAGAGTCAAGAATCAATACAGCATATCATGAAGCTGGACATGCCATTATGGCTATGTTTTCAGCTGGTGCTACTCCCTTGTATAAAGCCACCATTTTACCAAGAGGTAGAGCATTGGGTATCACATTTCAATTGCCAGAAATGGATAAAGTTGACATGAGCAAAAAAGAATGTTTTGCCCGATTGGATGTTTGTATGGGTGGTAAAATTGCTGAAGAAATGATTAATGGAAAAGAAAATGTCACGTCTGGATGTTCATCCGATTTAAGTAATGCTACCGGTGTTGCAAGAGCAATGGTTTTATCCTATGGTATGAGTGACAAGATTGGACCCGTCAAGTTGAGTGATGATTGGGAAAGTTGGTCACCTGAGATTAAGAATTTAGCTGATCATGAAGTGCGGGAATATCTTATTGAATCAGAGAGCAGAACTAGGAAATTACTTCAGGATAAGAAATTGGAGTTGCAACGATTAGCTGAGGGTTTATTGGAGTATGAAACTTTAACCAAGGATGAAATGGATAAGATTGTTCGTGGTGAAGCGATAAATAAGGAGAAAACTGTTAGTAATACCATTATTAAAAAGCCCTCGTCGTCTAGTCCTGATAAGATTAGAGATGGGTTGAGCTTAAAGCTGGATTAAGAAAGAAATATTGTATAGAGGTTTTCAAATATTACAAAAATGTGTTTTATGTAATGGAGTACATGTAAAGTAGTCTTTTGCAATTTGTTGGTGGTGTTACCCATGTGACTAACACGTGACAAGCATGAGCAAATTTGTTACTATTGTGTTGGTTTAACCTGCAAGGTTTCAAACTAGGAGATTGGAAATATGCTCAAACGATTGCTCCATTCCATATGACAAAGAAAGTATAAATACCTTTCAAGAATCCCTGTTTTTCTCAGACATAATTATCGAGAGCTTCTTTTGATGTTCATGACCAACGCACACTTCAAACTTTAAATACAAACCTGGGACTAATATTACTTCATTTCGCTCGGATAAGTCGGAATTGGACCAGGGAAAAAGGGGGGGACACTGGATCCAATTTCTGACCCAGCCATCGTATAAAGACAGGCTTGTTACTGAAGTGGTGGAGCATCCAAGTTTGATGAACTGTGGATCACGTTGCCCTGTTCTTTTTCAAAAGCCGTGGCTCGGTATGGGGAAACGTCATGTGCACATACAAACAACACAGCAATTTACAAATTTTTAGTCATTGGTGCACGCTCACACACTCCACTTTTTTCGCTCCCAATTTGTTTCTATTTAAATAGAATTGCCTCTCCCCTTTTAACTCTTTTCCTCAACGTTTCTGCCACACATTTCTTTGTCAATAGATAAAACACACACACACACACTAGAATTGATCGAAAAATGGTTAAAGCAGGTATGTTTTGTGAGTCAATTGAGTAGGTAAATGAGTCAATTGAGTCAATTGAGTCATCTGTGAACACGTCTCCAGCCAAATCGATGCTTACTGCATTCTTTGAGCTTGATACTAACTCAATTTCCCTAGTTGCCGTACTTAGAGGAGACTCAAACGTTTCCGGAGTCGTTAGATTCGAACAAACTTCCGAATCGGAACCAACTACAATCACTTGGGAAATTTCCGGTAACGACCCAAATGCATTGAGAGGATTCCACGTTCATGCATTTGGTGACAACACCAATGGATGTACCTCAGCTGGTCCTCATTTCAACCCATTTAGCAAGACCCACGGTGCTCCAGAAGATGATGAAAGACACGTTGGTGATTTAGGTAACATTTCCACTGATTCTCAAGGTGTTGCCAAGGGAACCAAGCAAGATTTGTTGATTAAATTGATTGGTGAAAACAGTATTCTTGGTAGAACTGTTGTTGTTCATGCTGGTACTGATGATTATGGTAAAGGTGGTTTTGAGGATTCAAAGACCACTGGACACGCCGGTGCTAGACCAGCTTGTGGTGTTATTGGATTGTCAGAGTAAGTTGAAATTTATAGGAAAGAAAACATAATCTGTAAGTTAAAGCCATCTGTAGTAATTGAACATTTTTTTGATCATTGAATAAGGTACGTTTTACACACTATTTTATCGCGAAAAAAAAATACTCCCCACTAAATACAACGACACCATATCAAACAATGAATGACGGATCGTTTAGTTACGTACATCTATCCAATCCAAACATAGCTACATACATAGAGACATGGCGCAATGAGCCATTGCCATTTGATGATATCGAACCACCACAAATCAACACCACCAAGAATAATATTGCCACCACCACAAGAAATGGAAGAGATTTGCCATTACTGCTGAACAATGACGATGAAGATCTACTTCAAGGTGCACAAGTCTTTGGCGCAGGAGTAGGTAGAGGACTGTGAGAGGTTGATGGTGCTGGCGGTGCTGCTTTTGGTGCAGGTGCAGGTGCAGGTGCAGGTGCAGGTGCAGGGTTTTATATACTAATAAACCTGGAAATGTGGAAGCGATTAAGTAATGAACACATTTCAACCCGGCTTGCTTTCTTCAAGTCATTGTTTTTATTCATAGTATACAGGAACTACCATGCTTCACTCTCCGCATAGTTATTCGCTCGCGGCTCCTGTTTCTCATCATATAAAGGGGAGACTCTGTGTAGCTTTCTTTTTGAGCATAGAACCACGAACTCAATACATATCATAATCCACGCGTTTCATAAAACAATAAGGCAGGACTCGATGGTGCATTTCACAAATTTGAACCGCACGGAGATTACGAAAGAAGTGATGAGAGGATATCCATGTAATCAGGAACACAATCTATTTCGTTTGGTGCTTGTATTGTAGGGGGTACTAGGCGTTGCATGTGCTCACATAATGGAAATCCAATCGATAAATCACCAGTATATAAGAGATGTGAGTTTGTTACATCACTTTGCCAAATACTAAAAACGCTCCCTTTGCATTATTCATCACCCTCGTCATCAGAGTCGTCCTCCATATTGATTTCGGGCATCTCGAAATCAGACTCGTCGGCATTATCTTGATTTGTTGGCGAGTTTGTCGTGACAACTGTAGCCACTTCTGTCTCTACAACAGGCTCAATCTTTTCAACTTTGGCAGCATTTTCGAAGGGTTCTGGCTTGAATGAAAAATCTACTGCAACTGTTTCCACTTTTCTTTTCTTTTCTTTGTCGTTATCTTGCCCTTCGTCCATTACTCTTTTTGCATCAGAAACATGAGTGGAACCAATAATAATCTCATTTTCGTGTTTTCTTTCTTGCTCCCTTTGCTCGTCAATCAATTTCATAATTGCTGATTCTTTTGTACTCATTGGAGCGTCCTCTTCCGGTTCCGATAAGTCATCAAATTCAACATCTTGTTCCCTCGTAGCGCTGATACGTTGTGGTAAGGGTGGTAGTCTGGGATTAACAAACACACTCAACAATGGGTCATTTGGTAATATTGAAGAGATAATTGGCAAAACATTGTGCTTGTCATATCCTGGGTTCAAAACTATACTCCCCAACAACGCCCTGAAGGGGTCAGGTATTGTAATTTCATAGTTATTAGCTGCCGCTTCAACGCACTCTTGAATTATACATTTCATAACCTTGTAGTGTTGAGTAGGTGAAAGTTCAGACCTTTTCACAATTTGATCAATAAACGTTCTCACCACTTCTATTGACCTTTTAGAACGTGATTGAGTGAATAAATGTTCATGGGATAAGATATCAGATAATGGGGCTGATGAAACATTCTTTTTCTTGGGTTTCTTTTGCTGAGAGGTAGACGCTGGTTGATCCTTGGGTTTAGTTGGAGCAGCCGCTCTAGGTTGTGATAGTATCAATGCAACATTAACAAATGGAACCAATAAAGTATTATCAGCCACAACACCTGTTAATTGTAAATAGTCACCAACGCAACTCAACAAGTCTAGGAATAGTGGCTCGTTGTTCCAAATGTCAGTTGATGATACTTTGCCTGATTTGGTCATGGGAACAATATAGGCCATAGAGGACCATAATGATGGTAAATGAGGAATCAAAGAGCCTTTAAACACCAAAAGGTGTTTCAATAGTCCAAGTACACTTTGGTAATTCACCTGAATTGTCGTTTTAATCAAGGATCTGATTTCTTCATCTCGTACATCACTTCTAAATGACAAGTACCTCGTATTGATTGCGCAAATCATTTCAATCAAGACAAACACTTTACCTAAAGGCACCTTGACACTGGAAATACCTTCATTCAAATAAGCTGCCAACAACTTTGTCAAAACGGCAATACGACAACTAATTTGCAAAATGGTCTTGGGATCATTCAAATCAATCTCCAAACTCGAAAACACCTTGGCATGTGATTGAGGCAACTTTTGCATCAATTTCTTCAATTCTGAATCATCACGAAAATTCAAAAACTCCTCATAAATCTCAACAACACCCTTGATTTCAGCAATGATTTGATCGACATCCGTTGCCCATTTGGTTTCGGGTTCATTCTTTTCCACCACGGGTAAAATCGCCAATGCCTTGCAGATCGAGGATTGTAAATCACTTGGGTACTTGATAAACCCATCATCCTGCATCAATGTGTACAATTTCTCGCCAAATTTATTGGCAAATGGTCTAAATGTAGTTGGATGATGCTTGATGATTTGATAAAGCGACTTTATACACAAGTTGGGCGCATACTGTAAGTTCTTCAAATAGAGTGCAACAATGGTGCTCAATTTCGGTGTCAATATCTCTCTTGTCAATGTTGGTTTATTTCGAATCACTTTTATCAATTTGTTTAAACATTCAATACAAGATTTCAAAATAATGTCATCAATGGTGTGGTTGAACGACTCCAAGATTGTAATCAACGTGGTCATAAAGTTGGCACCTTCATTGGCCAAGATGGTGTAGTTGTCAATTAGCACGTTGATGATGTTGATTCCACACCATTTGTTGTAAGTTGTTGGTGATCGACACAATTGCAATGTACGAGAAATTAGATGCGAAAGATTTGATTTGGAGATTTGGTCAAGGTGGTGATTCTCATGGTGGAGGATGGATAGTATTGGAATGATTGAAGACGGGGAGGTCTTGATCTCCTCAAGGACTAGGGTGATAGACATTGGGGGGGTGTAGTTCGATAAAGAAAGAGTGAATCTCATCGCTACATGCAAAAAATATTTCAAACACAAAAATACAAAAACAAAAAGCTATACAAAAATGTCAAAAAATCCAACAAAGTTTTCATCTACTTTAACAAAATTTTAAAAGTACCAATTTCGAACCCTTTCAAATTGATGCCAACAACACCCTTCTTCACTTCCAACTCTTCAAACACTTGATTTTCTAATCCATTCGTTTTCAAAACTTTATCAACTTTGAAATACTTTTCATCAATAACCAACTCTCCTTTACCAACCCCACCCAAGGATTCATAAATTCTCACCACAATGGATTTTTCATTCTTGGATAATTGAGAATACTGACTCACATCAACATCATCCTCGCCACGTTTGATATGAGATAAAATCAATGACGATGATGAATCGGCATCAGTGTTTAATTTAACGGCGTGTAAATATGATGTATCCATGGCTTTGGCAATCAACTTGTAGTTGAAATTGTAGCCGGCTTTCACGGTGTTTACACCCAATGGTCCACGATGTGGATAAATTGCATATTCAAATTTATGCTCGCCCATGTCAGCTTTGTTATCGGGGGCTTTTGCACTTCTAAGTAATGATAATCTAATCAAATTGCCATGGATTGAACCACCGTATTTGTTATTGTTCAAAATTGAAACACCATAATTGTACTCACTCAAATCCATAAATTTGTGATGACATACTTCAAACTTGGCCACATCCCAAGTGGTATTGTAATGAGTAGGCCGCTTTGTGATTCCAAATTGAGTTTCATAACTAGCATCCAAGGAAGTATTGATTGTTGTTGGGAATTGTACTTTTAAAAACTTGTATGTTTCATGCCATTGCACAGTTGATGAAAATTTGACATAATTGTTGATACTATTTTCATCATTGATTCCAGGTAATGAAATAACAGTTTCAATGGATGAGTTGGGCGAGATTTCATGCGTGACAACAATTGATGACTCAATTGCATCATTGGACAAAATCTTGCTCTTTGCATTATCCAACAACTTGAATTTTTCCAAAGAGTACAACTCAGTGTCCCAAGCAGGGAAATTGAGAGGTTCATCATCAAACAACACGTATTGGTTACCGCCAACCACTTTGTTTCCTTGCATTGTTTGTTTAGTGGCGGTATTGTCAATGATTTCTCTTTCAGCAACTGTATCATAAAGCGAAGTAATAACACCATTTGAAGAGATTTTGGCCACCAATAACCCATTGGATAAAATGTAACCTTCGTCGTTGGATTCAACGCTGGCAGGGTATTTCACTTTTTTGTTCACCTTGGTCTCTCCCGAAATGTAATCAATAGACAATTGAAGCTTGCCATTGGCAGTAATATGTCCATCCTTCTTGAATGTCTTGTACAAATCTGGTGACTCATCTTCACTAAGTTCAACAATTTCATTGTGTCTATCCCAAGGTAAAGTATTGACAACTGCGTTGCGTTTAGGTTTACCTGAAGCTTCGAAGGCTTTGAAAATCAACTTGTCAGCTTTTTCTAATAAACTTGTCAACATGGGAAACACTTCCTCATAGTAAACCATACCAATGCAACTACCGGGCAATACATCATGAAACTGACATAAACAAAGATCTTCCCATAAATCGTTAATCTCCTTGGAGGGGTAAGTGTAATCCTTATTCTTGAGACTAACCAAACCAGCAACTAATTCCAAATCGTGCAACTTAATCTCACCTTGTCTCATAAGTCTCTTGATCTTTGCTTGCACTGTATAAGTACCACGATGAAACTCAAGATAAATCTCACCCGTCCAAGTGGGCAACGTCAGTCCATTATTTGATTTCTCCAACAAATGATCGTAAAAATCCTCAATCGAAACGTCCAATGCCACTGATGGAAGTAAACCCACCTCGTTACTCAAACCTCTACACCGTCTCAATTTTTCAATCATTTCTGGGGTTGGACCACCACCACCATCACCAAAACCATAAAGTAACAATCCAGTTGGTACATCTCTTAAGTTCTTGTGTTGATGTTGTGATCTCAGGACATCACCAAAGTTTGCTGCTGCTGTGTAGGTATTATCCGGAGGCATGTGCACCAATACTTGAGATCCATTGATCCCCTTCCAGTTGAATGTAGTGAGTGGGAATGTATTGATGTTATTCCATGATAGTTTTTGTGTCAAGAACCGATCGATACCGGATAATTGACAAATTTGTGGGATTTGTGAGCTATAACCAAAAGTATCGGGTAACCAAAATATATTTGACCTAAATCCAAATTCAGCTTGAGAAAATCGTTGTCCCAAGATAAATTGTCTTAGTAAAGATTCACCGTTGGGTAAATTAGTATCATTCTCAACCCATGATCCACCAAGTGGGATAAATTGATTTCTCTTGAATTTTTCCTTTATATCGTCAATAATTTCAGGATATGATTGTTTCAACCATTTGAATTGTTGCATTTGTGATGCTACAAATACATATTCGGGATACTTGTCAGCAATTTTCAATTGAGTAGTCCATGACCTAACAATTTTCCTCTTTGTTTCAGCAAATGGCCATTCCCAAGCAGTATCAATGTGACAGTTTCCCACGCCAAATACATCAATACGTTTGTTATTCTTGTTTGGGTAGTCATTAAACACTGCTTCTGAATTGATCTTATCACCGAGCAATTTAGTAGCCAATTTACGACACTCTTTAATTGAGTCGACATTTTCAGGATCAAACGCATTCATAATCTTGGTACAAACATCAGCTGCTTGATATTTTTGCCATCCGCCAGGGAACTCTCTTGCTGCATCGCCCAAGATCCAAAAATCCCAAAAGAGACGTCTAGCTTCTAAATTAGGAACCACTAAATGAGCCTTGTTCAAGCGGAAATATCTGTTTGGATTTGGTTCACCATCAGCACCATTACCAAACATTCCATTACAAGCAACTTCGATGTAAAATAATTGTCTACCAGTTTTTCTAAACTTGTCGGGAATTTCAAACAAGTTACGATCACCACCAGTAAAAGCTTGCAAGGGGAGACCGTTGGCATCATAAATCAATGCTTCGGAGCTGGAATCCCATTCAATTTCCAATCCTTCATATTTAAGCCAATCTTGAGGAATATCCAAGTGGAATTTGACCCAAAATGTCTTCCAACTGGGTCCAAAATTGTATCCTAATCCAATATGCTCCCAAGATACTTCATCAAACTTGATATCACGAAATAATGGTCTTTGAGTCCTACCTTCTTTGTCATCGGGCACTTTCCAAGTTTGTAAGTTACCAATTTCAGTTCTATGAATGTCATAAAATTTGGGCAAGTTCAAACTAGGGTATTGGCCTCCGGTGTCGGTGAATTGACGCAATCGAGCTTCATAGAGGTGGTCAATTGGTTTAAAGTTTGGTTGATGATTGAAATTTTCGTATCCCATTGATTATTGTTGGCTGGTTGATGGAATAGAAGGTAACTGTAGTCAAAAGAACTAACTGTTAGTTGGAAACAAATTTAAGGGGGTGAGAGTTTCAGAGTTTTGTCGGAGAAGAAAAAAAAGGAAGCGGAAACGTGGAGTGAGAGTTGAGCGGCACTAAAAATTCCAAGAGCAAAACACTACATAGTAGTGGTTATATTTAACTACGCCCAATGGGTACACTACACTTGAAACAGCTTGGGATTTACTTGCATCTATTATATAAACGATAGAAAAACAACAAACGATACATACACGCGGCCTCTTTTTATTGAGTGTGTACTTCCTTATCTTCTTCAACACTAGCAATGTTTGGACTCTCCTTATGCAATGAATCAGCATGAATCTTTGGCAACTTGATTGAAAACCCTTTAATCAAGCTAAATTCATTAGTAATCTTGCCTCCTAAATCTTTAATCTTGTTTTTAATTGATTCAGCTTCCTTATCTGAAGTGTCATCTTTTAAAGTGACAATGTAGCCTTTATCGTCAGACATAGTTATTGTTGTTGTTGTTGTTGTTGTTGTTGTTGTTGAAGAGTAATTGAAACGGCAGGGGTGTTTTGGTTGAGATTGGAGTATAGCTCTAGCAGCAATTGATAGTCTAATCTTTATTCCTTAAAAGAAGAAGCAAAAGAAGAAGAAAGGATAGGGAGATTGTGAATTTTTTTTGGTCTAAAGGCAAAATGTCGAAATTGTGTTTGGCAAATTTAGTCGCCACAGCATTTTCTGTGTTGTTGTTGTTGCTGTGTTACTACAACAGTAGTTAGTCAGTTAGTTAGTAGTTGTGAGTTTTTGTGTAACAACATGTAAATACTCAGCTTATCTATTCTCTTTTTGACAATAGTACACTACCCTCTGTTCTTTATTTACAGCAAACTAACTATTAGACTCCATCAATACACCTATAACACTAGCAATTAACGCTTACTCACACTCACACGCACACACACACACACACACACACACTAACACAACCATACATCATCATATCAATGTTGGTGGTGTATCAGAAATACTATACCCCATTGGATAGGTTTATCAACAAATTCAGACGCAAGGGGTTTTGGCTATACACTGGATTAATCACGATATCACTACTTTATATGTTTTACGAAATATCTCATTTACCAGATATACCACCACCGGAGTTACCACCACCGGAGTCACCACCAGCAAGAAGGAGATCAAAAATAAAACCTAACTGATTGTTGCTACTCAGCTGTGCACATTTCTTTGTTAAAACCAATTGAAATTGTTTTATTGTGAATTTTCAGAGACACGAGATCAGTTGAGTACAATTTGGAATCTTGATTACGATTATGTCTATGGTATGCTGATTGTTTCAATTTACAAACGTCTTTGGTGCAATTTTGTGGATAGGGCATATTTCGTTGGTTTATTGGTGTTAGTCAAAACGGAATATAAAATCGACAGCCGTGTCTTCTCTTCTTTTGATAAATACCATTCATTACTTGCTGCAAATTGTTTCTTTTTGCTAGAGAACATGTATATACCAGAGAGGGAGAGAGAGACCAAGTACATACAAAATACATTCTATAAATCAACTATATAAGCCTGCTTACTTCATTAACCCAATTGCATTCGTATAATAACACCCTTTGCAGCACATTTCCCCCCTTCAGTTGTGTCCTCTGAGTGTGTATCCATGGCGCATAGCATACACTCAAACGCAAGCAGAAATTCATCGCCACAATGCTTTTTTAAACAACAAAGGTCATACCCGAGTACCGTCCATTATGGCTGTTTCATCTATTATCTTAGCAAGCGCTATTCTCAACAAAGGCTTCCACGATTGGTCAACGGGCCAGTGGTTTGACGTTGTCATTCACGTTGTTTTCATTCCGGGTTTAATTTATGTTAGTCGGAGAGCAAGAGCATCCCAAAAAAGGTTACACTGAGGCAATGACGCAAAAGAGACAGTTGGCGCAATTGAGCTCATCACAAGGCTGCACATCCGCCTTTTATGATAAATGATCGTTTGTCGAAGTATGCTTCAACCTCGGGCGGAAGGTTCTTCATAGCTATTTGCATCAAGACTGGGTGCAGCACCAATTCCAGGTCCACTTGAAATACTACCACCTCAAGCGCCAGCAACACCACCGCTGTGAATAAAACGTTATCGGGTCATTTTTCCCCACATCAAAACACACCTTTCGTCCAAGCCTCTCAGATAATCAAACATAAAAGGTAAATCACCTTTTTGGACAAGGCCAATTCTCCTTTTCGTCAAGTACATCCAAGTAATTTCGGTTTGGTGAACTACTCCAAAAAGGAAGTGCTACATCTAGGCGGCCGCGTCATTGTTTAATAAGCCCCAAGAAGGATTTAAGAATTTCCTTGGTGGAGTTTTCATTTTCATTTCTTCTTTTTTTGTCTTTCTCAATGCACACATTGATGTATGAACTCGATGGTGGATGGAGGCTTTCTGCAAAAAATAGGCCAGTGAGAATGAGAGTTCATGTAATTGGTAAGGTATCGAGCGATCTCATTGCCGTTGTGGTCTGTGCCCAAAGCACTAAAGCTTTAACACGAGCTTTAGCTTATGAAGCTCAGAATTCGTCACGTGATGTATGAACATTGACACAAGAACGTTAATGATTACTGAAAATAAGGCAAAGGAAGTAACTGTAATTGAGAAAAAGTGTCGTATCTAGTTTCTATAAGCCATTGAGTGTACCATTTTTCAGCTTTAAGGGAGCTGCTCCTTTATTATTCCTCTTTTGTGTAAAGCTAGTGATGGAGCCTTTTTGAGGATGAGCAAATATATTTCATTGTGTTGCTTATCACTTGAACGTGTAGGTATAACTTGCAAGGTTTTTTTGTTACCAAGTCTAGATAACAATAATATGCTCAATTGATTGCGTGAGCAAAAATCTCAAATCTATATAAATAGCACAACGTATCCCGCTTGCATTGACTTCTCATCGTATTGGCCTCTCCTAAGAAAGATATTGTTCATCTCTTTTGTCATTGGCAACACATATGCAAAAACTAGTGTACGCAATGGCTCCAATAATGAAAACACTACTAGAGTTCTATTTCACCGCTCACCATTGAACCAAATGGCAAGTGGACCAGCACCACCCGCCAATGAAAAACTAGTTGCTTCTTTCGGTTAAATCTCGGATATATATCATATCGGCACTTGCCACAATTTTTGCAAGCACACTTTTTCAATAGCAAACTGAGATATTTTTTCCTACACCCCACACACCTACCCCTTGATTACGTCATATAAAGAGAACGATATATAAATACACTACAAACTACAGACACCAAATCAATTATTCATAGCCCTTTTCCTTAAAGCATATCGATATCAAAAAAAATGGTTAAAGCAGGTATGTCGAATTCTGTTTACTAAAGTGGCTCTCTGGAATCCACTTCCACTCAACGTTTTTGCTCGAAATAGTACTAACTCTATTGGATTCAGTTGCTGTACTCAGAGGAGATTCAAACGTTAGCGGAGTCGTTAGATTCGAACAAACTTCCGAATCAGAACCAACTAAAGTCACGTATGAGATTTCCGGTAATGACCCCAATGCTCAACGAGGATTCCACGTTCATGCATTTGGTGACAACACCAATGGATGCACCTCAGCTGGTCCTCATTTCAACCCATTTAGTAAGACCCATGGTGGGCCAGATGATCAAGAAAGACATGTTGGTGATTTAGGTAATGTTGCTACTGATTCTCAAGGTGTTGCCAAGGGAACCAAACTGGATTCATTGCTTAAATTGATTGGTGCAAATAGCATTCTTGGTAGAACCGTCGTTATTCATGCTGGTACTGATGATTATGGTAAAGGTGGTTTTGAGGATTCAAAAACCACTGGACACGCCGGTGCTAGACCAGCTTGTGGTGTTATTGGATTGTCAGAGTAAGTGTAGCGTATAGAAGAGAATAAATTGTTTGGATTAGTTGTTACTTTAGGTTGGCAATTGGATCTACAAAGAGGGCCGATCTATTAAAGGGTATAATTAAACAACCAATGCCAACAAGTTTATTTTTCGTATGAATTCCCCTTGTAAAGCAACGATTCAATTCCAACAAACTGGTGATGCAATTCACCAAGACTAGCTCTAATCACATCAAGTTCTTTTTCCTGCTCAACAATCTGAGCGATATGCAATTTCAAATAATGTTGTTTTAAAGACATGGGAAATAACACGGCGTTGGAATCGTTGATAATTTGTTGAATCGTATCATAATTGGTTTCCAGTTTAAGCATGGTTGATGTTGTTGTAATGATTTTTCGTTTTTCCAACTCCAATGATTGATAAGCGGTTATGGCTTTGTATTTGGTGGCTTTAGCTTTGTAGATTGTTGCTAGTTGATGAAGCTTGTCGGAGAGTTGTGTGCCAAGGTCGGTCAATTGTTGTTGTTGCTGCTGTTGTTGTTGGCGGGTGTTGACTTTTGAAGATGATGTCTTTGATGATGGTGCCTTTGTTGATGATGTCTTTGACGGTGGCGGTTTGTTCTTAGGGGTGGGCTGGCCAGAAGTAGGTGTTGGTTGAGTAGGAGATGCTGATGAATTGGGTGAAAAGGGTGAGACGGCTGAGACTGGTGGAGGCTGGTGCTCACACTCTGGTGGTAAAACTGGTAACGGTGGAGGAGAATGAGCTTTTTGCAGTGGCTTGGGGGTAGAAGTTGACTTTACTGGTGAAATGGTCTTTGTTGGTGACACAGGCTTGACTAGTGAATTAGTCTTCCCCTGTTCACCTAACAAAGCTTCCGACTCTGAAGAAGAAGATGATGATGATGGTGATGAGCTACGATCAAGTACTTGCATTGATTTAGTTGTTCTTGTTGACCGAATGGGACGTGGTTTTGTAATTGTCATTACTTTAGCTCTTTTTAGAGAAAATGACAATTGCTTATGAGTTTTATATCTGGTTGGAATGGTAGAAGGGTATTTATGTATATATATATATATATATATATATACATATATTCGGGATGCTTGGTCCTCTTTTTTTTTTGGTATCTGTGTGGATATGGACTTGTGTCTCAGTCTTCTCTTGTTTTTGTTATGGCTGCGAAATCGGAATTGAGAATTGTGTTTTTTGTATATGCTGATATACACTTCACATTTTACAGCTATCAATGCATGAAGTTCTCTTTTGATAACTACAAAGTAAAGCTCTCAAACGGTTACAGCTACTACTCAACCTTTTCTATTTAAGAGAATCCTTATTTTCTCTTCTAAGGTATGTTTTTTGGAATAAATTATAGAGACAGCTTGAGATCATTACATTTTGGGCTCTTCACTTAAAGAACTATGAATCAAAGTGGCACACTTCTGAATATAGTACTCTAGCTTTGGACTAGTATTATCAACTTGTGACGTTATCCACTTACTACAGAGATTGCGATTGCTTACAAATCTGTCAAGAAAATATGCTAAAAATTGTTTATACATTTGTTGTAGAGTTTTCTCTACAGCACTTGACTACACATAATTTTTCGACTGAGCTTCAGAGTAGGAGAGAATAGCATCGATTGAAAAGCATACTTTTTAAATAGACATGTATATACACGGTGAAATGTGATCAGGGCGAAACTGAGGCAATAACGCAATTCAGGCAGATTTTGATTTTGGTTTTGTTTCATCTAATGTGGAATGTTGACAACTGACTGGAATGTAAAATGCATCTTACTTTTTTTTCAACCAGAGGACATTCCACTAAAAACCAACATGACAGTATGATTCAAACGCATAGTTGGTTAGACTATACACCCACCCGTCTACAGTTGTTTTATGTCTAATGTTTGTTCTTTGTTTTTTGTGTCTTTTTGTAGTACGAGGTTTTACATACTTTGTGTAATTTCGAAACTCGAGATTGGGCTCGAAAATGACAGGATGGAATGCAGTTGGCATATACACATACTCAAGGCACCGAAACTATGCTCTTATGAGAGTATAGGAAAGAAAATTCAAGTGCACCCGCTCTTGTGTTTTCAATTTATTATCGCCTTTTCTTTTTCAGTTTTGCCTCAATATACAAGGCGTGATACAGTTTTGTTAATTGACAACGGGCAGTTTAAAATCACGATTGTTGATGACCACTGATATTTGAATTAGCATTCTTTTCTTCTTCTTCTTATTCTTCGTGACTACCAGTTGATGTTGTTGTATTCTGGTGTATTTGTTTTCATTTTGTTCGTATTCAGTAATAACCTACATTCATATTTTAGACGATGCTTGTTTTTTATCTGTTAAAAACATTCATATTTTATTGATGTTTTTATGCTCTTATTCTTGGAATTCAAACATCAGTGATCATGTATCCCAATTTGCCATCGATGTATATATATATAAAGCTCTTATCTTGTAGTCTTTTCTATAGAATCTAATCGCTTCTTACTGAACTTAGAACGGCAATTCTGTTGTTGTTGTTGTTGTTGTTTTGTTTATTTTTGGTGCAACAAAATCAAAAACTAAAATCATACAGAAAGTAAGATCTAAATATTCCACAAACACTTCCCCCCACCCATCACCACAAGGTCATTCCACTTGAACAACTGACCGCAAACAGCATTATCAAACACGGCTTAGTCCTATATAATCTATCCATTCACACACACAAACACATTCATTCTATTCAGCAAAGCATCGAATAATTATCACGTTATTAGGGGCTCTAAGTTTTACGCGTTCTCAAAACGTATGATGTCATCTAATACAGCCACTACCATCACCACCACCATCAGTAGTAATATGTCACCCTTTAGCATAGACAGAAACAACAATCACAATGTGCAAACAAAACAAACTGTCAAGGGAGCATCGTCACCACCGCCACTGCCACCACCATTACTGAACCATCATCCCCACTCAGTCACCACAAAACAACAACAACAACAACAATCGCCTCCACCAGTCCAACAAACACAATCCTTTACGAGTTTACGTCGTTCATCACCAATACCAAAAGATTTGAAAATACTCTGCATAAACTTCAATCAAGATCAAGGATGTTTTGCCGTTGGTCACGAATTGGGATTTCTTGTGTACAACACGGAACCTATAGAACTACGGGTAAAACGGAACTTCGGCAATACGCCCTCAAGATACAACTTGAATGTTGCTGCCACCACCACTGCATCCAACACAACAAGCGTAACCTCTTCCGGATCCGGATCTGGTATCGGTCACATCACGATGTTGCATCGAACCAATTATTTGGCACTTGTTGGTGGTGGAATCAATCCTCGTTTTCCTACCAATAAGTTAGTTATATGGGATGATTTGAAACGCAAAAATAGTTTATCGTTGGAGTTCAATAAACCGGTGCTCAATGTACTTTTATCAAGGATCAAAATTGTTGTCATTCTAATTGATGAGATTATCGTGTATTCATTTGCATCGCCACCAAAGAAGTTGATTAGTTTTGAAACTTCTCGTAATGAATTTGGCAATGCTGATATGTCAGTAACAATTGCATCTACAGCATCACAAAGAAAGCCACGCGCCTATTCAGATTCATACCCTCATGATCAGTCACAGCCTGGAACAGCAGCTGCTTCTGCGCCACGAGGAAGTCATGGATCTGTGTCAAGTACAGGATCAGCAAGTAGTAATGTATCAGTGGCCAGTGGGACTTCCCTCACTAGCATCTTGGGACACAACAGCAACAACAACAACAACACCCATCAACCTAGCACCATTCTTGTATTCCCTGGTAAAGCCATGGGGCAAATTCAAATTGTTGATCTTGCTCAACAACAACCTGGATCTTCAATGAATATAGTGAAGGCTCACAAATCAACTATACGAAACTTGTGTATAAACAAAACGGGGACCATGGTTGCGAGTGCATCAGTATTGGGCACTATAATCCGCATTCATTCTACATTGACCACCAATTTACTTTATGAATTTCGTCGTGGAATCGATAAGGCAGATATAACATCGATGAAGTTTAGTCATGACGATTCCAAACTTGCAGTGTTGTCTGATAAATATACCCTTCATATATTCAACCTACAAGAAGAAGAAGAAAAGGACAACGAATCACAACAAGAGTTACTGCAGGATAATCTGAAACATCTAGATCATCATCTGGAGAATAAACAACATGCATTAAACAAATTCATTAGTTTTCTTCCATCATCATTTATCCCCCAATATTTCAAAAGCACGTGGAGTTATTGTAGCGTTAACACCAACAAGTATCATCATCAAGAACTGGAGTTGGATAAAGGTACATTGGGATGGGTTGGCGATGATGAGGTTGTCATTATTTGGCAAAAGAAGAAAATATGGGAGAAATACACCATTATGAAGAAGATGAAACTAGACAAACATGGAGGAGGTGGTGGTAGTGGTGGAAATGTGGCGGAACTGGCTGAGTATGAAATTGTCAGAACTAGTTGGAAGTCACTTGATAGCGAGTGAAATTAGTTGAGCTTGTAAAAGAAGGGTGGAGGATTTATATTGCATATAATTGAGTATTTCTACAAGAAGAATAAATTGCATAGTTTACGTGATTCATCAACTCTTGATCACTTTTCCACATCATTGTCTCCTTTCTCTACAACGTTTCACAAAGCAACGGCAATGGTGATACTTTTTCTTCAACTTTTCTAAAATTTTGCAACTTTAACCACTTTGTACCATGAAAATTACGTATAAATCGTAACGCATCATACTCATTCATAAAATTCATCTTGATTAAGTTTATACCTTGAATTACGTTGGAGTAAATGGGTTCAATTGGTGGTGGAGAAGAAGCGCTATTGGTTTCCTGCTCTTGCTCTCCGTTGCTCCTGCTAAGGTTATAGTTCCATAATGACTCGATAACTAGATCCTTTTTGAGACCAAAGGGCCAGTTGTGGATCAAGATTGATTTTGCTCTGTTTGGGGCGTTGATTAAATGGGTTAGAATCGGGTATGATTCATCATAGAGTGGACATGATATAAGTGGTTCAAATTGCGATGGTGTAGATGATGAGCTAGTTGCGATATGGTGTTGCTTTAGTGCTTTTATTTGATCCAACAGTGATGCATTTGGTGTAGATGATGATGATGTGGTATATTGTTTTAATGATTCAATTTCATGTATTAAGGATTCATGATTAGCAACGCGTAGTTTCTCAGGCACCAAATCATCAATGATATCCTCAAAGCATTGAAACTCAGTCCTGAACTGTATTCCATTGATTAATTTCCCTTGAGTTTCCAATTGAAATATTTTCGCATTCAAATGGGATTTGAATATTAAAATGTACTCATTTTGAAATTGTAAAAGTGGCCCACTTCTTCTTTTAACCATTTCGAAATTGTTTATTGGGTTTAACGAATATGTCAATTGATGTTCTTTAGGAAGCAAGTTTTTGAAATCTTGTTTTGTAATAAACAGATTTATGCATTTAAATGAAAGGATATTTGATGGTGTTGAAATGTGGGGGCCAGTTTTGAGCGCTTCTGTAGCTGGGAGTTTGCGTTTTGTTGTTTGATACGTTGATAGGAGATCATTATTGGTGGTGGAGTCAGCTGCATCGGCGTCGAGGTCTGAGTCGGGGTCATTGTAGAGTTGTCGTGTTATTCGAGGAATTGCTTGTGACGTGTCTGTGCTTGTTGCTGCTTCTTTGTATAAAAGGTTTATTAACTTCTTAGCTGTAGCTGTCGTAGCTGTAGTAGTGGGTGTCTTCAGCATTTTGTTTGATTTGAATCTGCCTACAACTTCAATGGGCTATCCTGCCTGGTACTTGAAAAATTGAACAAACTTTCAACATAAGTCAAGAGCGCTACCGGTAGATGTCTTGTAGAAAGTTAAGTCACTGTTGCCGCATCATCAATGGGCGTAACTAGTGCTATAGGCCAAGTATTGCAATTTAGTTTCTGAACAGATGAATCCTTTTGTTTTATGATTTATATAGTGTTATCAGTCACCTTTTACCGTGTTTTATCTTGTGCCAACGTCTGCACCTCTCGTAAATGAAATGGTTGGTATTGTTGTTACTTGTATGCAGGATAAAGACCAACTCTGCAGGGAAAA
Organism: Lodderomyces parapsilosis; assembly: GCF_000182765.1. NCBI lineage: Eukaryota > Fungi > Ascomycota > Pichiomycetes > Serinales > Debaryomycetaceae > Lodderomyces > Lodderomyces parapsilosis. Next base: position 68,320 of record NW_023503282.1, on the reverse strand, counting down.
AAAAAAAAAAAAAAAAGGACCAGAGAGACGAGATAGTCCATCTAACGAGGCCACCACAGTACATTACACAATAGAGTTTCCCCTTATACTGCGTGAGAGAGACACTACTGCTAACGTCCTTTCAATTTATACTGAAAAAAGCCATCCATCTGTGCATACATCTTTGCTGGTATCTTTGTCACACTATCAGCTCATAGCTAGGGTTATTGTCTTTTGGCCCCTCCCTGATTATCGCCACTTCACAACAAGAGACAAAACATCAATCACCATTTTTCCTCACCACTACCGCCACTCACTTCTACGAAGTTCTACTTGTATATAATAATCACCATCATCGACAACCAACTGTCCCTTTTTACCATTTTGTGTATATACCCAAAGGTGCTAAGAATAAAGTCACACAGTCCATAACTAACCACTACAGTGAGCGCCCACGTTTAACACTTCTTTTTATTTTTTTTCGGAGCCATTTTGTATTTTGTTTTTTTCCCCATTTGAGAAAGATACACAACAAAGCTCCAAACAACTTAGAAAGACCATCACCAGAAATACAGACATTTCCCACCCCCCCTCACCTCAGACATGCCTTCCGATACAATTTGGTCAAGTGCTAGCACATCCCCTATCCAATCTAATTCACTGTTATCTGCTAATTCGTACAATAAAAACTCATTCAAATCAGTGTTGAATCAAGTTGACTCTGATGTTGCTCGGTTCTTGTCAAATACAAATCCATTGGACCCGTTGAGTAGTGATCGAAGATTCTCATTCAATGATGGTAGTGATATTGAGGATGATTTCTTTGGATTAAAGAGAGGTGCATTATCAGCAATTACTGCCCCAGTTGGTGGGAACAATCATCACCATCACCATCATAATAACAATAATAACTCAAACACTTCCCCAGTTAATGGAAACAGAATCAATTTTGGTACCGCTTCAATTAGTGGTGGGATTGCAAGCAGACATCCACCTCAAGAGAGTTTTTTACAAAAATTTGCCAATGTTGGTGATGCAACGAGGGAAATTGAATTGGGTAAATTGTCTTTGGACGGTTCAAGAAGAACTAGTTTTAACAACGACAGGTATGGTTCTGGTTCTCTTAATGAGAATTTGAACATGCCCGTGCCTCGTTCATCAAGACACCAGTCAATTAGTGAAAAGATTGACTATTACAACAACAGTTCTCCTATTCAGGGTCATGGGTCTGTCAATGGTGGTGATTTGGCACCTGCGGAGATAAATAACGCAACAGTTGCTTCGTCATCACATGTGCCTCAAACTTTTTGGAATCCCGCGGCGGCTACTTCGTTTACTCCCTATAATCCTAATTTCATGGAAAGTTCTGTGCCAACTCCACCACCTATGCCGTTTCAAAATTCATTTTATCGTAACCATCCACAGCCACAGTCACAGCCACAGTCACAGCCACAGTCACAAGATTCCAATGGCAATGGCAATGGCACCACCTCACCTCCAATGCCTCCTCCCTTTATGATTCCTTCGCCACCTCCGCATCCTCAAATGATGGATCCAATGTTTAGTATGATGTATGGAAACTTTCCCATGCCATTCCCACCACCCATGCCACCACAACCTAGTGAAGAGAAAGATAAAGATGATGATTCCACTGAAGCTAATGAAGGTAAAAAAACTCAGGGGCCTATTGGTGTGGGGCTTATGAATAGACAGTTTTCTCCTGCAGCATTTATGCTTCCTTTCAATCCCTACATGTATCAGCAAGTACCACCACCAACTATGCCCGACGCAATGAGAATGGCATCTCCACCACCACATCAACCACCTCCAACATCTTCTTCAGCATCATCGCTGCAACTGCAACAACACCAACAGCAACCACTGTCAAAGAATCATCACCATCATGGTCCAACCGGATCAGCTCCTCCATCATCCTCAGGAGCAAACTCATCCAAGAAGAAATCCAACAAGAAACCATTCATTTATCGCTCACCACTACTTGAAGAAGTACGTGCCAATCAAAGTAGCTACACACTCAAGGATATCTTCGGACATGGTGTTGAATTCACCAAGGATCAACATGGATCAAGATTTATTCAAACTAAGCTTCCACAATCGAGTGACGAAGAAAAAGAGGTTATTTTCAAGGAAATTTGTGACATTTCATTTGATTTGATGACGGATGTATTTGGAAACTATGTCATGCAAAAGTACTTTGAGTATGGTTCTGAACAACAAAAGCAGATATTATTGCAGAAAATGTTGGGACACATTTATGAATTGTCGTTGCAGACATATGGATGTCGAGTCGTTCAACGAGCTTTGGAATCATTACAAGAACAAGATCAATTGAAGATTATTTTGGAATTACAAGATAAAGTTCTTGTGTGTGCAACCGATCAAAACTCCAACCATGTGATTCAAAAGAGTATTGAATTGATTGATTTTGATAAAGTTCGATTCATTTTGGATGTATTAACTGGTCATTTTTATCATCTCTGTACTGATCAATACGGATGTCGCGTTGTTCAAAGATTGATCCATTTTGGAAATGATAAAGATAAACAAATGATTTACAATGAAGTGGAATCTCATTTGGGATTTTTAATTACTCATAAATTCGGAAATTATGTGATCCAAGCATGTTTGGAAAATCAACTTCGAGAACAAGACATTTTTACTACTGTTGTTTGTAAATTTACTCATTTTGCCACCAACAAGTATGCCCTGAATGTATGTGAGAAATTGGTTGATCTGGCTACACAGTTGCAATTGCAAAAGATTTTGGAAGTTGTGATGCATGGTAATGAGTTGGAACGGATTATGGGAGATGAGTATGGTAATTATGTCGTGCAGAAGATTGTGTCGGTGCTTGATGGCAATAGTAGCGAAAAGAAGCAGTTGGTTGTGAAGTTGCAGCAATTGTTGTCTAGAAATAATAGTGGTAAAAAGAGTGTGGAGAAGATATTGTCGTTGTGTATGGAGGAAACTGCTGGGACGAAATGACGTGTAAGTAAATAATGAAGAAGGAGGAGGACATTTTTGGTGTGGGTTGTATATAGGAAGATACATAGTTTTGTTGTTATAGTGTCTAGTTTGTAGATAATAATGTTTTGTATATAGAGAAACCTTGTGAATAAAAATAAAGATGTTTGCATAGTTGTAATTGTTGTAAAACACTGTCATATTAAGGAGATACTGTCCATATACATAAAAAGAGTACGAGTGTGAATGTGAATGTGAATTAAAAAGAATTGAAAATTGTCCAAGCATGTGTGTGTCGCGTATGTGTCTGTGTTTATGTCTGTGTGTGTGTGTGTGTGTGTGTGTGTGTGTGTGTGTTTGTGCTAATTGAACGATCGAAGTAGTTCCCATTTGAATTTATTCCAATTCAGCTCCGCTTCTTGTGATGCATCATCATCACCATCACCATCACTGCGATACTGCCTATACAATTGTCTCACTTGCATGATATCAACCTTTAACTCAGTTTGGCTAATTTGTAAACTATCGAATAAAGTAATCCATTTCAATATTGTTAATTCTTCAATATTGATGATTTCATCATGGGAAATATACTTTGTTCGTGTGCTTGTGGTTGTTGTTGTTGTTGTGGTGGTGGTGGTGGTGGTATTGTTGTTGTTATTGCAATAATGATGTGATGGAGTGGCGTAAATTTCCAACCCCTGACCGTCTGAACTGATTGATGATGTTTTGGAGATTGTTATTGGCAATGCGTGGTTGGTCTTTGTATCTGATGATGGTGACGCAACTGAGGTTATAGTGGTGGTGTTAGCGCTAGAGCTAGTAGTTCCGGCAGAACTTGCTTTGGATGACCTTGTTGAGCTTGTTGTTTGCTGCTGATCATTTTTCAAACTTAGCAACGAAGTTGTACTACCGTCTGAAGTCAATGAAGACCCAGTGTCTAAATTCAAATAAGCACCGATTGATCCACCAGGATGTTTCAATCCAAATAATTTTTTCCGTTTAACCAAATCTTGTTCAATCAACTCTGATAAGCTCAATATAACCGAATCAGCCAAAATCAATGATAATGTAGTTGACACCGTAGGGGCAGGTAAGCCATGTATCATTTCTTCGTTATGTGAATTGGGTAAATCTGCCAACAATAAGCTCAGTATACGATTACTAGTTGATAAATTGGAAAACTTGTTACATGTGAGTAAAATAATCGGTAAATTGCATGATAAATGAGGTAGCAAGTTGATCAATTCTGGGGTGTTTCCCGATGCCGTCAACATGATTAAGCAATCGTGGTTGTCGTTGATGATACCCAAGTCGCCATGGAGTGCTTCCAGTGGATGCAAGCAACTAGCTTGTATACTTAGCGAATTGAACGTGGCCACTAGTTTCAGGGCCAATTTATGTGATTTGCCAATCCCAGTAATGATGATTTTCCCACCACGTGTGTGCGTTTGAAATAGGGTTGTGATTGAATGGATTAAATTGTCAATGGAGAATGAATCGGTTGTGTATTGGTGGTGCAAGTGCGATACTGCTTCTGTTTCTAGTTTGATTGTGTTGAGAATTGATTGGTGACATCGGTTGATCATGGATTGAGTGAGACGTGATAGTGGGGGTGGGGGTGGAGGTGCAGACGTTGTTGCCGTTGGTGATGTCGAAGAATACATTGGCGTTGTCTTTGTATAGGGCGCGTATACTGGTGAGTCCAAGGCTATGTGAAGTTGAACTGAAAATATTTCGATCGTGTGTAGAAGGGTTCAGTAAGTATGGTATGTGCGTCGTATGCTATGGATTTTCTGGAGGATCAGTACGTAGTTGGTTCAAGAATGTGAAAGCTATAAGCGCCTTTGGTCTTGCTTTGCTTTTCTATTTTTTTTTTTTTTGGTATAGGATGTGATATTCTCTTAAATAAGAATTCTTTGATAGCTTGAGAATATTTTCTTGTGGTCTTCTTACACAAAACGTGTTGTAAATAATAGTAATAAATAATATAATTGAAGTATAGAGAGATTAGTAAGCTTGTGGAATGTAACTCACTAGCAATTGAGCTACGAAAGGTGCTCTGTTGCTTTTGTCTAGTTGTCAGTCTATTTAGAAGTAATTGGTTTCAAGATCCGCCAAATAAATTGATAATCATCATTAGCAAAACTAAAGACAAGGTCTGGTCTTTCTGTGTCCTGAGAAATTTCTTTTTCCCTTTTCTGTCTGTGTGTCTTAAAGTTTATATTTGCTCATTTTCGAATAGAAAAACTGTGCACGTGATGAAGTACTTTATATACTTGATGTGGTCTTCATCAGTATGACTTAAGCTTGTCATCCTGGCTGCTTTTTTTTTTTTTTTTGGCTAGTAGTATAGAACAAGCAGTTAGTGGGGTGTTTCGGTGTTTCACTGTAATTTGCTTGAATAGATTATGCTTCTTATCTCCGGTTTTCGGATGAATATTCCACCATATGCAAACTCCGTCTCTGCAGACATTGTTTCAAATATGCAATTTTCGTTTTAAAAGACAACACTTGTGAACAGTTTCCTCCTCCATTCTCTCAGTTTAATTAGGAAGCTCCTCCGAAAACACTAACTCCGTGTGTTCGTCTAGATTATTGTGGCGTATCTCTCTTACTTTCTCTTCTAATTATCAATAGTTATGTCGTAATAAGATTGTTAACTTTTAGATCCGCCACAATTACGATATTTTATTGTTTTATATCATTCTGTCCTTGTTTGTGACACCATTGCAGGAGCCACCAATGAACGAAATGAACCAGAAGAAAAAAAAAAAAAGAAAAATTAGAAATCTCGGTCCGGAGATGGGAAGTAAGGTTGAGGAAGGGGGACATACCTCCGATCCCATAACCACCACGATGTTTTAAGAAAGTAGTATTTAGCTAGATGCTTTTCGGTTAGTTTACATGACACGTTTCAAGTTGCTTACTCTCATCTATAGGAATCCTTTAGGGCATAATTGTTTTTTTTTTTTTTTTTTCTCCAAATTTGGAAGAAACTTGCTCAAATTTTGCAGCAATTCTTTATAAAATTTGTTGTTTTGAATGGTGGATATTGAACGAAAAGCAGAAACAATCTTTACAATATTGCTTATTCACGTGAAGAAACTGAAGAAACTACTACGATAGTAGATAACAAAGATGAACAAACTTCACTACAAGCACATCCTCACTGCACTTGTTACCCGTGGGCTCGGCTTATGCATCGTTTTATAGATTATGGAAGTACTTCCTAGCAAAAAATTAATTCCCCACCCGTGAAGTTTGCTTTCGAGCTACTTCTAAACGGTCTCATAGTCAAGCGGCAGTACATAGCTTGACCTCTTTCTCATTGTAATCTCAACTTCTAACTTTAGTATCAATTATTTCCCTCTCTAGAGTATAATACTGCATATGGGGCTGATCGAGACTCACTCACGGTACAAAAAACTTTCTTTGTTGCAAAGATTCAAATATAAGGTAAACACCTCAATGATCAAATGACAACTGCGATAAGTCTTCACTTGTTCAAAGACATCTCCCCTTTACAAATAGTCATACTAATTGTTATCAAGATCTACTCAATCAGTAATGTTGCACCAAATGTATTGATTAAAATTGCCCGATTGATTGAACACAAGCATGTGGTTACATGGGACAATCACAGTTTGAATATGTTGTCAGACTTGAGTAGTCTACGAGAATACTTCAACGATGAAGCATGTTTCACTCAAATTTTACGGTTTTTAAAGCAAATTCACTCGATTGAGGACTTGGATGGAGTTATGAAGGGGTTCAAAGAAATGGTTACTGACGAGAAACCAACAATCGAAATCAGGAAAACGTTTACCCCACAGTCATTGTTCGGAGCTTTTATTGTACAGGCGTGTATACTCTACGAACTGCTTGAATTCCGTCAGCTTATTTGTTTGTATCAACTGTTGGACCAATTTCGGGGAACTAGTTTGGAATCACAAGATACTATGGAGAAAGATGAGCTACAAATAGCGCTCGAGGCCCAACTAGCGAAAATCAGTATCAACCCATCAAACGAACTACCCGTCTCCACAACAAAGCTGTACTTGGATCAACTAATCAATGAACAAGTGACGATATTGGAGACTTTTGGAACACCAACTCCAACATCTTTGAAAGAAGTAATGCGATTAATGGGCTCGTCTCGTGGCTCAATTGAAAACATCATGTTCAATCAGGTACCCAACTACTACTATCTCCTGTACTTGGAGAAATTGGCGCAATTGGATTATAATGGTGCTGTCGATTCCTTACACCAATATTTTGACTACATGGTTAGTAACAATTCAAAATATTTTTACCATTTTGCTCTAATATCAAAGGCTTCTTTGCATCAGTATTTTGGCGAAGACCAAAAGGCAATAGACAGCATTGAGGAAGCGGTAAGTGTGGCTAGAGAGAACAAAGATAATGCAACACTCACCTACATTTTGAGTTGGTTTTACAATTTCATGCACCACAAGCCACATTTATGGGCTCAACAGTCATTGTTTAGCAAAAACAGTGGCAATCATTTGTTGGACTTTATTATCAAAAAAAGCTCCGGAGTGAATCAGCTGTTGCTAACGGTAAATTTGGGATTTGAAACGCTACACATGATGAATAATCTGCAACCTATTTCCACTTACGCAGCGAATTTGGTTAAAACAATGTATGTTGCACTGAATGATCTGAAATCAACATTTTCGCGAAGTGCTGATGTGGCATCTATTGTTTGGGATAGAATTGGTATTGCTTCATTGAGTGAGGTATACGGCGAGATTGCACTTTGTTACAGCGAAAACTCATCGGAACATACTACTTTGGAAGCAAAGAGACTATATCGTCAATTTCAAAAGGGTATCAACTGTGAGCAAGTGTATCTACAAATTCTGAGTTTGACTCCTCATGATAGTTCCTTGAAAAACGCTGTAAGAATCCAAACTTTGTTAATGCAGATAAAGTTGTACTTGCAGCAAAAGAGACTTCGCAAAGCAAAAGAAGTTTTGGACTTTTTAATTTGCAGCAAGATCAAGGACATATCGGTCAGGAATGAACTTTGTTTGCTTGACATTGAAATTGATATCGAGTACGGCAATTACAAAAGTGCGTTAGGCAAGATTAATACCATGCAACATTGTGATGATTACATGAAGATTAAGCTCAACTTGCTAAAATGTCAAATATTTGACGGCTCCGGTGCTGTGCCCTTGTCGCTATTAGTCCAGGTGATATCTTTGTGCAAAGATTATGGTTACGTGTCTTTGTTGGTGGAAGCTAGTGTCTTGCTCCTCAGAACCTTACAGAAGCAAGGATACGATGCGGATGTGAAGAGATTTGCTGATGAAGTAATGCCAATTGCCTTCACTCATGGCGACGAGAGTCTAAAACAGTCGGCACTTGAAATAGTTAAGAAATGATTTACAATACCAGTTTGCTATAATTTCAATTGTCAAATTTATGCAATCTCTCAACCCACATCTATACATCTCTCACCGCAACTTTTTACTTCCTCTTGCTGTGCTCTTCAACATCCATTCTAGCAAGAATGAGCAGCGCACTTTTCAACTGTATAACATTTGCAACCTGTTTGAAAAACCAAATGGGCGCACTCAACACTGCCGTAACAGTACCTAGCCAAAAGAATCCATAATAGTGCAAGTATACCGCAACATAGAAAAACTCATTCACGGCACAAACGATAAACAAAACTTTCCTATTGGTGTAGTACAATGAAAGTAGCTTGGATTGCGATTCATCAACATTCTTGTGTGATGTGGATCCAGCCGATAACATGGCATACATGTGAATGTAATGAGAAGCCAAGTCCAAACTAACCAATAATTGCCAAATGAAAAAATACCTTGGGTATAAAACAGCCAAATAAACAATCAAACTAGTGGTGGCACAACGATCGGTAACCATGTCCAAAACGGCACCAAATCTAGTTCCTTGATTGAACTTTCTTGCGGCGTAGCCGTCAAATGCATCCAAAAATCCTGAAATACCGTAAAAAATCAATGTGGCCACGGGGTGACTTGGCATGAGAAGGAATGAAATGACTGCTGTAATGATACGAAAGTATCCAATCAAATTGGGAATATATAGAAGTATAGTTTGCACTGTGATATCATGTGAAACACCCGACGAAGTTGATACTGGTTTCGTGGTCATATCTTGGTTGTTGTAATTGTTGCTGAAAAGATATTGTGGGGAGTTGCTTTAAAAGTCTGCGTCGGCGGAAGTCGGCGGAAACAATGGTAATTAAATGAATTGAAATGCGCGCAGCTGGGATTTGTGCTCTGTATCTTGATGCTGAAATATGAATTAACGTGAATGAACCAACTTGCAAACTTTAGCTCTCAAGGTGTTGCAAAAAGTTGTTCCAAAAGAATCAAGAAAACAGTGGAAAATTTGTTGATCTCAAAAAGTGTGTTTTGATAAATTTTCAAATTCTCGTTTGACTTTTGACTTCTTCTTGACAGATCGAGAGAAAAAATTTTGTTCACTTGAAGCTCTACTATTACTAGCTCCCCCAACGTGTTTCATCACTTTACATGACTGAATTTGTTCAATATGAGGTTGTTATCACTTTGAAAGATAACAGTACAGCAAGAGGAACCATTTCTTATGTTGACGAGAAACTGATCACTCTATCCAATGCCTTGACATCAACAGATCGGAAAATTCAGCCCCTGGTGGAGTTTTTAAACACAGACATTGCTGATTTAAAAGTGTCGCAACTTCCTCCCTATAGACCCAAATCCAATGACCAACAGAAAAAGAGTAAGAAGCAAAAGAATGAAGATATTGTAGACGATGCAATTGTCTACTCGTCCAAACCTTCGCGTTCTAATACTCCCAAACCTGAGAAATCAAAATCAAAGTCAAAATCGAGAACTGAAAGTTCCGACTTGGAACCGGAGTCCATTGAGAATGTCAAAAACGAGGAATTTGATTTTGAGGCTAATTTGGCCATGTTTGATAAAAAGGCTGTTTTTGAGGATTTCAAGAAAAATGACCATACAAGTATTAGCGATCGACTCGTGGGCCATAATAAAGTTGAGAAACCAGCCAAGCAAAAGAAACAAAAGTATGACAATGATGAAATGGTGTTGCAAGACGTTGCCAGGGATAATTGGGATCAAATTGGCAAATCGCAAGAAAATTCAAGAACAAACACCCCGAAATCTGATGGTGTTAAAACCCAAGGTAGAGCACAACAGAATCCTACAGAAGCAAGAAATAGGAATTTCAAGTTGATAAATTCTGAAAATGCCTCTCCTATTCAATCAGCATCACCAGTACAGCTTTTAGAAATTGAGCGATTATCATCTGACAATTTCGGTGTGACACCAGCAATGATGGCGGAAATATGTGCTACTAACTTGAGCAAACTTATCATCGATCGTTGTCTTGGTGGATCAGTTAGATTGAGCAATAAGAAAAATCACAACTTGCCTCCATTGGTTCTTTTGTTGGTTGGTAGTGGACGATGTGGGAGCAGAGCATTTGCAACTGGTCGTCATTTAAGTAATCACGGAGTCAGAGTGCTAGCGTTTGTGATATCGTCAGATGAGTCTGACACTGAATTGCATCATCAATGGAAGATCTTTGAGTCTGTTGGTGGTAAGGTGGTGACATCCAGTTTTGACCTTTTGATTGATATAATACGAAATCAATTAAACACTCCAGTAGAACTAATAGTTGATGCTCTTCAAGGGTATGATGACCATTTGGAAGATATATTTTATGAACCACAGGATAAAAAAACATTGACTTCTTTGATCAATTGGTGCAACTCCTCCGAGCAATCAAAAGTCATGTCATTGGACATCCCATCGGGCATAGATGGTGGCTCGGGAATACCTGATGACGAGCTAAAGGTTGACTGTTCATGGTGTATTTCCATGGGATTACCACTAAATGGTCTTCTTTTGGCTTACAAGAACAATTATTTAAGTGATGATGACATTGTACACTATTTGATTGATGTTGGTATACCTAATAAAGTATTTCAAACGAAGCAAAATTTGAGAAAGTTTGATAATTTTTGGTATACTGCAGAATCATCCATTAAATTGGATGTTGAAGCTTAGTATTAAAGAGAACAAAGCTAGTGTATAGAAAAGTTTAGAGCGACAGAAATGAAGAAAAGAAAAAAAAAATGTTGTAAACATAGAAAATTGAACCATCGAAGAGTAAACTCCAAACATTATTATACCCCAGTTGTTTCAATCCCAATGTTTGAACAGGAGCGCAACAATATTTACGACAATTGGGGTGCTTCATCTTCGTTTAGTGCGAGGAGCAACGGAGTGGGCAAATCAACAAACTTTTCAAAACCAGGATCTGGAAATTTCTTTCCATATCAAGATCAGCAACCAGGATTGGGAAATGAGAAATTGCCACTGAAGAAGTCATTTAACCTTTTTGGAAACTCATCGGATCTGAAGAAACAGAGCCCATGGAGTCATACTACACAGGGATCGTCTGCAGAGTTGGAATCATCATTTATTCCAAGTGGTGATGATAATCAAAAAAAGTTACATATTGCAGACTCCCATTTCACGTCACAGTTGTTTGAAAATGGCAACAATTATGGTAAGGCAAATTCACACAATACGGATAAGCTATTTGGTAATAACCCACCATCAACCAATCTCACGATTCATCGAGATAATGGAGTTGCAACTTTTTCCATCAATGAAAACAATAGTTCACCCCAAAACTCAGTCTCCGTAACATTTGGTAATTATACTTCACTTCAGCCCAAATCGAGACTTGGTAAGCTATTTAGTTACTTCAAAAGGGACAACAAACCAAAGGAAAAGTTGCTGAATATCCACAAAACTCCTCATGTTACCCCCAAAACATTTTCCAGTCCCTCGTACAAAGCTATTGATGCGAGAAGGATTGGAAGTATGAAAAGACTTGTACTCAAATCGAAACCAATAAAGTATCATTTGATTGATGTCAATAGAGTATTGAGTTCAAAGAGAGGTGTTGCTGTTGCTACAAATGTATCTGCTACGAAACTTTTAACTCAAGATGTGGCTTTCGACGACGATGTGGAAGACACAGAGGAGGAGGTGCAGTACAAGCCGTTTACCTCAAATGTTCTGGCTAAGAATTTCGAGGAGAAAGAAACCCCTAATCCTGTCACTGAAAAACAGGATGGGAAAGAAACCTCGGCTCAGCAGCATAATGGTTACTGGACGTACCCTTCCATTGAAGACATTGCTAAAATGGACCCTACTAGTCTTGAAGGTGTGCGAAACTTCATTATTGGTAGAGTAGGGTATGGTCAAATTGCATACGATTATCCTGTTGACTTGACGAGATTAGTCGCCAATGCTGAAAACAACGGGCACCTGATAGCTGAAGAACTCTTTGACAACATTGTCATTTTAAAACAATCGGCTGTTTTGGTTTACCAAGGGATTGATGATAAACCTCCCTTGGGGACAGAATTGAATGTGCCCGCAACTATTACCCTCGAAGGAGTCAAGCCAAAACCAAATTTATCTATGGAAAATCACATTGATTTTTTGAAGCGTCAAATTGGTATGGAATTTGTTACATATGACCCAATAACCTATGCTTGGGTATTTAAGGTGAAGCATTTCAGTATTTGGGGCTTAGTTGACGAGGATGACGAGAATCAAAAGGATTTGGTCCTGTTGAAGAGGAAGCAGGATTTAAAAGAAGCGGATGCATTGGTTGAATACTCCAAACTCTATTCAGATGATAGTCTTGATCAAGAGGTGAAGAAACAGAAATTGAATGAGTACTCAAAATTTGTTCCTGGAGGTTGGGGCTCGACTTTGCCACCCGATGACAGCTTATTAAAGCTTAAGCAGTCACTTGTGACGGACGAGATTTCCGGGGTTTTGAACCTGTACAGAGAGCTTGAAGATGATACCATGGCTGGTAGAGTTGGCGGTATCACCATTGATTCTGATATCGATGAGATCGAAGAAGTTGAGGAGGTAAAGCTAAATGCTTACGAGCCAGTCATTACCGATATTGCTGTATTTGATGACATTAAAAACAAATCAACATTCCCAACTACAGATAACTGGTTACTTCAATTGGAATTGGCAAATCAATACAATTCGGCAATGGCTCCAATGGTGCCTGAGAGCAAATTCCCAAAAGGTGAATTGACTCTTAGTAAAGTTGATGAGATGCTTTTTTCACAAACTAAAATTAAGAGTAAGTCGGCTCTGGACCAGAAGGGATTGGGAAAATCGAAAACGGCACTCGAGGATGTCTCAGAGAAAACCATCGACTTCATTTTCGGTAAAATAATCAGTCAGTGTGAGCTCGCACAACTGACTGATCTGATGCCACAACTTAGAGCCAATGGTTTAACTTTTGCTCAACTTGCTAATAAAAGAGACAACTCAGTCCTTAATTCACAAATTGAATTGGCTTCAATATTGTTTGACTCGAGTAATGATATAGAGTCTAATAGATTAGCACTTTTCGGCGAGTGGCTTCAAAGGTACAATGAGAATCAAATTGCAGATCTACTTGAAGCAAACAAGGGTGACGAATTGTACTGCACTTTCTTTTACTTGTGCGTCAACAGGAAAGAAGAAGCTATTGAGAGAACATTGATTTCCAAAAATGAGCATCTTGCCGTGATACTTTCGTTGGCCGATTCAAAAAACAGCCTCGTCAAAGAATTGGCTACCGAGCAGCTTGAAACGTGGAAAGAGACGGATAGCGAGAAGTATATCCCAAAATCTCTCGTTAGCATTTATCAACTCCTAGCAAGACAATTAGACCAGGTAGTGGAGAATTTACCATGGACCATTGTGTTTGGTGTCTTTTTGTATTATGGCGATGTTGAGAATTTAAAGGAGTTCATTGGCAATTTTGAATCCAAACTACCGAAAGAAGATCCCGTGGCAGATTTGTTGAGATTGCAATTGAATGGTATCGATTTTACTTCGATGTTGAACTCCAATTTCAACAAGACATTGAAGTGGCTCATCTGTCTTGTTTTGGCCGATTTCGATTACGACGAATTATCAAAGAATTTAGGTGATGTTTTGGAGAAAGCTGGTATGTGGAAGGAGGCATTGGTTGTCTTTTCCTCTATTTCGGATGACAATTTGAAAACACGGCTGATTCGAAGCTTGATCATCACCAGAGTCGCGGAAGAGCCTATTAGTGAACATGATGAAAAGTATTTGATCACCGTGTTGAAGGTGCCAAGATCACTTATATATGAGGCAAAAGCATTAGAGAGAAAGAATGCAGGTGATTATTGGAGTGAGGTAAATGCACTAGTTGAAGTTGATCTTTGGAGTAAGGCACATGAAGCTATTGTTACGCAACTAGGTCCACAAACAGTTATAAAGAACTCACCAAGTGGTGTCAACAAACTTTTGAACTTGATTGATCAGTTTCCCCAGCACGGTTCTATCATCCCCTCATGGAACAAAGGGGCTGGCATATATCAAAATTACTTGAAGTTGCTTGAAAACACCAATGATATTGAAGTAATCATTTTTTTGATTGAATTTTTGCCATTAACTAAACCAGAATCGGCCAAAGAAAAATTGGCCATCAATACAATCGCCAAATTTGTGGGAGATTTGGCTTTAGAAGATAAGAGGGTACCTCAGAAAGAAAGAGAAAAGATATTTCAAATGCCTTTGGATAAGGTCAACAAAGCTTATTTTGAATTAAGACTATCTAGAGCTAATTAGATGATATAATTGCGTAGATGATGGATGAAACCTTTCGTTATATGTCGCTACCATAAACATCGGAAAATCGGATTACAAATGACTTTTCTGAAGAATATCTGGTTACATTCAACAAGTATACAAACATGTCACCTAGTCAACAAGCTGAAGATCTGATAAATTACAAGTTGAAAGAGGCTGAACCCGAACATTGCCCAGGTCCAGAGTCTGAAACGGCAGGAAAAGATGACGCGTGCAAAGGGTGTGCGAATCAAGAAATTTGCTCTTCACAAATACCGAAAGGGCCTGATCCAGATATATCCTTGATCAACAGCAGATTAGCAAACATTCAACACAAGATACTAGTCCTCTCAGGGAAAGGCGGAGTCGGTAAATCCACGTTCACGTCTATGCTTGCTTGGGCAATAGCAGCCGATGAGGATTTGGAAGTTGGTGCCATGGATTTAGATATATGTGGTCCATCACTACCGCGCATGTTGGGGGCAGGAGAGAATGAAAGTGTTCATCAGTCAAATAGTGGCTGGAGTCCCGTTTTTGTTGCCGATAATTTAGGACTAATGAGTATTTCCTTTATGCTTCCTGATAGCGACCTGGCAATAATATGGCGAGGAGCAAAAAAGAATGGTCTAATAAAACAGTTTTTGAAGGATGTAGATTGGGGTGAACGTTTGGACTATTTGTTGGTGGATACGCCACCAGGCACAAGTGACGAACATTTGTCGGTAACGTCATTAATGAAAGAGGTTGGTATTGATGGTGCATTGATTGTAACTACACCTCAAGAAGTGGCGTTGTTGGATGTACGGAAGGAAATCGATTTTTGTCGAAAGGCACACATTAAAATCTTGGGTTTGGTTGAAAACATGTCAGGATTTGTATGTCCAAACTGTCAGGGCAAGAGTCAAATTTTCAAAGCTACTACTGGTGGCGGTGAAAAATTGTGTAAAGAGTTGGGAATAGATTTCTTGGGTTCAGTGCCTTTGGACCCTCGAATAGGTAGAGCTTGTGATGAGGGAGAGTCATTCTTTGACTTGTATCCCGACTCCCCTGCATCGACGGCTATTTTGGATGTTGTTGATGCTTTAAGGGATAAAGTTGAGTTGAATATGAATGGTCTTAAGTTAGAGTGAGCTCACAGAGCGGGGGAGTTTGTGTATAGAGTGAAGTATATAGAGATGATCTTCAAAGGTTATAGCATTAGGCGACGCTGAATCAACGTACCATTTTAAAAGAGAAGTGAACACCATAATCAGTAAACATGACATATATGCATCCAATCCTCGTGGGCGACCAAAGTGGGAACTAAAATGAAGAGTACTTGAATACAGAAAATGTCGCACGAAATAACTACTTCACGAAATGCGCCTGTCAGTGCGCAACCTACTCTGAATTGCCTCATCTCTTTACTTCCTTCCCCAGAAATGTGCATACTATGTCCACTATTGAAGATATCATCAAGCTGATTCCAGCATTCAAAGAGTCACGGTTGAATTCATTGTATTCCAACTTTCAAAAAAACAAGCAATTGAACCCTGAGGGTTATGAAGCAAACATTCAGGCTTGGAAATCCTTATTCACGAAGATCATAACTTCAAACAAATTTGAGCCAGAAAGTGTTGTATCGATTCCCACTTACAACCCTAGCTTGAAAGAGCTGCTCAGCTTGCATCCATATAATGAGCCCAAGAACTTGAGTAATATCTTGCAGGAATTTGTTAATGACAAGTTTCTAATTCCAGCATCACTATATACAACGGCAAAAGAGAGCTACTTCGTTACCATCAGTGGGCAATTCCATATCTCACAGTACTTTTCAGTTAATTCCTGGCAGCAATGGCGAGCATTGAAATCGTATTCTATCGTGAAACAAGGTAGGTTGGTGGATGATCGATTCATCTATTGGGATGAGCTAGTAAAGCTAGGGCAAAAAATTGCTAAAGTAATCGAAACCAAGGTGAAGGGTGACACTTACTCGAGTATTTTGTTTAACCATAATTTACTTTTTGATGAGATATCAAAGCACGTTGCGATCACCTCTGTGGATTATGACTTATTATTGAAGCACTTGTCGCGTGATGTCAAATTACTTCAAACGAAAGTTATTGATGGTGTCACTTTTATAAAGATATCACAGGAGGAGATAAGTCCGGAGGACCAAGCCGTAGTACAAGTGAAGCAAACGATAAACAATCTTGAGACTAGGGTCAAAGAAGTAGAATCAAAATTGAATAGTATCGACTTCAAATCAGTGTTGAAACTTCCCAAAGATGCTCAGAAGTCAAGTTTGAGACTGAAGATGGCTATGAAAGCCAACTTGGTGAAACTATTGGATAAGAATGTGAACCTCGAGTTGGAAATGACAACCCTATTGCAGAAAATCAATGACTCCAATTTCAACTCGGCTTACTTTTCTGTCTTGGAAGCAAGTGCCAAAACATTATCGAAGCTTAATAGTCAGTTAAAGATAGATGACGTTGATCGAGTCAAGGTTGATATTGATGAGGAGATAACGAAGGAAGAAGAAATTGGTGATGCACTTGCTGGCGAGGCCGAGGATGTGGATGTGGATGAAGAGTTGAACAAAATGCTCGATGAGGAAGAGAAGGCTAAGGAAGAAGCGGCTAAGGAAGAAAATGTTAAGGAAGAGAAAGCTAAGAATGATAATGCAGAAGAAGAAGCTAAGCAGCAAAATGCTGATAAGGAGAAAGAACGAGAGCTTTTGAGTCGATTGGAAAACTTGACTGTCGATGATGTAATTAAGCAGTCTCCACAACATGACAGCCCGGCAACGATTGTTCCTTTCGAACAATCGCACTAGTCGATTGAGATTGCCGCTTTTGATAATAAAAAATGCTAGAGTAGAATTTTTGACCTTCAACTAATACTTTACTATCAAACAACTATAAGGTTTATTATACACGTATATAGTTTTATCCCAAAATTTGTAGAATTTGTTGAGTTAAATTATACAATTCCACTTTTGGATCTTCATATTGATCATCGGGATTGACTTGTCCATTCCTGTCACCTTGATTTAATTGCAGCTGTGAGTTACTCATTTGTTTGATACCTGTAAGTATCGCTTCATCTTCCTTGATAAAGCTATTAAATTCGGGGCTGTTTGATTCTAATAATTGCAATATCGTCCACAATGCAATATGTTCAAATGTTGCACTTCCCAGCTCCAAAAATCTAATCAAGAAACCATGTATACCTTCGTTTGGTTGTTGCCAATTGTTCAAAATGTATTGCTTGTGGTCGGGTGATACTCTGGAACACAAATTGGCTAATGCAGCAGCCGAGTTTCCACATACTTCTCCGTTTTCAGAAAATGTTAGTGGGATCAACACGTCGATTATATGCGCTTCGTACAACTTTGGTTTCAAATCATCAGCCAATGCCAAGATTGCAAAACAAGCGCTAATTTCCAGTTGAACAGATAACGGGACTTTCAATACTAAATCCTTACATTTATCAACAGCTCCAGCTGCCAACAATGCAGTTCTATTCTTTTCACTAGATGCAGCCAAATTTCTCAAGGTGGACACTGCGTGGCATTGAATCTCTTCTGAATCGGTGTAATCCAACAAGTCGACCAATGGTTTTAAAAATCCTGCTTCAATAATTAAAGCTTCGTTCAAAGGATGGATCGATATGTTTCTAATACAAGCAACAGCTGCAAGAATCAATGGTTGGTGGTTACAAGTCAATAATTGCACCAAGTGTGGTAATCCTCCAGCTCTAACAATCTCAACTTGGTAACCACTGTCGGAGGCCAAGTTTCTCAATGCTAAAGTTGCCTGACATTGAACTCTAGGTGACGGACTATCCATCAAGTTCACCAACTGGCTAACCAACTTTGGCTCGGTATTGGCCAATTTTCTTCTGTTGGTTTCATCAACAGCAATGTTGGATAATGCTGTGGTACAGTAATACTGTACATCAGCATCATCATTGGAAAGCAATGATACTAACACAGGGACTGCCCCTGCATTTACCAACTCTTGTCTATTTTCACCCAGATGTGTCATATTCAAAAGTGCACCGGTAGCATTTCTTTGAACTCTAATGTCCTTCAGCTTGGCCAATTTTGTCAAGGGTATCAAGGCACCACTTTTTGCAATTTTAGACTTATTGTCATCTTGAGTGGCCAAATTGGTTATGCATCCAACAGCATTGCACTGAACTTCAATGTTTGTAGACATCATTTGTCTAATCAATGGCTCCAATCCACCCATTTCAACAATAAGAATTTTATTCTCCGTATTCACTGCCAAATTTCCCAAAGCACCACATGCTGCTCTTTGAACTTCTGAGTCATTAGATTGAAGCAAGATTAATATCGGTTCTAGTACATCTCGATTTACCTCTCTGACATCCTTTTCGGTTATTTCAGCAAATGCTAATGCCGCACTTCTTTGCAAGTCGATATTCTCAGAATACACCAATGTACTAAGTGCTCTTAATGGTCCATTGCTGAAAAAATCAACATCTGATCTATTTTCCAAATATTGCAACAAGGCTGATATTGCCTCTCTCTCATTTTCAGCTAATAACAATTGGTTTTGACTTCCGTCTCCGCCATGTCCGCTTAAACAACTGCAACATGCACCCATGACTTTGTTGATTCTAGTTTCTATTCAGGCTGTTTTAAAAAGTTGTTAGTAAAAGAATTGATTGTTTGCTGGCGGGGGCTGAATTCCGTGGATGTTTTGTTTCCGTTGGCGTGTTTTAGGGTAAACTCCAATGTAGCAACACAATATTTCTCTGGAGCACAGGCAGTTTGCAATCTGGCTAAAATAGTAGGTGCAAACAGAAACGAAAGTTGGTTATTGATGGATTTGGGATGAACAAAAAGTTTGCCACTGGTTTCTTGTTGATTGAAGCAGGGGTTGGGTGGGGGGACTGATTGTTTTTCTGTCGTCGTTATCGTTTTTGTCTGTTTCGATTGCGTTTAATTTCAATGTCGTCTAATTTTCAATGTCGTGTGTCAAGTGAAGTTGGTCATCTGACATTCACGCTTCTATCACGTGCATTTCACATGGGAAATCAACAAAAATTCGCTTTCAATCATAAACAACGATTCATCCCATACCATTTGCATTCTTTTACTCAACGAGTTAGCAAGTGGCTCTTTATTGCTGGAGCTTTTGGATTCACATAACGTCTCACAATGAAAATTAGTACATGGAATGATAGAACTAACGAGCTTCTGCATGTTATTGCGGACCCTTTTCTACAAGATCATAGCAAAACATGCTTGGATGAAGAAATTCAACCAGAGTTTTTCTTGAACGAATCAGACAACAAGGTTGATGCATTTCTTAAAAGCACCATCATCAAGTCTATGGACTCGTGTATTTTCCTTCCCCCAGCAATCAGAGAGCGTCAAAAACGGAAACCTGAAGAAGATTTACAGAATGAGTTAAAAGCAAAGCTTCGCCGTAGTGTGGCATCATTGCATGATACGAAAAGGGAGCCAATAGTGCCATCATTGAAAACACAAGATCAAATAGAAGAGGAGCAAATGCAACAATTTTTATCATCAGAAATGAGCCAATTGGAAATATTATCTATGCCTGAGCATTATCCAGTGAAGACACAGTCTGTGTGTTCCTTGACTGAGCTATACTATTTGACTCAAACATTAGCGTCGAGTAAACTACTACCAGGAAGTCACAAAGCCTTGACGACTGGCAACTACGAATTGGCACTTTTGGAAGGAAAGGTGGCCGTTTTATACTCTCGTATTGAGGAATTGAAGAGACAAGGTAAGTGGTCCTCAAGGCAACCAAAAAGATATCATGATCCGTTCACTTATAAAAGCAGGCTAAATAAATCTAAACACGCCTGGGATTACTTATTAGAAGAAGCAAGTTGGATGGCAGAGGACTTTCGTGAGGGAAACAAATTTAAAAAATACTGTTGTGTGATTATTGCCGATGCAGTAAATGCTTATTGGAAGCTTGGGAAGGAAGCAACTTGTGTAAAGAGGAAAGCGGTTCCACTTGTATCGGAAAACATCGAGGTAATAGTTAAAGATGATGCAAATGCATCAACCAATGCTTCTGTAAATGTTTCAGCGATTGAGGCAACTAACCATACTGTTGATCCAAGGTCGCTTTTGGAAAGCAAGGTTGACGAGTCCGAAGAATATGCAGCAAAAACAGCATCAGATGTGTTTTCATCGGTTTTTGCAAAAAACAACTCATCAGTGTTTGTCAGTCTCGAGGAGATGAACAAACATACAAAGTCAATCATCAAAACTATACCCAATCATGTGGCCCTCGAAATTAACAACAAAAGCAACAAATCTAAATCGATCGAGCCTTATGAACCACCCTTAACAGCGGTATCAAAGCTATTTTTACCATTTGAGAAAGATCAAGGTTGGCACAAGATTGTATTAAGGACAAGTTCCAATGAACGAATGAAAACAAGCAAAACACCAGAGTACCAAAAGGGCGTGTTTGGCTCGCAAGCACATCGTAAATTCCATTATCTTAAACCTCCAAAGCCACCATTGTTGGCCAACATAGAGCTTAGATCTCCTACAATCTGGCTGCCAGAAGATGACAAGAGGCTTATACACTATGTTGCAGAATTTTGTTTCAATTGGGATCTTATCGCTGAGCATGTCCAAGTGGGCTCCTTCGCGCCTAGTTTGAGTAAGTATGAGTCCAATATTGAGAGAAGAACTCCATGGCAATGCTTTGAGAGGTATATTCAACTAAACCAAAAGTTTCAATTCTCGGATATGAAAGGCAGCTACGCATTTCATGCTCAGCAATGGCTCGAACAGGCTCACAAAACTCAGCTGACAACCAAAAGAAGAGTTTCTCCGCTTGGTGTAGGATCTGACTCGATGCAAAGAGGACATCGGAAATTGAGGTGGGCTTCAATGTTTGATGCCATGCGCAAGGCAATGAAGAAGAGAGAAATCGCACTTGCCAAGATGAATCACCGCCGGGGCACCACGGATATGCAGCAAAACGTTCAACCAGGTGCAGTCGTCAATGGCGATAAGCGTGCCAACACTAGCAAAACTCCAACGCCTGCAGAGTTGTCGAATTTGAAGTATGAGCGAGACAAGTCAATCCAGCAGAGCTCGCGAACCCGTCTTATGGCAGCTGTGGCCCAACAACAACAACAACAACAACAACAACATCAGCAGCAGCAGCAGCAGCAGCAGCAGCAGCAACAGCAGCAACAGCAACAACAACATCAGCCAAACCAGCAGCATCCGCAGCAGCGGCAGAATCAACAACAACAACATCCTCATCATTCACAGCAGCAACCACAACCACAACAGCAACACCATCCATTGCCGCCTCAGCAAATACCTCAACAGCAGCAACTACCTCAACAACAGCACCTCCAACAGCAACTCCCACAGCATGCTCAACTTACACCTCAACAGCATCATCCTCAAGCTCCTCCGATGCAACAACCCCGCATGGTACCTCCAGCCCGACAAATGGATCAGAGACCTCAGCCCAATCATCACCAACTCCAGCAGTTGCAACAAATCCAGCAAATGCAGATTCAGCAACAACAACAGCTTCAGCAGTTGCAACAGCAGCAACGACAACAGCATTCCCAACAACAATACACACCACATCTGCAGCTGCAGCTGCAGCTGCAACTGCCGGTATTACAGCAACAACAAATTATGCTGCAACGCCCACATCTGCAACCGCAACAAGCTCATGCGCAACAACAGGTGCAGAATCGATTTCAGAACCAACCACAATATGTGCAGGCTAACTCTCCTGACTTCCTGTCAAATGCTCCAACCCCTCGCCCTGAGCAAATTTTACAAAGGGCTCAACGTGCTGCTTTGAATGGGCTATCCTCCCAAACGCAAGCCACAGTTAGGGATGTCCAATATCCTCAAAACCAAATAAAGTTTCCCACGACTAAAGATGGGAAACAATTAACTAACGAGCAGATACATCAATTGTTGCAGATGGAAAAACAAAGAAGACTCTTGCAGCAGCAGCAACAACAACAACAACAACAACAGCTACAGCAGCCACAGCAGCAACAACAACAACCACAGCCACAACCACAACCACAACTACAGAATGTGGACATTCAACCTTCCCCAAACATGGGGATTGCTTCCCATCCGCAAGCTCCGATATCTCCTCAAGTTCAGCAGCAACATCACCAAGCAAACATCAACAATGCGACATTGCCTATTGGATCGCCAAATTTACAGTATCTGCCAAACAAAACAGATAATCAGAATCCTGGCGTCTATTATCAAAGACTGGCGCAACAACCCGTGCCTCAAGTACAAAATGTGCTGCCCAATCCTCAACAAAAACCGATACCACAACAAGCACGCCAACAACGACCAAGAATTCAGTTTCCACCGGCGCAAATATCGGCAATCATTAACTCAATACAAACCCAGAACCCCAATTATACCAAAGAGCAGGTGACAAAGTTGGCAGCTCAGTACTTGAATAGTCTTCATCAGCAGGCTCAAAACAGAGCAAACAAGAATGCGCAAGCACATGTACAAAGTGGTGTTCCTCTACAGCAGGGTCAGCAATTTCGTGATGCCAACACTGGAGGGAACACCAGCACGAGCGCAACTGCAAGTCCTCAACTGAGTCATATACATCCACAAAGTCAAGGTCAATAAATTGAGGCGTATATATAGACAAATAACGATACTGATGTGTAGTTTCAGGTGTTTTGGTGCTACAATTGATTTTTGACTCCTATTAAGATTCTACATATATGGGGGCCAGTTTGGCAAACTCGAGTAGGCTAATCTTATCGATGGCTTCCTTTTAGGTGGTATCTACAACTATTTGAGCATCACAATTGAGGAGTTTTATTTTTGATATTTAGTATTCTATTCGTTTCTGACATAATATAAACTGGTTTTGATTTTCTTTTTTTTCTTTTTTTGCATCAACAAATTTCCACATCCCATCGCCAAGCGTCCAAACAACAATGTCTTTAACAGAAACAAATCTCGATGATACTTTGCCTCTCTTGGGCAGAGGAAAAGTCCGTGATATATATCAAATCGACCCGTCTACTTTATTGTTTGTTGCTACAGATCGTATATCTGCTTATGATGTCATCATGGAAAACGGTATCACCGACAAGGGGAAATTGTTGACCAAGCTTTCTGAGTTTTGGTTTGATTTTTTACCCATTGAAAACCACTTGATCAAGAAAGATATTTTTCAAGAATATCCACGATTGGAAAAATATAGGGATCAGTTGCAAGATCGTGCATTGATAGTGCGTAAATTGAAACTTATTCCATTGGAAGTGATCGTTAGAGGCTACATCACTGGATCCGCGTGGAAAGAGTACAAAAAACTGAAAACAGTTCACGGATTGCCGATAGATGAGGAATTGGTGGAATCACAAGAGTTCAAAACACCAATTTTCACTCCCTCTACAAAAGCAGAACAAGGAGAGCACGATGAAAACATCTCGCCTGCTGAAGCTGCCAAGATTGTTGGGCAAGATTTATGCGACAGATTGGAAAAGACGGCAATTGATTTGTACGTACAGGCAAAAGAGTATGCCAAAACCAAAGGTATAATTATCGCTGATACAAAGTTTGAATTTGGATTAGATGAAAACAATGATATTGTTTTGGTCGATGAGGTTTTAACTCCGGATTCGTCAAGATTTTGGAATGCCAGCACATACGAAGTTGGAAAATCGCAAGATTCGTACGACAAACAATTTTTAAGAGATTGGCTAACTAGTAATGGCTTGAATGGTAAAGAAGGAGTTAAAATGACGGACGAGATCGTCGAAAAGACTAGAGAAAAATACATTGAGGCGTATGAGCAATTGACTGGTGATAAATGGAAATGAGTGGTTACGAACGGACTAATTTATACGGTATTTTCGTATTTCCATATTTTTTTGTCGTTCGTATTCGTCAGTAACTCGAAACTTTGGAGTTTCGGTGGTGTTAAGATTCTTCATTCGTAGAATGTTCAAATCTTCAAAATCTCTTGGTCCTCGAGGTCTTGATTTCAAACGATCATTCACTTCTTTTTCAACAACTGTCCAGAACTCCTTTTGGTATGCTAAACGTACCTCTTTTGCTTCTAAATCAAGTGCTTGCTTTTTAAGATTGAATTCTTCAATCATGGTATCCTCTACTTTATCCAACTGGCTCTCTTTATCGTTAATTTTTTTTTCACGTTCACTCAATTTCAACTCCTTTTCTTTGCATCTGTTTTCTCGTAATTGTATAAATTGATCTTTCTTTTTCAACTCTTCGCTTTTGTTAATTAGTTCATATTTCAACGTGTTTAGAGTTTGATTGTACTCTTTCAACTCCATCTCTTTACGTAAAAACTTTATGCTCAATGAGTTTATCAAGTCATAACATGTAGGACGAAGGTCCGGGTCGACCGTTATGCATTCTCTAATGATGGATCGCAATTGCACAGAGTAAAAATCTGATATTGGTGGAAACGTCCCGCGTTTAATTTTTGCTTGAAGTTGTAAATGAGTCTTTGCCTGGAATGGCGGTTGTTGATTACACAATTCGTACAAGACACAACCTAGAGACCAGACATCACAAACTGGCAGGTAGGGTTCATCCATTAACACCTCGGGAGACATATAGTACGGAGTTCCGACATAAGTTTTGGCAAAGTCATTGGACGTAGTCAACATCTTTGCCAATCCGAAATCACCAACCTTGAGCACACCGTGCTCGAGAAAGATATTGTCTGGCTTGATATCACGATGAATAATTACTGAATCTGAGTTGATCTGAGGCATATCGATACCATCATGCGAAGAGCTATTGAACAAGTCCACTTTTGGAGCGTCTGATCCATAATGGCATCTATACAATGCTGACAAGGTTTGTACCAAGACTTGCCATATAAACTCCTCGGGTACATTTTCTTTATTGTTTTTGAAATCCTTGATTAATTGAGATAAATCACCCCCTGAACAGTACTCCATGTATATATGAATAGTTTTGGAGTTGATTATATGATCATGTTTGTAGTATCTCACAATGTTTCTATGATTCAATTCCTTCAATATGCGTAGTTCTGATATGATTTGGTTTCTTTCTTGAGAATTCATAGACTTGTACTCAATCTCTTTGCGAACAAGAATGGAATTGTCTAGCTTATTGCGAACCTTGCGTACGGTCCCATACGAGCCTTTGCCAATCACTTCAAGCGGCTCATAATCACTGCTCATGATTACTGTGGTAATGGTCAGTCGGGTATTCTAGTGAACGAAAGAAGTATACTTCAAAAAGTTGGTTTTGAAATTTTCAAAATACTGCAAAAAAATTTCTCAATTTGGTGAAAATGAAAACAAATACACAAAGACATAACCTAACCAGCGCAAGACCCCAAATGAGATGCGCTTTGATGGAGAAAATGAAAAGGTTCAACTCATGATTAATGTTATTATCGCAGCTATATGGTACTCCTACATAATGAAGGCGCTTACGCCCATTTTCCTAACACACTCATAAGCACTAATCCAGCAATTAAGGCGATCAAAGCGAACGAAGTATGAACCACCCCCGCATGGCGCAAGTTTCCAAACAACCAGTCATGTGCCCACATCTCAATCAACCCTGTCCACAACAAGACACCAGCTGAAAAAGAGTCCAATGTACCTAATGCAATAATGGTGGATGGGTCATTACCATTGAATTCGTGAAGTGTACCAATACCAATGGCCATACCCACAGGAGTGATGATTGCAAATACAGCCGCCATGAGAATCTTTAACCATACAGAGTCTCTCAACTCTATAATTCTTGAACCCAACGCCAACCCTTCGAAAAATTGGTGGAATACAATGACAATGAATAAGGTGATAAAATAAGAATCAGCAGCTACAACCAACGTGATACCAATCAAAATTGAATGGAAAACGATACCTGCTTCAAGAATGACCACTGAAAGTTTGTCATGCATCGCTTTGGAAGATCCATTGAGCGACGTTGTTTCTTCTTCATCCGACACTGTTTTAGTAGCTTCATTTATAACAGCATCATCTTCAGATGCATTTTCCTTTGAACCAGCGAGTTTGCTCAAACGGTAAGACAAAAATCGATAAGCAATATACTCAATTACAAAGGCAATGAATATGCCCGCCATAGTTATTGAAGCGCCAGTACCTTCATAGGCTAAATGAATACATTCGTTTGACCACATCAAAAAAGCATGGGTCATTAAATGAACCAATGCAGTGGAAATAACAACACCAGTACCAAACTGTTTGACTATTGTAATGATTATATTTTCAGAAGATATTTTAAAAAATGAACGCAAGACCAATGGGCCAAAAGATCCGATTGCACTTGTGACCAATATAACGAATAAAAGTCCAATTCTTAACGGAATATCATAATCCCGATCTACTCTTTCACAAGTTTCTCCATCAGCTCCATGTACGGTGTTTCCGTTTTCGTCCACACAATGTTCAACACCTGCGTGGAAATGACATGATACACCTGACGTTGAGCTTGATTCGGAAGTAGTAGTGCTTGCTTCATTGACTCTGACAAATTGTAATTCCTCGTCACCATTTTTACAGTGAACCTCAGTACCATGCAAATGACATCCTGTATAGTTTGATTGCGGATTGTCTTGTTTAGGTTCAATATAACCTTCTTTACCATCCCAATCGATACAATATTGAACATCACCATGCATGTGACAGCCGGTCACAGTAGTGTTCGAAGTACTGTGTCCATGGTCGTGCTCATCCTCATCGTCATCTTCCACCCTGACAAATTGCAATTCCTCGTCACCGTTTTTACAGTGAACCTCAGTACCATGCAAATGACATCCTGTATAGTTTGATTGTGGATTGTCTTGTTTAGGTTCAATATAACCTTCTTTGCCATCCCAACCGATACAATATTGAACATCACCATGCATGTGACAGCCAGTCACAGTAGTGTTTGAGGCACCTTCTTCATGCTCATGGTCATGCTCCTCGTCTGCCCTGACAAATTGCAATTCCTCGTCACCGTTTTTACAGTGAACCTCAGTACCATGCAAATGACATCCTGTATAGTTTGATTGTGGGTTGTCTTGTTTAGGTTCAATATAACCTTCTTTACCATCCCAATCGATACAATATTGAACATCACCATGCATGTGACAACCAGTCACAGTAGTGTTTGAGGCACCTTCTTCATGCTCATGGTCATGTTCCTCGTCTGCCCTGACAGTTAGCGTCACTAATTGTTCCCCCAAGTTGATTCTCTCTTTCACTGCATTAGCACAAATTTGGGTTGCAAGAAGTGCTATAATCGGAACACTCGTCAATCCAGTAAACTTCATCCTATGAGCTGTGAATCTTGTTTGTTGGCTGGTTGAGAACCTATCTGAAAATTTGGCATTGAAGTGATTGTCTCGTACCGCCAGTTATATAGTATCTTGATAACCACTATCATTACTAGATGGGGGAACTCATTTCAATTTAATTCAATGATGATGCCAAGCAAAAATCGAGGTGAACTCTTCATTTAAATAATTATGACCATTAAATTTAGCGAGGATCTCTCTCTCTCTCATTCAAGGAATGGTTGCAGAACAGCTCTCGAGTTGGGCCATTTGTTATTCGGAACTTGCACAAATGGGAATATAAGCGGCAATCGAATTAACATTTAGTCTTTTCTTCTCTTTTTTTTTTTCTTGGAACCTTAAAAATATTGAAAGCAACTTGGAGGTAAGTATTGAGACAATTTCATAACTTTATACCTGCTGTCTGAATACCCGTGGCCACGGTGTAGCTCACATCACCTGGCACTTGCATAGGACAGCCCGTGCTGTGGCCCTTGCATGTTTTACAAAACACAATTGAATAAGAAGATGGTTTTCAAACAAGATTTAAAGTTGGTGATATTTACGAATATATTTTCTTGGAATTCTGCAACAATGGCATATAACCACCAAGGTGAAATTTTTTCTTACGTTAAGCCACAAATATGACACAAAGAATACGATTTCGTTAAAAAGTTGAGGCAAAGTAGTGTGTAATGCCGTGCTTGTAAGCTTCCATAATCAGATTTGCAAAGTTGGTCTGAATGTAGATCCCAACAATGTAACGCCAGAAAATCCTGCATAAAGTTGAAACAAGAAGGGGAACCCTGCTGGAAGACAGTATCATTAATTGTTTTGAATTGAGTACAATGTGACTAACAATTTCGGTACGCTGAACACAACTTTGGTAATATATATCATCTACTTGAGTGAACCATTCAAACAGAATTCAGTCACGCCAAATAGGGAAAAAACACTTTGTAAAACTCATCACCTCAATGGGTGAATTTACAAGAAGTTAAAATCTTGAAAAGCTTACTTGACTTTTGATTAAGTCTAGGTGAGTCAAGGGGCAACTGATGTACACATATAAAATCTAAGAGTGGGAAAAATTCAAAATACCTGACCATATACCAACAGAGAATAATCAAGTGCAGTGCGTACATTGTATACTCCCTAGGAACATGCAAGGCCTGTTATCAAGGAAGAGAGAAAACCAAGAGACACCATCAACAATACAACTTTGTTAGACAAGTGGGCTGTACAAGGTGTCAATGTATTTGATACACATCGAAACCATCAACTTGAAGTAAGTACGAGTATTGGTGAAGTTGTAAAAGATTGTTCACGAAAATGATCACGTTTTTATGCAGTGCTCAAGTTATTTTTCTTTGTTAGCGCTTAACCATGTAAAGTACCCACTTCGTGGGCACTTTCGTGAATAAACGCATCTGATTTACGGAGACCCTATTCATTAGTAGAAGTTTCTCTCACCTCGTCCTTGAAAAAGCGGGTAGAAATTCTTTCTCTTCTCGACCCAAGTTTCGTAGTACCCCCGACGCGCGAGGTACGTCCATTTTCGTGAATAATCTTATTATTTTTATATATTTGTGTTGTATAAATATGAAGTAAGAAGATGTGTGGATAGTAGTATGTACACTAGTATATCTACTGGCGCTGCTATGAATGTATTATGTCAGATATCGGTGGACTTAGTATTGAGTTATCCATGTAAATGGACTTTCTAATAAGGAAATAGTTGATAAACAGGATAGCACATTAAGGTGTGATTGTAATCTATAAGTCAGTGGCTAACTAACTGCACCATTGAAAAGATGTAAGTATAAGTATTTGTGAAGTTAGTGTATAGTTTCTCTTATACTTGATCTTAGGTTGCAAAATGTTTCCTGCGCTACCAGTTGATTCCTAAAATTAAAAAAACGCGAAGAACAAACAAAAGAAGCAAAGTTACACAAACACCAATGTACACGCGTGTTGAGGAACAACAATCAATTTTCGAAATGTCAACTGATTAACCACCACTACTCTTCTTCTTCTTTTGTATTCTATTTCCATTCATTCGATAAGGCCATGTCATCCAATATAGATGTCCGGTTTTCCGGCACTGGCAATGAGAAGCAGTTTATCAGACAATTACATGAAAAAGATGCGTCCACCATTAGATTCATCGACCACAACAAGGATTATTTCACATGTTTGGAATCTGATGCTGAGTTAATTGCAGATGAAATTTACAAAACAAGATCAGTCATCAAGACTTCTGATAAAACAAAGTATGTCACGATTTCACCACAAGTTTTTCAGAATGTTTTGAAATTTTGTTTATTGGAGAAGCAATTTAGGGTGGAGATTTACCACAATAGAACTTATCAGTTGTTGGTTAGTGGTACTGCTGGTAATCTCGAAAGCATAAGCAAAGAGTATGGTATAAATTTTGAGTTTCATGATTGTTCCAACTCTTCTATTGCTGCAATCAAGATACACGGAAATTCTGTTGGTGTTTGTATTATTGAAGACAACAAGGTAGATCTTTGTGAATTTGAAGACAATGAGTTGTATTCCAATTTAGAAGGGTTATTGTTGCAATTTGGTATAAAAGAAGTTGTTTTGCCTAATTTGTCTGACAAGAAACTTTTGCAAGTGATTAACAAGATTAGCAACATTGTTGTCAGTACAATTTCGGCTTTCAATACTAAAAATATTGAGCAAGATTTGGTGAAGTTATTAGAAGAAGACAACCTTCAAATGGTGTTTTCATCAAAAGGTATGAAGTTGACAGAATACTCACTTTCGTTATCGTCTTGCAATGCGCTAATTGTTTACTTGGAATTACTTGAAAATGATTCGAAAAACTTCACCATCAATAAGTATGACCTATCAGCTTATATGAGATTGGATTCTTCTACAATCAAGGCATTGAATGTGTTTCCTGAGTTCAAGTCTACTTCGATAAACTCCATTTTTGAACTTCTCAACAAGTCCAAAACACCCGGGGGTTCCAGGTTGTTGTCCCAATGGTTAAAGCAACCTTTAACCAACGTTGATGCAATTGAAGAGCGTCAAGCTTTGGTTCAATTATTAATGGAGGACGCAAGTTTGAGAGTAGCCGTGCAAAACGTCTTGACACAAGTGCCCGATATCAAGAGATTGTTGAAGAAAATGTCAATATCAATTGGCAAGATTGGTAATGAAAATAAGAAATTGGAGGACTTGGTCAGGTTGTACCAATTGGTGTTAGTGTTGCCTGAATTGGTTGACGTTTTGAAAGGTCGAGATGACTTGGTTACCAAATACTGGTTAGATCCAATATCCAAGCATCACCAATTACTACTTAAATTTCAAGAGCTTGTTGAAACGACCGTTGATCTCAAAGGGTTGAATGATTTACATTCCAATTTTGACATTAGACCCGAGTTCGATGCTTCATTGGTTTCAATAAATGAAAGAAAGCAATCCTCACTCAAACAAATTAAGCAATTACATTTGCAGATTGCTGATAATTTGAATATGGATCTGGAAAAAAAATTAAAACTAGAGCAACATCAGCAGCACGGATATTGTCTAAGACTCACTAGAAATGATTCAGTTGTGTTGCGTAATAATAAAAACTACATTGAATTGCAAACCGTCAAAGCTGGTGTTTATTTCACCACTGCTCAAATGAGAAAATTGTCTCAAGTGTACGCCAATTCATGTGATGAGTACAATATCAAACAACGGGAATTAATTAGGGAAGTGCTTTCAATTTCATTAACTTATCAAGGGGTCTTTTCTGCATTGAGCTTGGATCTTTCTCACTTGGATGTGATTGCAAGTTTTGCCAATGTAGCGTTACTTGCACCAACAACATTCACCAAACCCAAATTAATCCCCATGCATGCAAAAGAAAGAAGAATTAAACTTAACGATTCGAGACACCCTTTGCTTGAAGTGCAAGATGATGTAGACTTTATTCCAAATGACGTGCTGATGGGTGATAAATTTTTCAACATTATAACTGGACCAAACATGGGAGGTAAGTCCACATACTTAAAACAAATCGCCACTACTGGACTAATGGCTCAAGTTGGATCATTTATCCCTGCAGAACCCGGTGCAGAGTTGCCGGTTTTTGATGCCATTTTATCGCGTGTGGGTGCTGGTGATTCACAATTAAAAGGGTTGTCGACATTTATGATTGAAATGTTGGAGACGTCGTCGATATTGGCTACAGCCACGTCAAACTCATTATTGATTATTGACGAATTGGGAAGGGGGACCTCGACTTATGATGGGTTTGGACTCGCCTGGTCGATTCTGGAGCATCTTATTCAACACAAGAAATGTTTTGCTCTATTTGCCACCCATTTCCATGAGTTGAATAAGTTAGCTGAAAAATATCCGAATTCAGTTGAGAATCTACACGTTGTTGCTTATGTGGAAAACAAGGATGACATTACCTTGATGTATAAAATTGAACCTGGTATTTCCTCCAAATCGTTTGGTATAAATGTGGCTGAAATGGTAAAGTTCCCAACCAAGATTATCAATATGGCAAAAAGGAAAGCTGATGAGCTACAGAATAACGAAAATTTGAAAAAGAGTCGTGTTGAAGTAAAGCAAGAAGTAGAGCAATTAAAGTCGGTGTTGCGAAAGTGGAGAGAGGAGAACCATCATGATGTACCAACAGCAAGTGAGAGTTTAAAACAGTTGCTAAAAAGTACATCCAATCAATACATTTCCGAATTGATACAAACTTTGTGAGTTTATGATTTTATATAGATCTATACTATTTAAGAATAAACGTCTAGTGCGGTAAAATGTCATTACTGTTGCTTTAGTTTTAATTCTTGTTGCTTCACGCGATCATCATGTTCTGCTAATGTTTTTATCGCTTGGTATTTGCGTAACCCTTCAGGATCAATACATGTAACCACTGGCCAACCCAAAATCCAACTAAGGGTAAAATACTTTTCAGTACCGGTTAAGAAACATCTCAAGTATTCTTCATAAATCAAGCAATAGTAAACACCGCTTCCAGTGAAAATATGCCACCAACCATGTCCTTCCAATACAAACCCATAAGGCATGCCCCAGTCTCTTCTGGTTGATCTAACTTGATCGCATAAATGGATATCCATGTTCCACAAGATATATCCGAAAAAAAACAATCCAATCCCTAAAACAGCCATCATATTCATTTGTCGTTTAACTTTTGGGTCATGGACATATTTGGAGCACAAACTAGTTGACTTGAAAATTCCAAGAACATTCATGGCACCATAAGCAGTTTGATGTATTGTTGGATTGCGAATTTGTAGATAGATAATGGTTAAAGTAGCAGCGGAAACAAAGATGCTCAACCCTACGAAAAAGGATTGTCTTTTGGTTTTGAATTCACTGAAAATCGACCAAAGTGGGATACAAGTGGTATAAATCATGGGTAACTCATCCAACAATTGGAAATGATACTTTAAAGTCATGTGGAATAACCAGGATCCCAATCCAACGAGGAAAAACCCGGCACTTGTCCACATAAATCTTTTTTCAAGATGGTTATGAAATGCTTGATAGATGGCAAATACGGCCAAACACATAAAGAATGCATTGGTGGTTGTGTTTATAGCTTCAGCGATATAAGTGGATACCACGTAGTTTTCCTCACACCAGTCAATTGTGGATGTGGGGATCCCCCAGTATCCATTCTTTTGTTCTGGTGGATATGGCCAAGCAAATGGTAACATTACAGATGATGGAATCTATGAGCGTGAGCCGAGTGCGTATGGGAAACGTTGCGATGCGTGTGGTTGTAGTGGCGGTAGTAGTAGGTAGCCACGTAGCTCAATAAGTGAATAGACTAAAGGCTAAGACGAGCTGGTGTGAAATTGAATGATGGTGGATAAAATGTCGACTAATTTATGGCACTTGTGTTAGAGAGTTGCTACCAAAGATATCCGGAAGTAAAGGGATTGGTAGCGATATCGGAATTAAAATATATGCCAGTGGATAAAAATAGAACTTCAACTTCTTGCACAAAACCTTTATTGTTTAAAGGTATTGACAAGTTTAATTTTCTCGGTATAGTATGGCAAATATGCACATGTGTGGGGGGAGTGGGACTATAAATTGCTATATACCTCCTCTTGCGAGCTTTGGTTTTGGCATACAACCGAGATTGCGTGGATTCCTTTCACCCCCAAGGCTTTTTGTGTCGCAAGTTGTCAAATAGGAAACAAGAAAAACTTTATTTTTTATCTCAAAAGGAGTTTACAGGTTTTCTAGGTAGCAGAGATTGTGTATGCATAGCTTGAAAGAAGAGAGCAGAAGAGACATGTTAGTTATTTGCTTCAGAAAGTATAACAGAGGGTCTGAAACGCCCCACGTGGTGGGGAGTTTCTCGCGTAAATAACCTGTCAATGACATAAATGGTAGCTTCATCACACTACTTCATGAATTCTCGACCCATCTTATCCAGCACTCTTCGTTCACAGGTCCGGTAGTTGTGTAAGCATCATTCATACACATCATCTCTTGATCCGTGCTGTTGTTTCCACAATTCTTCTTTCCCAATTGAATAGGCTCCGTGTCATTTTTGATTTCACACCAATCGTCATCCAATAGAGAATGAAAATGCCAATACAAATTGGCCACAACAAGTTTCATTTCCATCCATGCTAAATGCATTCCAAGACACAGGCGTATGCCCTTGCCGAAATGCATCATAAACTTGTGTTGTGCTTTCTTTCTCTGTTCAAACTCCTCTTGTGATTCCTCGGGGTACTTTAACCATCGATCTGGGATGAAATAGTCGTGCTTGGGAAACACTGTGGAGTCACGATGCATCGCATATGGCAAGCATGATATGATTGTCCCTTTGGGGATTTCAACACCAGCTATAGAGTAAACCCGATCCACTACTCGTGGCTCCGCTCCTGGGATCGATGCGTGTACTCGGGAATTCTCCAACAATAGCGCATCCAAAAATTCGAGCTTGTCCAATTTTTCCAAGTCTTCAATCACATCATCGTGACTATTAGGCTTGGAGAAAGATTCATATAGCTCATGTTGTAATTTCTCAACCATGGTGTGATTTCCAGATCGAGACAATTCGTACACCAAGTAACACAATTGCACCGCTGTTGTCTCGTGGCCAGCAAACAAATTGTCCGACAAGAATGAGTAAGCTCTTGGCCCTTTTAGTCCATTTTGTTTCAAAACTTCCAAAGTAGTGGAGTTTTTCCCATTGTTTGCCCAGTGTTTTTCAGCAATTTCGTACAATGACATTCGAAACTTTGCAATGTCCTCGGAGCATTTCATAATGGTTTTGGTGGCAACAAAATCCCAAAGTGCTGGCATTAATGTAGTCCAAAATAACATACTTGACACTTGACGATGTTTCAAGATTATGTCACGTTCAGATGGGTTGTCCATTAAATTCAGTCCATTGGTTTCTCCCAACTCAAATTTCGAAACCACATCCATTGCAAACAACCCAAATAACGAAAATACTTCAATTCCGAGACTCTTTGCTCTGTGTGACTTGTTGAACCATGGCTTACGATGTCCCTTTGCATGAGGGTTCAAGGTGGGAGCGACGCTAGCAAAGTCGGGAGATTCACCTTTGATGGAGCTTTTGTATACGTATTCTAGCATTTTCCTCGTTGACTCAATCAAAATTCTCCTGGTGTTGTTTTCAGGCGACATGACATTTCCCTTATTGTACAATCTCATTATGATCTTTTTGTATTGTAAGTGCTGATCATTGGGCAACGAGGCAAAGATATTATCATGGCCATGGTTGGTAAAATTGGCATAGAATGACGATTTGGGGAAATTTTTGATGTAAATATCATTGACATATTGTGGTCCATAAACACTGATCTCTTTTGGTGATAAGATGACGATGGGGCCATAGATCTGATGTAGTTTATAGACTGTTTGTATCCATGTCCCGTTTCGTTGATGATTCAAGGCAGGAATTATTGATACTCGATAGATATAAGGTCCCGGAATGTTCCAGAACGGGGACGTAATGGGTGCGTAAACAAAGTAGTAGCAGCTGAATATTGCAAGTACTGAAAATAAAGTCCAAAGGAGGTGCAATCGCAAAAGACTAAGAAACACTTGGAGGAGTTCACTCAACATGTTTATTGTCGAAGGTTGAGGAGAAAATAGTTGCTCTGTCTTTGACGACGTTTAGCTGAATCAATGGTTCATTTCCACGTGAGTGAGGAGAAGTAATTGTTATCTCTGATTTCTGAAAAGGGAAAAGAAAATTCCGCGTAAAATTATGTTTTTGCACAAAAACAAAAGGGAATTGAATTAATAATCACACAATCCCAAAAAAATGCACAGCTATATGCCACACATGCATCTGAGCTTGTTGTTGTTTCATTCCAATCAAGGTGCTTCCATTAGCGTGAGTGAGTGAAAGAGCACAGCATAAACTCAGGGGTTGCTAAATTCATTCAGCACAGTTCTAAATTCTTCTGGAGCCATCTCTTATTGCTTTCACTCATACGTGAAAAGTGCCAATTCAAAAGAACAAACTTGGCTATGAAGATGCCTAACAAAGACTGTTTTGTTGGCTCATGTGTTGGCCAAAACCAACTTCGATAGACTTTCCAACACTTTAATGCTTCTTTTTATTTTGGTTGCAAATTACTTTATTCACGTGGAGTGATGCAATTGCGAAAAATAAAAAAAAAAAGAAAAAAAGAATTAACTCATCATAACAAAGAGCAGTCGTTATCAACATAGTCAAGGTGCCAGATCTATAGTATTGAGGTAAGGGGAGATTCAAGATTGTAGTCGTTGTTATGCACGATATAAATATGAATCTTTAAAACTCTACAAAAGTCTATAAATTTTATAGAAATCTATAAAATCTATACAGTCTTGAATTCTTTAAACTCTTCCGCGATGTGTATGCCGCATTCTGTCTTTACTTTATCTTTCCAACGCCCACTTCTCTCATCTTCACCTTCAGCCACGGGGACGGTAGAGTGCCAGTCTCCAATAGACTTGTAACCTAAATCCAAAAGTTCATTGTACGGTACCTTATGCTCATCGATGTAAGACTTCACTGCTTTGAAATCCCAATCCCAAAGTGGGTTAACCTTGAGAATGTTGTTGGGCTCATCAAATTCAAGCACCGCCAAGGAGGACCTTGCCCCACCTTGTGATTTTCTTCTTCCTGTTAGCACAACATTCACATTGAGTTTTTTGTATGCTCTTTGTATGGGCTCCACTTTGACCAAGTAGTCGTAATACTTATCATTTGTCTCCCACAACTGGTCTCCGTATTTTGCAACAAATTCTTGTTCAGTAGAAACGCCTGATGGTTGAAATACATTGACTTTGGAATCTTTGTAGCGATCTTGTACCCTGTTTAATAAGTCAAGCGTCTGTGGGAAATGGTAAAGTGTATCAACAAAAATCAAATCTATTTTACAGTCAGGTATTTTTGAAATCATATCAGTGATAGCCAATCCAGTCAACCCAAAAGCTGTAGTTTGATAAACGTTGGGGAAAGTTAAATACACCCATTTTATCAACTCTTGTGGCGACAACTGTTGCAACCTTTCGTTGAGAAAGTTTATGTGTTCATTTGTTAGCTTAATGGAGCTATTTTCCACAGTCATGGCGTGATATCCAAGGGGAGGTGGAAGGTTGCTTTCGTAGGTAGAAGGAATTGTGTTGATAAACCTGAAAAAAATAAAATGAGAACTTGGGTTGTTGTATGTATTACTAATTTACTCTATTTGCGACACGACACTTGACGAAGCTCTGAAATTTTTTGACAGCCAAAAGCTATTTCACACGTTACAGTTACCACAATAGTTTCAATCAACGATGCATCAATGTCTACTCATCAGAATCCTACTTTGTTGAAACAAGTATTGGCAACCACACCATTGTTTCACCTTATTCCCAAACAGAACTTGAGTCCGTTGATCAACTTGCCCCTGCTTGTTCCCATAGCAGATGATACTGCTTTAAATGAGCATATAATACGCAGTATAGGAGCCTTTGATACTGAGCAAGCTAGAGATTTTGAACGAGAGTGTCAGCAAGAGCTATTAGATTATGTTGACTCGGAGTTAGATGCAATCAAGTATAAGCTATTTTCTACTCACGCAAAGGAAGATGCAGTCGCAAGGGAATATTCAGACCTTGATGCTCAGATATTGGACAATGAGTATATCGACTCTGGAAAAATCCTCTCCGGGACTGGTAACGAACTTGTGAAAACGGGAAGACTATCTATTCGAAAAAAAACACCAGCTGGTGATGAAACGTATGTCCCCAAACATAATCAAAAGTACTTTAGGAAATTCGAAAAGGAGTTTATGCGTTTGAACCCAACTTTGGATGAGGGCAGTCCCAGTGTTTCTGATGATGACTTGGTTCCCATTGTCAGTATTATCCCATCCAAAGCAGGTGGTCATTTGAAGAAACTTAATTTCGGAAGGTTTAACCAGTTCCTTCGCGGTGGACAGAAATTGTTTACGTGGGAGGATATGGTGGTCATTTGTGAAACATTAAGCAATATTGACATGTTTCTGGACCAGGATGCTAATGATATAGTCAAGATTCTTGAAATCTGTTTCGTTGCATTGTCTGAAGCATTCAACAAGTTGAAAGATCACAAGATTGTTGATTTCGATGACGTTAAATCAGTCTTGTCCGACATATTATGCGCTACATTTGCATCCAAGGCTTTGATCATCATTATCAAATACCAGATTGCCAAAGGAGTCAAAATGTCATTCAGCAAGTACACCTATCTCATCGCTCAAACACTAGAATACGTCTCTGAATATTTTGTTCTTTCGCTTGAGAAATTTACAACCGAAGACGCAGATGATTTGTCCAAAAGCTTAATTCACAAGCTGATTACCGAAACCTGTAACAGATTAAAGCAATTGGCATCGTTGACAAGCATGTCCTCTTTTGAAGAGCAAACATTGACAAAATTGGAGATGTTATGCATCAACATTGCCTTTAGCAGCAAGATAAATGCAGCCCAAAATTTGCAATCACTCATACCAGTTGATGTACTTCAAGTATCTGCTGGGCAATGTTTGGTTATGCTTTACAAAAACTCCATTGATCAAAGGGCTTTTTTGCTTCAAGAAGTGCTCGCAGGCTTCGCTATGATGAATTCGAAAAAGGGCGCGGCTAAAAAGTTCATGACAAAGCGTGGGTTTGATATTCATTTATTTACCATGATTATAAATCAATTT
Organism: Lodderomyces parapsilosis; assembly: GCF_000182765.1. Classification (NCBI taxonomy): domain Eukaryota; kingdom Fungi; phylum Ascomycota; class Pichiomycetes; order Serinales; family Debaryomycetaceae; genus Lodderomyces; species Lodderomyces parapsilosis. The sequence goes on along the minus strand of NW_023503282.1, from coordinate 29,074 downwards.
GCGTGTTGTTTTGTTGAAAGTGAAGGTTACTCATCCGATTTTATGGATTATGTTTCTCGAGAATTGATTTCAAAAGTACAAGCAAATCCAACAGAATTACGACCTAAACTTTCGTTCTTGATTGCTGACTTAATGCAACTACTATATCTCCCGGAATGGCCAGCAGCAGATTTATTTATAATATCTATTGCTACTTGTTTGATTCAAGTTTTGAGCTTACAAGATGAGCAAATTCTCGCGGAGGTCCAATTTTTGGATATTTTGCAGGACTTGGCGGTGAAATTTCTCGGAAAGCCCAATGATGGTACTTCAGTGGGAGAAAAGGAGGTGATGACTATTTTGGCAAATTGTAACGAATTTGACAAAGGGGATGCGTTGCCATTTTTGAAATCGAAACTACAAAACCTTACTGGATTCACCCTCGAATCTGAACCGACAAAAAGTAGTGAGACTACTAACTCGGCCTACAAGAGTCTTGTACTGAATCACCTTGTCAATTTCATCACCACAAAGTATTTCAACTTTCTCGAGACCCAATTAAGTAGCTCAAGAGCTAAAGCCAGAGCTAAAGCCATCAAAGGGTTGCTTTTATTTGTGTCAAAGTCTCCTCAGTTGCTATTATCTGCTCAGCTACAGAAGCAACTATCATCACGATTGCAAGATCCTGCCGCACTGGTTAGAGAAGCCATGCATGAGTTTCTCAATGAACACATTTCTAAAAACCCTGAGGAAGCACAAAAGTTGATCTACTTAATGTATTTGGCTATGGATGATTCCAGTATAACTGTTCGAAAAAGAAGCATCCAATCTTGCATGGCTGTTTTCCCATTGGTTAGTGAGCCGGTCAAACTACGTATTGGTGAGAAAATTCTCGAAAAGATATATGATGAGGAAGATGCCGTACGCAACGAAGCCATTTCAACATTAAAGAATCGATTCCTTTTCCAACCACCAGAACTTTACTTGACAAACCCTGGAGCTGTCGACATTATAAGAATTGGCAAAAGTAAGGGTACAAAATTATTGATGTCCTTTTTCAAGGATTATATATTTACCGACTCCCATGCTGTCAATTTTGTTGATTCTTTGGTTTTGTCCTCGATGCAGCTTGTAAGCAATGCAGAGGACGTTGAAGGGGGGATGTTGTTATTGTCTATGCTTGCCCAGTTGAACCCTAACCTCGTCACTCAAGATACATTGGTTGAGCTAAAAAGCTTTTATCTCGACGAAGCAAATGTAAATACTGCCGCTTACAGCTATGCTCTTGGGATTCTTGAAACAACCACAACTCGCCTTAAAGGTATCCGTCCTGAATTTTCTATTGAAATTCAATCATTCTTGTTGTCCAAAATCATCAATTTTCATCAAAAGGACATGTTGACCGCCACTGCAGCTTTGTGGAATTTGAGTAGACTAAGCTCCACTGAGGGTAAAATCGCCAATGCAGTTGTGGGAACTTTAAAGTGGGTTAGAAAACTGTGCAATGAAAAAAACTACAAGCAGCTTCCTAAGTTGGTACAGTTGTTGGGATGTTTTGGTAAACTTCTTGATCTTCAGCTATTCCAAAACGTTTTCATAAAAGAGGGATTCATGTCTGAGCGTGATAGTGTTATGAGCATCCTATTTAAGCATATATTGGCTTTTACGAAGCCAGAGTACCCTGCAACACTACGCAAATATGCACTTTCTAATTTGGTATTGGCGTGCTCAAGTCAACCAAGAATGATCACCCATCCAACGGTAATGGCTCGTTTATTGGAAGCTATAAAGACAGAACCCGCTAATGTAAAGTGTGCCATAATCCAAAACATCAACATTTATCTCGACGACTATGGAACCGTTGATGCTGCGCCACTGGACAATTTCAGATCAATTCAAGAAGTCTCAAATGTCCAGCAGAATGCATGCAAGGTTTTGGTTGATACCTACTTTGACGAAATCATCAAACAATGTACGTCAACTGATATTCAATTGGTGTTGGAATCGTTTTTGTTTGTGCGAATGTCGTTGGAGATGGGACTTGCTAATCCAATTAAAGGAATTGCTATGGTTGTCGCTTTACAAGGCTCGCCAACTTTAACTCTTCAAAAAGCGGCATATGATTTGTACAAGTACTTGTTTGACAAGTACAAACCGATTGTGGAATCGCAATTTGCCGATGGTATCAGGCTAGCTTATGCCGCGGGTCAGATTGCTAGAAACATGTTTGTATTGCTTTACAATGTTGCTGGGGAGTCGAGAACTTCAAGAAATAAATTTATCAAGTCAGTGTCAAAGTTCTTTGTTGTTAAGCCAAAAAGTAACTATTTAGCTGAGGATTTGAAGTTTGTTCTTTTTGTTATTGAGAGGGTGTCGTTGATCAAATATAAAACGATTGAGGAAGTGTATATAATCTTGGACCAACTACAACAAGTTTTGCAAAATTATGCGCCGGATTACATTCATGACCTTCGCGGAACACAAGTTGGCGATGAAAACAGCAGTGACATGGCATACTTGATCTACCTGATTCTTGATTTCTACAACTATCTTTCGGCAAAATACAACATCAGCAGTGAAAACATCGAAGGTTTCAGTTCCCGTTGTTTGGAGATTGATTTTCTGCAAGCACCAACCATTGTCAGCACACCGATTCTCCATGTGGATTGGATTTTCACCAATATGTGTAATCTCGACTCGCTAAAATTTGTTGTTAAAGAGATCCGCAGGTCTATATTTGTACATGGTGGTGAATAGATTTAGAGCTTTGTAATTCCTGGTTCGTGCTTACTCAACTGTGGTGTCTCTTTGCTCGCCTCCAACCCAAGGGCAATTGAAATCCGTCCTTGGGAGGTTCAATGTCGTATAGATCGACACCAAACAAGTCGTTTGTAGATTTGCCAAAATCAACGTCGGATGAATGGCCGATATTATCAAGCTTAATACTGCGATCAATGACAACAGAAGGGGAAGGTGTCCTAACTTTATGTGAGTTGTTGAGCTTGGGCAAGGCCAGAGATGAGCTTGCCTCAGCGACAGCCTCGTCCACTGCAACCACTCGCTCACCGTTATGGAACAATTTGGCATCATTATTAAACTTGTCCCTTTTCCTCTTCCACAAAGCCTGCTTTTCCAACAATATTTCAATCTCATTTATTGTCAATTCCCTTTTTCTTTCCATTTCTTCGTAATCCATAACGTCATTGACCTTTGTTATTGAGGGAAGGTGCCTTATCCAGTCGTATTGTTTGAGAAGTTGCAAGCTTGTATTTAGATTATCAACTTCAACTAAATTTTTGATCTTTTCCTCATTCAACATTTGCGTTTCCTCCTTTTTCATTTTACGATGGAAAATAGTGTACTTGGAGTCAGGTAATGGATCCACTTTCGTTCTTCTTTTCGGTAGTTTTCGTGGAACTTGCTTGACTTTGGTTACTTTTAATGTTGGTGTCTCTTCATCACCTTTAAAGTAGGTGTACAATTGATCACTACCGTCTGGTCTGATGTGTATCGGCTTATTCTGATACAAGTAGGCATTAATGTCATCGAAATTGAACAAGTTTTTATTCAATGTAGCCTTACTGGAGTCATCTGATCTAAGCTTACGTGATTGTTCCTTTTGCGGGCTTGACATGGATGTAGACGTAAAGTCGTCTACGCGCTTTGCAATGTCCTTTTTTTTTTTCATTTTATTCTCTACGCAATCTCCTATCTAAATTTGAAAAACTTGTCAGCATAGCTGGGGTTAAAGTCGGCTCTCTTGCTGATATATTGCCTAACATTGTACGGCTTCATACGTGATAATTGACCTTCTGTAACCAATGAGTTGACTAATTCACTCAGAACGGTAAACAAGTTACCAATTTCCTTCAAGATTTGGAACTTTTCCGATAATTCAGGAATACCCCACTCATCAATGATTGTTTGATATCGAATTGCATCCTTTGTCAATACAACACCACCGATGGAGTTTACCGAAAACTTTTTGTAATGTTCTAGTAGCAACTTTAGAAATTCATTACCAATGGTGAGTAAAATATTGATCAAGTTATCGCCCGTCAAAGCAACACTAATATTAGCATACATTTCATTCATGAACTCACTGATCAATTCACAAGCTTCCGTGTCATCCTCAATAGAGTCGCAAAGAAAATCCTTCTTTTTCTGCTTATTAAGAAATCCCCGAATTTGAGTTAGTGAATAGTCCATGATTGAATTTAGTAGCTCATTTATACTTGTTTCTTGTACCTTGACAAACTCATTTATCAAGAATCTCGCTTTCCCTTTGGCAATGGGGTCATTAGTCACACAAGGAAAGATGATTTTCTTTGCGCATGCTGTCAAGCAAAACAAAATCTCCTTTTTGAATTGAATGGAATTAAGCGTCCAGAAAAAGTTGAGGCTTTGTAGTTGAAGCTCCTCTCGAACAATTAATTTTTCAAAATTGACAATTAATACAGCCAAAACATCCAATGAATGTTCAGCTGCTTCATTTGGTGCCAATTCCAACACCCTTCCAATAGATTCGGCAGCGGTTTTCAAAAGTGTTTCAACACTATCAATCGCTTTCAAATCGTCCTCCTCAAGTTCCAACTTAGACACCCCATTATCGCTTCTTGCCTTTTCATTAATCTTTGTTTTGACATATTGAGTGAATTGAGCCAACCTTTTTTTCTCTGCAGAAAATCTGGTATGGTCGTATGCTTTGGATTGCTGACTGTATCTCAAAGTGTCCGATCTTGCCAAGCTATGATCATCACTAGTTTGTTCATTGAATGTGTCGGGATCAAGCATGTTTAAGATGGTGTTTACAATCTCCTTCAAATTCCTCTTTTCCCTCACAAGGTAAGCATTGTCAGCAAGGTACTCCTCAAATAATCCATCACTTGATTGTTCCAAAGTTTGCAGAACTTTCTGATCAGTGTCGAATTCTTCAGTCACCATGTAATCTTTGATTTGGTTGGTGAATTCTCCAACAATGCCATACAATGCTTGTAAAATTCTCACATGGGCTAACAAACTTTGTTGTAACGACAATTGCAACAATGTTGTGATTTTCCTCTTGATGGCAGTTCCGTATATTCTCTCAATAAACAATACAATAACCGTTTCTGGATTATTGAATATCTTTTTACTCAATCTTGCTTTCGATTTGATATTGAATTTAATATTTTCAAGAAAGTCGTTGAGGTGTGGTGACAAGTCGTAGTTTGTAGCGTTTGTGTCAGACCATAAGCTCCACTCACTGTCATCCAAGGTTGTATCTTCATGGTGGGCTTCCATCGAAAGCTCATTCTTATCGACAAACCTATTCATCAATGTTGTGCCTTGGTTGTATTCGTACAATATTTGCGAAACGTTGTTCATCACCCTTATATCAAAATCCCCACCAGATGTTTCATCAGAGGCCATTTCAAATTTTCTCAACAATTCTTCCTCCATTCGGTGTCCATAGGACTCAACCATTTGTAAGCATTTTAAGGTGGTGGGAATAGACTCGTCGCTAATTCTTTTGGAAAGATGAATCAATTTCTTAATATACCTAGCACATTCAATATTATCGTCTAGCTTGGAACTTGAACGCAAATTCTCTAACGGGGCATAATCTCCCTTTGTGTAGAACCCGTGATACGCCCGAATCAAAAAAATTGTCTCTCTTGACTTGTCTCGTGAGGTTGAGATTTTATTCAAAGTAGCACCCAATGGATTGATCTTCCTCGAAACATCTGATATTTTGGTGTCCAAGAGATTAAACTTGTCGGTGGTTGTAGCAATCAGATTACTCAATTCAAGAACGTTTTGGGAATGCTTTAATTCGTATGTGTCAACCTGTTTCTCCCCTCTGATCCTTTGATCATTTGCATCTGCGCTTAGCCGATTCAATTCCCTAATTGTGCTTTCAAAGGATCTGATGTATGGCTTTGGGTCAAGGTATGCTTTCTTGTTTACTTCGGCACCTTTGAGAATGTGATCTTTACTAATCTCTTCAACGAAATCATTCACTGAAAGTCCATTGAGAAAGTTATCTGCATTGAGAAGCTTCTTTATCTCCGGGTTTAGATCATAGATGGAAAATGACCCAGTGCTCATTTGGATAGCACTGACTGTGGTTGGTGGTGGGGATCGATGTTGGGGATGCGGTTGGTGGTGGGGCCAACGCCGAGAGCGATCTTTAATTTTTTTTTGTCGCGATTATTCACGACAGTCTTCATGAGACATAGAAAAAATTCTACACACATACACTAATTGTTGAGTCACCTCATTCATTAAGCTATAAACTATGTCTAAAAACTTTAAACTTAGTTGGCTCTCAAGGTCAAGTGACATTTACCACAGTATTGTCTGTCCTTCATGTTAGCCATAAAGATACCAGCACCACAAGTTGGAGATGGACATTCTCTTCTCAATCTTTCAACATTTCCATCATTGTCAACCTTGTAGTAGGTCAAAACAGCCAATTTGTGCTTTCTGTGCTTGTGCTTGATCTTCTTTGGGGTGGTGTAAACCTTCTTCTTTCTCTTTTTACCACCACCTCTCAATCTCAACACCAAGTGCAAAGTAGATTCCTTTTGGATGTTGTAGTCGGACAAAGTTCTACCATCTTCCAATTGTTTACCAGCAAAGATCAATCTTTGTTGATCTGGTGGGATTCCTTCCTTGTCTTGGATCTTGGACTTGACATTGTCAATGGTGTCAGATGACTCAACTTCTAAAGTGATGGTTTTACCCGTAAGGGTTTTGACAAAGATTTGCATTCTTTACTTTTTGGCTTGTCGGCAAAAGGAGTGCTTCTTTCTTACCAAAGTGGGTTGGGGTTCGGAAAAGGTTTGGAAAAGGTTAAAGGAATGAAAAAAAAAAAAAAAACTAGACATAGAGGAGCAGGATGGCGAAAATGCGCAAAGGGGAAAAAAACCAATTGTTTGTCACGTGATTAGGGCTACAGACTCACTATTTTCTTTTTGCGACACCCTTACATCTCGTAAATACGATATCTCCTTTTGCAACCGGAGAAACAATCCTCCCCCTGGCATTAATTATAATTGTGTATTGTTGACATGATTTGTATTTTTTTCTTGAACATCACAAATTCACCAGTTTCATTCTGTCATTGGTTGAATTACACTAATATTCCGATCAAGCACTACCAGGTCCAGTAATTATAAGGGCCCATCCTCAAAGAGTGGATTCTTGGCTCGAATTGTAATTGGCTAAAGATGTAGGTTCATGATGGTTGGTACGCTCTTGTTCTCTATCTTTGTGACAAGGTACAACGTTGCTAGCAGCTCTGCAATTGGTCTTTTGATGTTTACCTTCTCCGAGATTCTTAACGTACTCAAGTACCGCAATTCGACGGATTGTTGTACTCGACGTTGGGTATAAATACCGGTCAAACTTCCTTAAGCCTATTTTCAATTACATCGTCACCTTCAACAACAACACAAAGCCATGAAGATATCATCATTATTCACAACCGCCGCTTTTGTTTCCATAATCTCAGCTGCTCCTGCTGTGACTGCTCCACCTAATGCTGCTGCTACCGATGGCGCCAATTGGTCAACTTACCCTTCGGTTCCAAAGACCGCTTCCATCAATGGTTTCGCTGATAGAATTTATGATCAATTACCATCCTGTGCTCAGCCATGTGTTCGTGAAGACACAGGCTCAACACCTTGCCCATACTGGGACACTGGATGCTTATGTGTTATGCCTCAATTTGCTGGTCCTATTGGTCTTTGTATTGCTTCGGCTTGTAAAGGGAACGACGTTCGTTCAGCAACCTCATTGGCTACGTCAATTTGTTCTAGTGCTGGGGTTTGGGAACCATATTGGATGATACCAGCTACTGTTTCCGAAAGTTTGGCTGCCGCTGCTACCGCTGCTTAGATCTGCTTGTGTAGATACCAATGACCAATCAAATTACAAACTGTTTTTTCTAAACATCCTTCGATACTGTACTCTCGTATTTCAAGCTCTCCATTAGCCTATTGAGTACTTGTATGTTGCCAGCTACTTGTTTCTTATTCTCTGGATTTTGTAGCACAGCAATAATCTTAATCAAATTTTCATTAATATTTCGACTCACTGATGATATCAAGGCTAGTTCGTAGAGGATCTGTTGTTGCTCTTCAGTCATAGTGTGTTTCTTTGTTGTTGTGAAGTTGAATACGCGAGAAGTGGAATGAAAAAGAACAAAAAAAATTACGTCTTCATTGAAGTATGCACCCGCTGCCCTGCCAAGGACTCAGCTTGTCAATGTTATAGCACTCAATGATCATCAATGTAAAGGCTATAAACTAGTTTACGTAATCCAGAAAAAATTGAGTCAAGTGTTACCCGGTATCGCTCGGTAATGAGTTTTAAAAAAATGATAATTTTTGGCCAAAATTGCTGCAAAAAAATTATACTTTTGCTGTACAAATCGGCAAGACTTGAATATCGTTTTCGGTGATTACACTTACTCTACAAAGAATCTAGTATAAATTGAAATGCGTAAGTGATCCACTACTATGTACATTAAACAACAACATGCTCTCTAATCTGCTAATACAATTAAAGACAACATAAAAAATGCAATGTTAAACGACACCGTCCCCAAAGAAACAAATGAAATGCAAAATGCAACAAAAGGCAAATACCTTCCCCAACTGTGATCCTTTAAACAAAACTCCATTTAGTTAATCTCCTTTCAATACCATCATTAGTTGTGGCTCTTAGTTTCAGTTAATCGGTTTAAAACACTCTCAAAAGCCAACCTCCCTGTTTGAGCATTTTGACCAAATCTTTCCACACTCCAGTGTTCTAACTTGTCACACAACTTCGATACTCCAGCAAAAGCAGTAATCTCTGCGCTTTGATTGAAAGTTGTCTTGTGTGAAGGCAAATCTAAATCTGGATTGTAAATAACTGTTTCTTTTACCAATAGTAGATGGTTCATCGTCAAGTTCATTGATTTCATCACCAACGTTTTGTCATGCAAATCAATTTCTGATACTTCACGCACATAACTAAGATTTGCACCCCCTACTAGGAAGGAAAGCCATCTAGGAATTGACTGTTTACATCCAATTAGTCTTTCAGTACGTAGTGTATGATCATTGACTAATCTTCTGTCTAATACATCCACTGATACCACATGTGTTGAGTACTCGTTGGGGTATTTTTGCCAATTGGCAGAGGTGACTTGATCCCAGGGGTAGTTGAATGTGTGATTGGCTAGAAATAATTTCATATTGCGAAAGGGCTATGCTTGACTATCTATTTAGCAAAATGGAAACAATTAACCAAAAATGTGGAGATCTCCCGTGTACATATATAGTTATTTAAATCTTAGATAAACAGCTTGGAATGGAATGGAAAATTTCTCTCTCATTTCGTTTAAATTTCTTTTTTTTTTCTCCCAGTTTACCGCCTGCATTACGAACTTTTTATAACCGATGAATCATACACACATTTTAATCAATGTTAGAATAACAAGGTTTTAAGTCCAACTATGATCAATCGCTTCTGTTTGGGTGTTCCTAAACGTGTCCGCCTCTGGCATCTACTGGTGTATACGACTATTTCTTTCTTCACAAAGGGGGGGATGAGATCCTAAAAGTCACAAGACACTGGTTAGTTTGAGCGCGGGATAAAAAGACAAATTTATTCCGGATCTTTACGGGATAACATACAAAACGCAAAAAACTTCAATGACGTGATTTTGATATCTACGACATTCCTAGTTACGACATCAGTGCGGCGTTTTTGTACAGGACGCAAAAAAAAAAAAGAAATGAAATTTACTCAAACAAAAATCTATACACGGTCTATTGCGTTTTTCAAATCTTTTAAAGCCTTGAGTGCTTCTCCACTGATTATTGATTCTTTTGCTAATTTTACCCCATCTACCCAATTATCACAAATACCTGACACGTATGCAAGGGCAGCCGTGTTTAACAAGATGTAATCCACGTAGGCGTTGCTATTTTCATCACCAACTTTATACTCCTCTTTATCTTGCTTCAATATATGGTTGAGTATTTCAGCATTTTCGTCAGGAGTTCCAGACCTTACAGCTTCTAATGGGTGCTCACAAAGTCCAAAGTCTTTGGGTGATATGCGATCACGTTTAATTTCGCCATCTCTTTCTACCAACCAAATCTTTGTATATCCAATAGGCGCAATCTCATCTAATACGCATTCTCCAAACACAACCATTGTACGCTTGTGTATGTGGCTCTTTTTCGCGAGTATTGATGCAGCTTGAGCGTAGTTCTCTCCCAACTTTTCACTATAAACACCCAAGATTCTCGATTGAATAGGAATTGGATTAATCAAGGGGCCCAATATATTGAAAATCGTAGGCACTCCAAGTTGGGCTCTCACATTCGCCACGAGTCCCATTCCTGGGTGAAATGATGGTGCAAACAAGAAGCAAAATTTTGACTTCTTTACAATTTCAGGTAGAGTCACAACATTGATCTTGGCTAAATCAACACCCAAAGATTTCAACAAATCACCAGAGCCAGACGTGGATGTGCTAGCTTTACCGCCATGTTTACAAACAGGGAGTCCCATTCCGGCGGCAACAATCGCCGATGATGTCGACACATTAAATGTATTTTGGCCATCCCCCCCTGTTCCAACAATATCTATGTATCCAGCTTCGTCAACTAAATGATCCTCAATCGTCTCAGCAAACTCTAATACTGTATTGACGGCTGCTGCAATGTAAACAGATTCGTGGTCCAACTCGCGTTGTCTCAATGAAGTTAAGAACGCTGCAACCTGAATCTCTGATGCACGATCGGAAAATATAAGTTTTATAACAGCTGCCAAATCATCGGGAGTGAAATTGGGAGGGTTCAGAACTAAGGCTTTGATGTATGGTGTGAGAACCTTGTCTTTGGACGGGCTATGTACAGTCATAATGTCTCTGATTGATGATAGTGAGGGATTGTGAAAAATTATGATTCATAATGAATCATCGTTTTTTTTTTCCTCATATCTTTAGTTAGTGCTGCACGACCTAAAAAAAAATTTATGCACAGGTTTCGATTACGCAACCAAAAGTAAAAGATTTGAGGATTTGTATTGCATCATTTTCCTTATTTACGATATTTGTACTTCCTTATCAGCATCGAGGTAAGAATCACAAATGGCCCAACAGGTGAGATCATCAACTGAGTCGGGACTCTCAAAATCAATTTTTAAGTTCAGCTCAAGACTCTTGATTTGTGTCTTTTTTATAGCATACAATTGGTTCAACAAAGGCAGTCCAACAATCACCCACCAATTTTCCTCTTTGGTGAAGGGTAACCTACAGACCGCATCCAACGAGTCCAATTCTTCATCTCGCTCTAGCAAAACGCTTATTGATCCTGGAGCTAAAACTTCGAATGATAGTTTGACATTAGGGTACAGGTTGACAAACATGGCAACATCATTCAAATCATCATCTTCCAACTGGAGGACTTCATCTCTTTCATCGTCCTCCAAGCTCATTATGTCATAGACAGTCTCGACTTTGTGCTCTTTACAACGAGCGAGGATCGCATCATTAAATTTTGGAACCTGTTTCAAGTGATTTTCAAACGACCATACTTGTTGAGAAACCATTTGCCACAAGTCCATACCCAACATTGCACTCAAGTGGCCGTCTCCTGATAAAACATCAATACTGGCATTCAATACGCGAACAAAAATTTTGAGGACTTTTTCCTGGTCATACTTTAACTCAAAGGGCAATGTTGCCCTTGATATGAATGCTTGAACGAGAATGAAAGATTTGTAGAACGGTGTCATTGAAGAAGCATCTTTTAAAGGCATTTTCCTTGCAATAGTAGATAACACATCATCTACTTTTCTCATTGGTATGGATTCAAATTCAACGGCATTGGTGACAGCAAGTAAAATGTCCTTGAGTTTGCTCTTGCCATTCAAAGAACTCAACGAGTTTATTGTGTCGAAGGATAAGTCATAGTGCGATGTGATCAAGGCCTTATTAGAAGGCAAAATCGTTTCCTCTTCGTCTTCCTCAACAAAGTCTGCTTTGATCAACTCATCCATCAAATCTTCGATCATATTAGACAAGTATTCGGATACGGCAACAGATGATAGATTTTTCAACCCATAATAACTGGGATTGCTCAACAACCTTTTGTAGAAAAAGGTGTGAGTCAAAATATCAATGCAATCCTGTCTCAGTTTTAGTAAACCATGTGCAATACCATCAATGAAAAACTCACAAATTGTAGAGTCCAACAGACTTTCCAAAGGAATACCAGAATTAATAAAAGTCGAATAGAATGAAGTAGCGTCAACACTTGTTTGCACATAAACATATCCAGCAGTACTTTGACAGTGACCAACCATGTTGTATATATCTGTCACACTGTAGTCAACGTCGCGATGTTCATATTCATCATAGTATTGCGTTCCATCAATAATGACAACATCTGCAAAAGGCACAATGTTAACTGCGTCTCTAGTAGTGACCATGCACGATACATTTCCCGCTTGGAACAAATTGGATACAATTGCCTTGTCGGGTTTTGAAAACTCGTTTAATAATAGCCCGACCCCATTTCCCAACACTTCTTTCAAGACCTTGTTTTCGATGTTATCGGCAACATTATTCTTCCTCGGTGGTAAGTTTTGTGCAATCTTGATTGCTTCGCTGCTTGTACCTGTAAACAAGATAGTCCTGCGGTCACCAATATCCCGTTGTTTCTCCTCACTAAAATAAATTTCCTCGATATTGCTTTCACGCATAGATGCCGGGTAGTTTATTATATTCTCTCTAGAAACATTCAACCACAGCGCCACATCTCGAGCATTTAGTAATGGATAAGACACAGAAACAAGTCTGACGTTGATGTCATCACCATGCAGTTGTAGGATCTTGAGCTTTGTAATCATGAGTTCGTAAACTGGATTAGCTTCAAGCTCATGCAAATCATCTAATACAATCAACTGAACCGTCTTGATAGCCTTTGCGCTCCTCCAACGCTTGCAAAGGGAGTAGAATGGACCCGGGGTTGATAGAATAACCTGGTGGGCATTGAAAGCCCTAAAATCCTTTTTCAAATCTCCCGATAATCTGCATACGCTGAGATCCTCTTTTTTGGTCCATTTCTTCAATTTGGCTTCAACAGTATTCTCACTAGGGTTGATATAGATTATTCTCTTGTTTGATCGACGCAAGTGTTGAGCAATGGTCAACTCAGAACATAAACTCTTTTGTACTCCGGTCGTGATTCCAATGCAAATGTTTTCTTTATCGCATATTGCCTCGTAGAGCTCGCTTGCAAGTTTCTCCTTGTGTAATCCAAACTCTTCAAAATCAGTTAAATCAATCTTGTCTCCATTTTCAACAAAATATGACCTATCTTTTGGGGATATCAAACTTGTTATGATGGGTATCTTGGAGGTGCAATTTACCCATTTGGTACTCACGAGTGAAAGTAGCAAGTTTGGCGGTTGAGGCAGTTTCAACTTGATTTGAAACTCAAGCACGTGTGGCTGCTCTATATCCTCCTTACGGACACGAAACTGTTGGTACTGTAAAAGCTCGTTACCATCGCAATCCTCCAAAAACAAATCAAAAGACTCTTGCCTTCCATGAATGCTCAACCAATTCCATTTCGGAACGGCTTCCACTTTCAATCTCACAAATTCGTCAGTAATAGTTTGAACTGTGTAGTTTAGCTCAATCCGGGGAAATGAATGAACAAAGTTCCATGCTTGCTGGGCGTTTCCGCGCAAGTTCAACACCTCCGATAACTCCTCTGGTGTCAAGTGGAAATACTGAATCCATGGCAATTGAGATGATTCAGAGGCTTTAACTATGGGCTTTGGAATTAATGAGCCAAATTGCCTCAAAGGGGAATCGCTTGTCCAAAGCCTATTGGCCACCATCTTTGACAAATCGAGTATTGATCTCGCTAACGATGACCACTTTTTGAGTAGCGCTATTTCAAACAAGGCATGCAACAACCTGGATGCCGATTGCTTGATGTAAATCATATCTGAGATTAGTGCGTACCCTTCAAGATTAAGCCGGGAAATGTAAGTTTGCAACAAGATGTTGATCTTGGCAATTGGCTCAGTAGGGAGCTCCTTGATCGGAATAGGACACTTTTCCATAAGCTTATTGATTTCTAATCTCTCCTCTCTCCTAACAGGTATGAATTGAAATTCGTCAGAGTGGGCAAATACCCTAATTATGTCCCCTTCAGTGTGCCAAGGTCTCAACATCTGGTTGTATCTGGCAACGGTTTCATAACTGATGTAATGGTATGATGCAATTTTGCCAAGGGGAGTAGAGACAACTTTATCACCTTCACGGAATAACAATTTGTTTTCATAAAGAACTGAAAAGGCAGCATCAATCAATTCCTGTCTCCTTACATACATTGTAGGATCTTCCTCGCTGGTGAGTGAATCTGCTCCATACAATTTTGGTGACTGTAACATTCTCACATATAAATAGGTGTAACCGAGCCATTTTATACCATCATTCAATGACGATATGGTACCAGCAACAACCTCTGCATTAACATTATCAATCAATTTTGTCATCAACTGCGACTCGATTGGATATTGTTGATTTAAAATTGCAAGGTAGTATTGTATACGATCCTGTGAAGTGATGATGATACCTTCACCATTCTTATCATACCTAGGCCGACCGGCTCTTCCCAACATTTGGAAAACATCTTGAGGTGATAATTGAGTCCAATTACCAGCTTCTGGAGAGTAAACATCAGTTCCCTTTATGATCACTGTGTGTGCTGGCAAATTAACACCCCATGCCAACGTGGCGGTGGAAACGAGGGCTTTTAAATGGCCCTGGGCAAAAAGGTCCTCCACTAATGTCCTGTCATCTCTTGTCAATCCTGCGTGATGGATACCAATGCCTGAAAGCAAAAGTCTTTGCAATTTGGAATTAGTCACTCGTTCAGATTCTTGTTGGAGAATTTCTCGAGTACTAATTTCTGTAACCACTTCAATATCCAGATTTGACAAAGATTCTATCAAGTATTCTGCAGTTGCTGCAGTCTCATTCCTCAGATGAACAAAAATAATCAATTGCTGATTGCGTTTCAACACATTGCATGTTTGATCAAAACATGCCTCATTTATTGCAATCTTCTTTTTTAATGCTTTCTGATCCTTAATTCCAACAAATTTTTGCTCCAATGGGCAGGGTCTATAACTGGAGTCAAAGTAAAAAACTCCGACATCGTTAGCACGGATAAACTTGGCCACGTCGAGATAATTGGGCAATGTTGCAGACAATCCAACAATTCTTATGTCCTCCTCACCGGTGCGCACAATTCTGGACACTATTCCTTCCAAAACAGGTCCTCTCAAATCATGCAACAAATGAATCTCGTCAATAATCAACAACTTGACAAGTTTGAGGTAGTCGTGGTCTTTTCTTGTGATGATATCCCACTTCTCTGGTGTGGTAACAATCACATTGGTCTCTAGAATTTGTTGTTGGGTTAATGAAGAGTCACCGGTTAGCTCATTCACCACCAAGCCGAACACCGAAGTTAGCCTTCGTTGAAATTCTCTCATTTGCTCTTGCACTAAAGCTTTTAGTGGCGCAATGTATACAATTTTAAACTTGTTTGCGTCAATATGGCCGTTGGATCGATAGTTTTCAATAGTACGCAACATGGTCAACATTGCCACGTTGGTTTTACCAGCACCAGTTGGGGCACAAATCAACAAGTTGTCATCAGATTCGAACGCTTTTGGGTATATTTTTGACTGTATTCGGTTAAATGTTGATGTTTCATTGCTAGGGAAAACTTCCTGTGCCCATGATGGCAATTTATTAACCGGTAGGAGTTCATACTCACTCGTTGGGGATGTATTAGCGGGCACAGTGATAATATCATAGTTGGGCATTTTCTCTTGGTATGTTCCCTTTGGAAGTGTCACTTTTAACTCCTGGCCATTTGTTTCTTCATAAAGCACTCGTTTTCGAAGCTGCTTGATTGTATGTTCGGCATCGTTTTTTCCTAATAGCTCCAAAATGAGTGTATTGAGGTTATACTTTTGCATTTCTTTGATTATTGGGCCCTTGTCACCCATGGCAAGTCTTTTTGAATACACTATTCTCCATCGATTTGGTAGAACCTTGTCCATTGCGGGAAACTTTTCAAAAAGAGCCTCATCGGTGATGCTTCTATCACTCAACGCTTTGTAGACTTCTTCTGAATTGGGTACCTCATCTTTAAAGGCATTCCAATCGTAAACGCGATCGATGATAACAGGCTCTGCTGCCTTTTCCTCGTTGTCAGATTCAACCTCTGGCTCATCGCCATCGGATTCTTCCTCTACTTCAATTGCGATTGCGCTAGCCTCATCCTTTGCTGATCCACGATGCTTCTGCAATGCAGCCTTATAGCTATTTGCCAAGTTTATCAATTCCCCCATCTCTTCATCTTCAATGGTATCACCAAGAAGCTCCTTTGTTTCCTTTCTCTTGGTTGTCACACTTGTATCGGATCCTAATAAGTCTAGCAAGATTTCCACTGCTGAGTTTATTATCTCCGGACTTGCATCAAGCAAGTGGTTTCGTATTCTATTAAGGAACGTGTCGTAAGTCTCATCGTAGTCGGTCATGCCAGAAGCGTTGATGAATATATAATTACTGTGTGTGTGTTTACTGATATATTTTTATTTTTTTATTCCTCGTTTTCGCAGTTTTATTTCCCTACTTAATACACCTTATTCAAGAAATCATTCTTTTTGAAATCCCATGAATCGTCAGAAATTCTTCCTCTCAATACTGGAACCTCACTACCTTTGACATAAACATCTTCGAATAAAATGTCCATTCTAGCTTCAGGTGGAGCATCAGCCTCAGCTGCAGCAACTTGTTCATCAACGTATTTTCTAGCAGCCTTGTCGTATGCCTTGACTTCATCCTCAGTGGCAATGTTTTTGTCCAATAAAACAGCCTTTAATCCTGCAATTGGATCATTACGAGATCTCATGTGCTGAACTTCTTCTCTAGTTCTGTACGTGGTACCTGGATCAGACATGGAATGACCACCATATCTATAAGTTTCGTATTCTAAAACTAATGGTCCGTTACCTTGAGATGCCCAGTCCTTGGCAAATTTGGCACCTTGGTAAGAAGCCAAAACATCCATACCATTGATTTTCAATCCAGGAATGTATTGACCTCTCTTGTAGTACTCGGTCATAGCAGAACTTCTGGCAGCAGCGGTACCCATACCATATTTGTTGTTTTCACAGACGAAAATGACCGGCAAGTTCCACAACTTGGCCATGTTGAATGCTTCAAACACTTGACCCTGGTTTGAAGCACCATCACCATAAAGATCAAAACAAACTGATCTCTCTCCTCTATATTTTTGAGCAAAAGCTAAACCAGCACCCAATGGAACTTGAGCACCAACAATACCATTACCACCATAGAAACCTTTGGTAAACATATGCATGGAACCACCTTTACCATATGAGATTCCTGACCTTCTACCCATCAACTCAGCCAAGATTGACTTAACAGAAGCACCTCTAATGTGTGCAAAACCGTGACATCTATAGGATGTGATGACGGTATCTTGATGGTTGATTGCGTTTTCAATACCAACGGCAACAGCTTCTTGACCAACAGACAAGTGGCAGAAACCTCTAATTTTTTTGGCCTTGTATAAAGCGTCAGCTGCCATTTCCATTCTTCTAATAACAATCATATCCTTGTACATTTGTAATAATGTCTCCTTTTCAGTTTCAAATTCCAAAGAAGGTATTTCCAAGTCGTAACCTTCAAAAGATGATTCTGGCAAAGTGATGGAAACCAAATCACTACCATCACCAACTGGTTCAGCTGTAGCCAATGATCTTTTGGAGGTGTAATTGTGCAAAGGTTTAGGGTTGCTAGCCAACACTTTGGAGCAAGTGGATTTTCCCATTAACCTCAAAGTTGAGGCTGATGCATTGATTAGGCGACTCATGGTGTAGACGTAGCAATGTCAATTGGATCGCAAGGGGGGAATAGATATAGAAATGGTATATGTATGTCCAATTGAGTAAAAACTAAACACTTCGTCTCTAGTTCTTTGGTCAATTTTTTTCTCTTCTTCTTCTCTCCTTTCTAAGTTTGCCTTTTTTTTTTTTTTTTCCGGGTTGTGTGCTTCATACTCCGACTTTGCGATAATTATTTTCTATTTTGTGTTGCGATGGTTGACAGTGTTCCGCTTGTTTACGGAGTTTAAACTCCGAATTCAACAAAAAAACAAAATTCAATAGCTGTAACACCAAAACAAAGATGGAGGAAGAGAACGAGGGTAGGTGGCAGTCGTTGTTTTCATGATGCTACTGAAGGGACCTCTTTCATCTCAATAGGGTTTGATCGCTACTGTTTAATTGAATCCATGGTAAATATGTGTTGAAAGAGAGGCTGAGAACTTGAACCTCATTTCATTGCTTTGTCAGACGACGGAGAACTGTACCGACTACTATTACTACAGCCTCGGTCTCACGTTACCGCCAGAGTGGTGCCCAGAGTGACACCATTTCAGATGTTCAAGTATTTTTTTACGTTTTTATTATTTTGCCTCGTGGTGTGCGGCTTTCTCCAGATTGACAAATCTGAAACACCCACAAGTTTATCCAACTGGCAAACAAAATGACCCCTTCTTCATAAACACAATTGAAGATGCTGCTGCTAGATCCCTTGATGGTATCCTCTGATTTCTACTTGCTTTATTGCATTACATGTTTGGCATATCGTTGGACACTTTGAATAACAAGAAATTGGGAACCTCACCACTTTCACGATCAGGTTCAACTGAATCATCACCGTTGAAAAAGAAGTGGAGAGAGATTTTAAGACCGAACAAAAGCTACAGCATTAAGCAAACGGGTCACAATGCCAGCTACACTAGCAGCCGCATTTCACCAGTATCGGACACAGACAAAACCCCATTTCCACCAATGTCTGTTCAAGAGCAAGTGTTCACGCCCCAACATTTATCTACCCCAAAGTTTGAATCATCCCATAAATTTGAAAAAGCTTACAATACTCCCAACACCACGCCCAAAAGTGTCAATCTTTTTGAAACTTCACACAACAAGAGTAGTGATAGCTTTTCGTATGCTCATCAAGTACACACTGAAGGATTGAATCTGTCGTTTGCCAATATCTTGAATAATAATATCCCGCATTTAAATAAAAGAAGAGAAAGCCAAACATCTTCAACCAAGAATCTAGACAACACCTGTTTCATATGCTCAGAGTTGTTGCTGAATGTCTTGCAAAGCGAACGAGTTTTGAAGTTGAACTGTGGTGATGTGGTGCATTTTGAGTGTTTTAAAACCGCGTACAATAAGGAACTAGCTGGTCACAGAAGTTGCAACAAGGAATTTAATTTGGAATTGTCGAATCTCTGCCACGGCACAATTTGCAAAGGTGAATGTCGGATAACAATCGATAATCGAAATCTAAACTCCCTTTTGAAGAGGTCACATATGTCACTTACTCCCAAACGACCAGCTCCTAATCAGCCAAAGTCTAAAGACCTGTCCCATGAAACAAAGCTGAATTCGCAAAGCATCAACTTCAAAGCATTAAAGTCGACATTAAATCAATTGTCTCACATTGAGCTTTCGAGGAGAAGTTCTGTTAGGAACCGAGACACCATATTGTCAAGCATACAATCTCCATCGCCTGTAAACACAATCCCAACAACAATAACTGACTCATACAACTTAAATGGATTTGATAATAACCAAAGTGCAGAAACAGTTGTAAACCAATTAATGCAGTATCTATTAAATAATTGCACAACGTTAAATCTAGCAAAATTGTCCCAATTGGGAATGTTGCGAGTTGCTGATCAATTGCAAATCAAAATTGAAGATGTTCCTTTCCAGGAAAAGTATTGTTACTTGTTTGAAAACTCGGTTGTAATTTGGGACAAGATTAGCCTGGCCATCTTTATACCCGTAAAAAATGTCGAAATCACATGCAAAGGTTCCATTGTGACAATTACACCAGCAGAGGGTAATGTGTTGCATTTTTCGCTCCAATCTCATTTAAGTTCGGTTATCGAGAAATGGGCCATTGTCTTGATGGATCTATCAGTGGATGTTCCTGGATGCAAAATCACAAACACTATAGATTTGATACCAAAAGTGCAGGAAAAGAATGTATTTGGAGGGTTTTTGGGAACCAGGATAAGTCCGATTATGGATCTGCCACACAATAATGCCCAGTATCAGCTTGTGAATGTAAGTTCACACAGTGTGATATCAACTGATTCTCTCAATGTGAAGGATTTGAATCTTTTAAAAACCAATACGGTGCTGTTATTGGGAAAAGAAGTAGACGACAGTGATTCAGATGCAGACTCAGATAAGGAGGTCATACAACAAGCGTTAAAATATAATACGGATCGAATAAATCTAAACCAATTGCAGACATTAATATCGGAAGTAGACCAAATGCTATAGAAGATAGTGACATATGCGCATTTTACTTTTGTGTAGACATAGAATAGAAAAAGTAGCAAACAAAAAAAAAAAGAACTGGCGACGTTATTTCCGAAACATGGTTCAACAATCTTTTCTTGCCTTCGCTTTAGACCCTATAGATAGACTTTTTGATGACTTGCAAGATATTATTCAGGTTGTCCAACCTCGGGGAACCTGTGAATAATGAGAATGTTAGCAATGGAGTATTAAGTTTGCCATCGAATGATTATCCAAAGTCATACAAACCAGGAGACCCTATTTTCGACTTGCGGTTTCAATTGAATGCGGCAAGTAAAGTCGCAAGAAAGGGGGTGTTCCATACTAATATACCACCGTCTTACAAAGACGAGTTTGATAGAAACAAATATTACAACCACTCCATTGAATCTTCATTTCATCAAGACATTTCCTTTACCATCCCCTTATACAAGCCAGGAGCTTACAATTATTACATTTCATATGAAGACGAAAATGGGAATGACAAGGAGACAGAAAAGTTTTACTTCAATGTTCCACCTCATTTGACCATCGATGGAAATTTTGTCCCATTCAATGCCATCAATGTGGAGACAGTCATTTCCAAATGGATCGGACTGTACGATCGTTGGCCTAAATTTTTCAAAAACATAAAGGCAAAGGGGTACAATATGATTCATTTTACGCCATTGCAAGAGAGGGGTGAGTCGGACTCTCCTTATTCTATTTACGATCAGTTGAAATGGGATCCCAAGATTTTCTCAGACCAAAAAAAGGCGGTTGATCAAATTCATAAGGTGTTGAACGATAACGAGTTATTAAGCTTGACCGATGTTGTATGGAATCACACTGCTAATAACTCTGAGTGGTTAAAAGATGCACCAAATTCGGGATACAATAAACACACTGCACCACATTTGACACCAGCAATTGAATTGGACGGGGCATTGTTGGAGTTTAGTGAAAAATTGCAAGAGTATGGCTTTCCCACTGCCATTGAAAATGAATCAGATTTGAGCAAAGTTATGGAGGGAATAAAGTCTAAAGTATTGGATAAGTTGAATCTTTGGGAGTACTACGTGTTCAACAGAGAAGGGACCTTGTCCGATTTAGAAGAAACATTCAACAAACAAAAGTCAGCCATTGACAGCATCAAGTTACCTGACAATGTCGACAAAAATGACCTAGTACAATTGTCGCAATTTGTATTGGAAACTGCAAACACCCACTCAAAAACAATCTTGGGCCACAGATTTGAAAACAAATTGGACTCTAAAAAGTTTTTGGCTATTTTGTTTGCCTTGTTTGGTGGAAATAGTGTCGATGCTGGTACCATTGTCGACAAAGCAGGGGAAATTGTTGATCAGATTAACGCACCATTGTATAGAGAGTACGACGATGACTTGAAGACAATCCAACAGCAAATTGCTGACAGAATTCGCTTCTTAAGATTAGCTGACAATGGACCAAAGTGGGGCAAGGTGACAACAAAGCTCCCATTGACAGAACCTTACTTTACAAGATTCACCGATAAAGATGGTAAGAAGCAAGCATTGGCCAATAATGGATGGATCTGGGGTGGGAACCCTTTGGTTGATTTTGCATCTGATCAATCCAAAGCCTACTTGAGAAGAGAGGTGATTGTGTGGGGTGATTGTGTCAAGTTGAGATATGGATCGAAATATGAAGACTCTCCACAATTGTGGGATAGAATGATCAAGTACACCAGAGAAATGGCTAGAGTGTTTACTGGGTTCAGAATTGACAATTGCCACAGTACACCATTGCATGTTGGGGAAAGATTGTTGGACGAAGCAAGAAAAGTGAATCCAAATTTGTATGTCATCGCTGAGTTGTTTTCAGGATCGGAGCAAATGGACAAGATATTTGTTGAACGATTGGCAATCAATTCATTGGTCAGGGAAGCCATGCAAGCTTGGAGTGTTGGCGAATTGTCGTCCTTGGTTCACAAGCATGGTGGTAGACCCATTGGTTCATTAACTTGGTTACCTTTGAGTGATTTTTCATATCCTGCTGAGAAGGAGCCGGAATTACGAGTTACAAAAGAGGGATACACTGAATTAGATATCCCGCAAGTTTTAACCAGCACTTCACCCCATGCAATATTCATGGATTGTACTCATGACAATGAAACACCTGCACAAAAGAGAACTGTTGAGGATACGTTGCCTAATGCTGCACTTGTTGCGTTTTGCTCATCGGCTATTGGCTCTGTGTACGGCTACGATGAATGCTATCCTCACTTGCTAAATGTTGTTAGCGAAAAGAGATTGTACGATTTGGATGATACAAACGGAATAGTGAAGGTAAAAGCAAAGTTGAATGGTATTCGTAAGCAATTGGCTGAGGAAAGTGAAGATATTGCTCGTGATCACGAGATGTATATTCATCATGAGGGACAGTACATTACTATCCAACGCTATAATGCCAGAACTGGGAAAGGGTGGTTTCTCATTGCTAGAAGCAAATTTTATGCTAACGAAACGGAGCAAATTTTGTCTCCTTCCATTCTCGGTGGGACAAAGGTTAAACATGAGTTTAGTTGCACATTGAAAAAAACCGGGGAATATGAAAAGGATGATAAATTCTTGAGGGGAATACCAACCGAGGTGATTGATATTGAACCACCCAAAGTTGAGTTTAATAATGGTGACAGTGTCATTCAAGTGAATGGAAGCTTTATTCCAGGGTCAATATCCGTATTCTCTACTGAGATTCCCGGTGTTGATATCAAACTTGATGAATATGTCAGGCAGGGGGCACTTGAGGCATCTTTAGACTTGGACTTGTATGATTTGAATGCTTTGCTTTACAAATGTGCTCCAGAGGAGTTGGATGCTAGTGGAGGTAAAGAGAGTGTCTACAGTATACCTCTGTATGGTGATTTAGTTTATGCAGGTCTTGAAGGTTGGCAAACTGCATTGAAGCATGTTATCTGGTCTAATAATTTGGGTCACCAAATTTGCAATCACTTGCGTGATGGAGCTTGGGCTTTGGATTATGTCGTGCAAAGGTTGGACAAGTATGTGGCCAAGTCTAAAAATTTGGGCAAGTTTCAAAAATGGTTGAAGGATCGTTTTGATGCAGTTAAGAAAGCACCTTATTACTTGAGGCCTCATTATTTCTGTTTGATTGTCGGGATTGCGTACGAGGCAGCTCGATTTAGAGCATTAAGACAGTTGAGTAACCAAATCCAGCAAGCCACCAATTTTGTTCAGAGTTTGGCATTGACAAGTGTTCAAATGACGGGGTTTATGAACAATACTTCTCTTGTTCCTGATAGATCTGTTGCATGTTTAGCAGCTGGGTTGCCCCATTTTAGCAACGATTACATGAGATGTTGGGGAAGAGATGTTTTTATTTCATTTAGGGGGTTGTTGATTGTGCCAGAGAGATACAATGATGCAAAGGAACATATTCTTGGTTTCGCCAAAACTTTGAAACATGGGTTGATTCCGAATCTTTTAGATGCGGGAAGGAATCCCAGGTATAATGCCAGGGACGCTGCTTGGTTTTTCTTGCAAGCTATTCAAGAGTATGTGACTCACGTACCCGATGGAGAAAAGATTTTAGACGAAAAAGTTACCAGAAGATTTCCATTGGATGATGAGTATGTAACTGTTGATGACCCACGTGCATTTAGTTATGAATCTTCTATCAGAGATATTATCTTTGAGATCTTTCAACGTCACGCTAAAGGAATAAAATACAGAGAAGCGAACGCAGGGCCAAATCTTGACTCGCAAATGAAGGACGAAGGTTTCAACGTGGAGGTTGGAATTGACTGGGAATCTGGGTTTGTACATGGTGGCTCACAACTCAATTGTGGTACTTGGATGGACAAGATGGGTGAAAGTGAAAAAGCTCACAATAAGGGAATTCCTGGAACACCAAGAGATGGAGCTGCTGTCGAACTACAGGGTTTGCTCAAGAGCGCGTTGCGATGGGTGGTACAATTAAATAAACGAGGCAAGTTTGATTACACTGAAGTTGAAAAGGAGAATGGAGAAAAAGTCTCTTTCAAGGAATGGGAAAAGTTGTTGCAAGATAACTTTGAGAAGCGCTTCTATGTGCCGGAAGATACAAATGATGATGACAAGTATGACATTGACGCCTCATTGGTTAATAGACGCGGAATTTACAAGGACTTGTACCATACAGGTAAGCCATATGAAGATTACCAGTTGCGTCCAAATTTCCCAATTGCAATGTGTGTGGCACCAGAATTGTTTACTCCTGAACTAGCATTGACTGCAATAAACAATGCCGATAGAATTATTAGAGGACCGGTTGGTATGAGAACATTGGATCCACTGGATTACAACTATCGTCCCTATTACAACAACTCAATTGACAATGATGATTTTGCCACATCCAAAGGTCGCAACTACCACCAAGGGCCGGAGTGGGTATGGAACTATGGATACTTTTTAAGGGCATTCTTGTATTTCCATTTTGCTACCAACAATGAAGGAAGTAAGGCTCGCACACCATCGATTGAATTGTTTACTCTACTCAATGATAGAATTCAACATCACATTCGATGGATCAAAGAGAGTCCTTGGGCAGGTTTGACGGAATTGACCAACAAAGACGGTGATTTATGTAACGATTCAAGTCCAACACAAGCTTGGAGTAGCTCATGTTTGTTGGATTTGTATTATGACCTTTGGAGAGTTGAGAAGTATCAATAGTTTCTTTTTATAGAGTTTTTGAAAAAAAAAAAAAAAAGAAAAAAAAAAGAAAAATAGACGTGCGTTTGTGTTGTGTAAATATCGTGTCGCGCTGGGATGACAGGTTTATTCGCGTTTTTCGAGAGAAGTTTTGGAATATTAAGTACAAAAGCTCATAAGCAGCATGACAGATTACAGGCGGAAACAGTACATCAAAACCAAGAGCCTCAGAAGGTCAAATAGGCTACGAGGTGTAGAGGAGGATGATGCAAATGGACTCAGAATGAGCAAAAAGAAAATCATAGCTGAGATGACAAGTTATAGATCGGCGCTTGTGAATTGGTTGAAAAAGGATGCTGGATTTGTTGAGGAAAGCATTGAAGATTTGCTTGACAGGTCATTGAAACATGACCTGAACCTTTCATGTAAAAATCTTTCACCTCAGCTTGAAGATGAAGTCAGAGAGAGACGGGGATTTGATGTGCCAGAGTTCATGCGACTGCTACAAGAGTTCATGGAAAGCCAAATGCTGAGCCGAGTGGATGCCGAAAATCAAAGAAAAGTGGAGGTGGAGAGATTGACAACACAATTTAACAACGACATGTTGGAGATGCACCGAAGGCACTCCTCACAAAGAGTGTTTGAGGAGGAAGCTCGTGCGCAAGCAGTTCAACGTTTCATCAAGGGCTACAAAACAAACAAAAATGCTTTTGCTGCACATGCCCGAAACTTTGAGTCGGGCAAAGAGGTAGGTCCAGGTGGTGGTCCTTCACTCACAAAAGCTTCAGACCTATCCCCTTCTTTAGAAACTACAAAATACGAGGAACGTAACTCAAAAAAAGACATAGTTGCTGCTTCTGAGTCATCTAGCGAAGAAAATACGCACTCTTTTCACGCCCCAGCATTTGAGGCTAGTCTCTTTGACGCTGTTTTTGAGAAAAAGGAGGTAAGTCCTGCTGCTTATTCTTTGCTCGAAGATAGGACAGACACACGCACTTCCTCAAGCTCCACAAGCCAAGAGGTTATTGTAACATCAACGAACTATGTGAAAGCCGTCCCCGAGGTCAGTGAAGCAAGTCTTGATTTAGTGGACTTATTAAGGCTTTCAAATCACGCCGATGCCAATTTTGAAAGGGCGCCAACATCAACATCAATGTCAATCGAAGATTCCCATGAAACCGAAGACGTAACTGACCACAGAAGTTTACCTAGTGGAGAAGATGTACAAGTCAAGAACACCGAAATTGTGGCCGAGAATGTAAACAATATCTCACCTGTTCAAGTACACTCAGTGCGTGGTAAAGCGAATGATGGGAATGGTAATTTTTTATCATCATCTGGGTGGACATCCTTATTTGTGGCTCTGAAACAATCAAAGGAGAACGAAAATGGATGTACTCCGGTTTTTAATCAACGTTCGGATGCCCAACATGATCCCGATCAATTTTGTGGCTCTATGTTGAATCCAATAAATGAACCTATTGACGTACCGGCAGTTGCTAACAAAACCGTGCATCAGTTTCACCAACCCACTACTACCTCCACGTTCTCAAAATACGCTACTAACAGAAAGCAACAAAATGCGTTGCAATCTTTAGCTGATCTATTTAAGTCTAAGGACACTACCTTTGACGAGTGGAATACAAATTTGCAGACAAGAAGTGGCTCGGATGTACCACACAAAGACATTGCAAAATTGAAGAATCGAAGAGGTCTAAGAAAGCTTTTTTCGTATGATTGTGAAATGTCAAGCAGTAGTAGTGAAAGTGATGACGCGAGTGACAATGATAATAACAGTGATCTTGATGATGTGAGCGATGAGCTGGTGAGTAGCGGTAGCGACGATGACGAGGGAGTTGTTGGTGATGGTAGTGATGATAATGAATCAGTTGCTAGTAATAGTGAGCCGGAACACTCCATATAGGAATATATTGCTGGTGTTGAAAGTGATGGTGACGTTGCCCAAAGATGCACAAAACGACCACGGGTGAAATGGCATTGTAACTTCTATGTACTGTTAGATGTGTTCTTCTTTCAATGTATTATTACATGATGACTATGTGAAACTTTTTGTCGCAGGTTACGGTGATTACATTACGCATTTTTAGAACAGAAAGTCGATGCTAAACTAGGTTGTGATGGGGTTGCTTCCAATGTCTGCGACTTTACTGGTTGAGCAGACTAAAAGAATAGTTTGTTTCACAATAGTATATAACTCTTCTCACCCATTCACTACGGTAATGTCACTATATGGGCGGGACACTGGGAAAAAAATAACTGTAGAAGTGAAAGTTTTCGCGCGTCGGGGTACTACGAAACTTGGGTCGGGAAGAGAGAGAATTTCTACCCGCTTTTTTCAAGGACGAGGTGAGAGAAACTTCTACTAATGAATAGGGTCTCCGTATCAGATGCGTTTATTCACGAAAGTGCCCACGAAGTGGGTACTTTACATGGTTAAGCGCTAACAAAGAAAAATAACTTGGGCACTGCATAAAAACGTGATCATTTTCGTGAACAATCTTTTACAACTTCACCAATACTCGTACTTACTTCAAGTTGATGGTTTCGATGTGTATCTGCAAGTGTATCAAATACATTGACACCTTGTACAGCCCACTTGTCTAACGAAAAATAGTGTGTCAAGGACATCTTGGGGTGCTTGATTGCTTGCAATATACTGCGGGGTCGTGTACATAGTTGATTAACGTGAGCAATTTTTCCGAACCTCGACTATATCCATCTTCGTGGTATCGAGATGAAATGGATAGATAGCTACAGATACATAGGTCATTTAAAGTAATATCTTGTCTAACAAAGTTGTGCTTCTGTTTGTGACCTTATTCGACTGATCAACTACTTGACTAGCTTAATATTGACTCCACTAACATTGGACATTAAGTAGTCATAGTGGTGTCATTAGGCAGCCATGAGTGTATATACAACCTTGACCTCATCCTCTCACTTCCCTGTCATACAAATTTATTAATTGATTTGTTGTGTGGTTTCATTTGTTGTAGTTTCGTAGTGGTTTCATTGATCTTTTTTCTTTCATCGTAAACACGCGTTTTTGTGTTTTGACGCAAATATTTTACGGTACAAAGGAATATGAGACTGTCAAGACTCGGTAAATACACCGTTCAAGTAAAGAGTGTGATTCCTAAAAAACCAAGACCGTGAGTTTTTTGCTAGAGGGCACAATAATCATCGTTTGACAGTCTTCTTTATGTTGTATCAAATAAATTACAGATTTTTTATTCTTTTATATTTTGTAAAGAAATCAGGAGAAACATCATAAACCTCATGACTAACTGCATACATAATCAACTAAAAATAAAGATGATGAGTGGGTATGATATTGAATGACTCATATAAGACAATGGATACACCAACTAGTTCATAGTGGAGTGTGTAAGTGTAGATAGATGGGGTGGGGGTAATTTGACTGAGGTCTGGATGGGGATGTTGATTATACTGAGGTCCGGATGTTGATTATACTGAGGTCCGGATGTTGATTATACTGAGGTCCGGATGTTGATTATACTGAGGTCCGGATGTTGATTATACTGAGGTCCGGATGTTGATTATACTGAGGTCCGGATGTTGATTATACTGAGGTCCGGATGTTGATTATACTGAGGTCCGGATGTTGATTATACTGAGGTCCGGATGTTGATTATACTGAGGTCCGGATGTTGATTATACTGAGGTCCGGATGTTGATTATACTGAGGTCCGGATGTTGATTATACTGAGGTCCGGATGTTGATTATACTGAGGTCCGGATGTTGATTATACTGAGGTCCGGATGTTGATTATACTGAGGTCCGGATGTTGATTATACTGAGGTCCGGATGTTGATTATACTGAGGTCCGGATGTTGATTATACTGAGGTCCGGATGTTGATTATACTGAGGTCCGGA